>NC_088368.1:18396161-18468661 GCF_034508935.2 Berghia stephanieae | reverse complement strand
ATGTATGTATGTATGTATGTATGTATGTATGTATGTATGTATGTATGTATGTATGTATGTATGTATGTATGTATGTATGTATGTATGTATGTATGTATGTATGTGTATTATGTATGTTATGTATGTATATGTATGTATGTTATGTATGTATGTATGTATGTATTTTATGTATGTATGATGTATGTATGTATGTATGTATTGTTGTATGTATGTATGTATGTATGTATGTATGTATGTATTATGTATGTATGTATGTTGTAGGTTTTGTATGTATGTATGTATGTAGTATGTATGTATGTTATGTATGTATGTATGTTATGTATGTATGTATGTATGTATGTATGTATGTATGTATGTATGTATGTATGTATGTATGTATGTATGTATGTAGTATGTATGTATGTATGTATGCATGTATGCATGCATGTATGTATGTATGTATGTATGTATGTATGTATGTATGTATGTATGTATGTATGTATGTATGTATGTATGTATGTATCTATGTATGTATGTATGTATGTATGTATGTATGTATGTATGTATGTATGTATGTATGTATGTATGTATGTATGTATGTATGGATGTATGTATGTATGTATGTATGTATGTATGTATGTGTGTGTGATTATTTTTTTTAATTTTTTTTTGTTATAAATAATATATATATTTTGGGGTATTTTTAACACTTCAATAAACTTTGATTTCTACTTTTTCTTTCTTTTTCTTTTCTTTTGTATTTTTTAGAATACTTCAATGAATTTTGGTTTCTAATTTGGATCATTGTGACATTTTAAGCAAAATTCTCTTTATCTATTTCCTCGCAATACCTGACTGGCGCTTTAGGACCGTTGTCGGTTATAACAAAGTCGTAATAAATTCACAATAATAATGAAAATTTACAAACGTGCGTCTTGTCTCTTATAACAGTGCGATGTGAGTCGTGAAAGAAATTCCCCCGTAATGATGAAAAACAAATGACCGACCGGGATATTAGAGTTTGTAAGATATTTTTCTCTAATATTGTTGCATAGTTTTTAATGTTAAGCAGAAATAAAATTTAATCTAATTCGAAAGATAAACGGAATCTAATGGACTATCTACATCATTTGGGCAAAATCTCCAACACAGTCTATGCGAGTTGGAGATATAGATAAAGAGAATAAATGTGACTCATATAATATAAGAGAGCAACACAAAATAAACGACGTTTCGGCCTTTGGCCTTTTTCAAATAAACACGATATATATTATAATAATCCCTAATAAAACTCTAATACTCCTTAACTTTTTAAGTCATCTTCCTATAGATAGAATGAAGTTGACGGGCTTTGTTATTGTTTTTTTTTTTTTTTTTTTTTTGCCATCCGCGTTTATGAGCAATTCTCACTAAACTGTATTAACCAGACTATAAACGTTTAAGGTTACACATAGTTTTGTGTGTTGGTCCGTTTTACTTCCGGATGGCAATGTTATGAGTTTCTTAGCCAAGCGCATACAATCTATAGATAGAATGCGCTTGGCCAAGGAGTTCACAACATTGCCATCCGGAAGTATAACGGACCAACACACAAACTCTGTGTAACCATGAACTTTTATAGTCTGGTTAATACAGTTTAGTGAGAACAACTCACAAACGCGGATGGCAAAAACAATAACAAAGGCCTGAGTGACGTCATCTGCATACTATCTATAGACTCTCAATGAACAGTACTCACTCCCTCAATCACACACATGCATACACGAGTGCACACACACACACACACACACACACACACACTAACACACACATCTACACTCCACACACACAACATCAACAACAAACGAACATCACACCACATCGCGTCGAGATATACATTGCACCGTTACGATACGCACGGTACCTTACACTATCTCCAAGTCAGTCGTAAGCAAGGAATGGATAGAATCTAGAATTCTACCTACAACTCCTAACTACAACTCACCAACTCCGCGATGAGTGTGACTCACGCAGGAAGCACGTACATTTCGTCTGGAATGGGAGCCAGTAGATAAAGCCAAACGATTAACCTGTCCACACCAAGAAAAACATTTTTTTTTTCAATTTGGTCAAAAAATGTTAAATTCAAAGTTAACATCAATGATGAAATTTTATCTCCAAACTGATAAATAACAATGAAAATTGAATATAAGCTTCATTTTAATTACGAAAACAGATAGAATTAACGTTTCGGGTTTCCCCTTCATCAACAAACAGGATGAATGAAACACTACAGTTGAATTCTATCTGTTTTCGTAATTAAATTCGATTCCACAGTCGTAACGTCACTTCCTTCCTAATGACGCATGGTAACTTAGTAACACTGGCTCTAAACTATCGGAACAATGGCGGACGCCCGTATGAAATATTTCTCCGGCGAGCATAAAGGGTATCGAGAGGGAAAAAAACACATAAATTTGATCATGTATTGACTTTTACACATTCTGATCACAAGCCATATGAAAAGTTCTAGCCAGCATAAAAAATAAAAAGTTATGATTTTCTTTGTTCAGAACCAAGATGACCGCCGTTGCGATGCGGTGTGACATCAGCCTATTAGTCCGTTCCCTTAACGGAAAAATTGTGCAAATCGTGTAACCAGCATGAAATTTTCACACAAAATGCAGAATTTTATGAGGATTTTGAAAATAGGTGGCTCCAAGTTGAAAAATAGCTGGAACCAAAAGTTATTGCCCTTTAAAGGTGACAAAATGCCTTTTAAAAAAAAAAAAAAATTTTCATCAAAAATTTACAGTTTTATAAATATTTTATAACAATGTGGATATTTTGTTATTCTGTTGTGTACTCTGGACTCACAAATTATTTTTCCATTTGAATTTTATTGAAATATATAAGAAAATACGAAATTCAAATGGGATTTTTCAGGAAAGTAAAAAAAAAAATTATATCTCCTTCCTAGAAACTGTTTAAATAGTTTAGAATCTGACATATATTTGAAATGCCGTGCATTTCAAAAACATTTTTTAATCTTCACATCCTCTAAAACAAGCAACATTAATTTGATTTTAAAAAAAAACAAACAATAATAGACAATTCAACTGCCAAAGCAAGTACCCCTTCTCCTCTCGACACACACGTACAATCACTCTCAAACATAAGAATACAATGTATTTCTATCATATAGCAAATAACACGTTAAAATTTATATATATTGTACAATACATATTTATTCAATGAAGAATTGAACCATTTAAACATTTTTTCTGTGTACATATTTAACAGCAGCATTATTATAGATTTACATCCCTTTTTTAAAATTACATAGTTTGTTGAAAACATACAATTGAAAAACGTGTTTAAAGTCAATCATTGTCTCTAGAACATTGACCATTGCAGGCACATAACAGATTACATGGAAGAGATGCCTTAACACAATTGCATCTTTTGGAGCATCTCTTTGATGAACAGTTACATTTAATCAGATTCTGTGAGGCATGTGTAAGGTCAGTCAAAGTGGACCACTTTGGCATCCCATCTTCTTTCCAACCAAAATCTGATTTGGAAGGAAGTTAGGGTCTTTAGCAAGAGAGCGTTTCCATACATAACCAGCTTGGTAAACTGCTCGATTTAAATGCTGTTTGAGAGCTTCACGAGTTGGTGGCATATTGTCTGGAAGGCGTGACTTTTTTGTAAAAAGTTCACGCCGGCATTCATTGACAGCAGATAAGTTGGTTGCTCTGTCAAACAACAAACAGACAAATCTCAGGATGATGTTGAAATGGCTGGCTATGTGTTCCTTAGAGGGTTGATTAGCAAGAGCTTTAAATGAGTCTGTAACATCATCAAATGCGGCCCAAACTGAACATGCTATTTTCTTTCCCTTCCCTGCAAATGAGCTGACACTGTCACACCCCGTAAAGGCATGGAAGAAGGATATAGCCAGAGATTTTTCAGGACCCAGGGGTTCAACAATTGAGTGGATAGGTATCAGACTTCTATGTTTTCCTGTACCTTAGTTGACAAACAACTTTTCCATTCCCAATGCAGCAAACTGTGATATCAGAATGATAACCACAACTGTTTGTGTAACCCCAGAATTGAAGTGACGCTCGCTTCCATTTCTAAAAAATGCCATTCACAATTTTCACTAATTTGTGTGGTACACTATTGACAATGCTATCATGATCTATATTGAGGGGTGATATGAATGTATGATTTCTTATTTCTGCTCTTATAATATCAACTGCTTTTTGTATTGCAAGATCATCATTTGAATCTAAATCGGCAATAGCTGCTTGTGAAATAATATTCCCCTCTTTGAAAGTAAGCAAGACTTCCCGCCCATCCCTGTATTCCATTAAAGAAGGAACTCTCGATAGTAAATTTTCTTTAAATCTAGTTTTATGTACATATACATCCGACCAATTTATGGCATTTAATTTTGACAAAAGTAAATTGTAGAGATCATTCAGCTTAAACACAACATTTGTGTCTGTGCGAGCTTTTTTGTTGATCATTAAAATTGACAATATCCTGTGTGCATTCTGCAATGTGTATTTTGTATTTGTTGTCTGAAGTATTTTTACATCTAAAATCGTCTGCTCTTCTGTGGAACAGTATAAGGCAAGGCTTATGATACTTTGCTTCCACCGCAGTAAGATCACCCTCCGCAAATACTCAAAGAATACGTGTATCTGAAAGAAGGACAGCTTCCTCGTAGACTTTTTGTGAGAGAGCAAGAGTCCGGACCTCAGTCAATTCCCCTTCACAACCCTTACAAAACAAGCAGTGTTTGTTACATGTGATGTGTTTAATGTGCCTCTTGTATCAGGACTTGCAACGGCTTCACTATTACATTGATTTATCTTCTTTGCAAGCCTTTTGAGTTTTGATTTATGAAACCTGTGTCTGTAATTCTTATGGTAAAGTCCATCATTGTCTCTCAAAAAATTAGCAAGACATTTCACAGGTTGGTTAATATTGAATTTCAATGCTATTGGCAATCTACCTAAGTCATGAAAAAGTTTGATATCCTCCGAAATGGCAACATACGTGTCTTCAATACAATTTAACTTGGTTGCTTTTTAGGGTTTGTGAGAGGAGAATTTTCAATGGTTTCTTGACAAAACAGGCACTTCGACCGAGTCTTGGAACTTTGTTCAGATTTTTACAGTCGACAATGGATGTCTGCCGCTTCTTTCCTCCTGCCATATTAGCGCATTCTAGGAAGGAAAGAAAAATAAAACAAAACCCCATGACATACTCAATAGACAATATTTAAAGTTATTTCCTACAAAGTGTGAATTACGTAGTTTCTCAAGTTACAGAAAATGTTACCATCTTAAGGCGATATAGGGTAGCTTGAGAGCTGACAGAATGAACAAGTTTGTGTGCGTGCGAGTGTGTGTGTGTGTGTGTGGTGGTTATGCGTGTGAGTGTGTATGTGTGTGTGTTTGCGTGAGAAAGGTTAAACACATATTAGTTGACGGGGCTTGGATAGCTCAGTGGTAAGATTCTCTGCAAAACAAAAAATAACAAAACAACACACACAACGAACACATACTTCCAAATACCTGTTAAAATTGAACTTTAGTCCTTGCAATCTTGACTATTCAACAAATCAAACTAGCATTCCAATTTGACGAGGTCCCCAGGCATGATGCTTATTAATTTTAAGGAAACAAAGGACTGAGGGGGCTGGCAAGTAGAAATATAACAAACAAGTCAATACACTGTTAAAAAAAAAACATGAATAAGCAAAAGGTAAAACAATGTGTGTGAATATTAGCGTGTATTTGCAATATTATGTGTGGAGATGTTCTTTTTTTTGATCAACTGAGTTAGTAATAAATTAGTTATCTTTTTTTTTTTTCTCGGGCAGCAGTATTGATAAACACCGTTATTCTATCATCAATCATCGACAGGCTAATCTATATCGAATCGAATCTAAAAGGGTCTAAATTTAGTACTGACATAACACATGCAACTTATATTATATTAAGATAGAAAAATATGTTCAGATCCAAGCATGGGTCATAATCTTACTCTATCTATTGCATCCTGGAGGCTTATTGTTTGTGTAGAATGATATTACTGTGAATCAGCTTTGATCTGACCCAATTCTTTTTCTTTTGTCATACATTGCGCGATACTTATCGCACTAGCATGCACATAAAGTAAACTAACATCACGATGATATAAGACATTTATAATAGATGAAAAATATTGTTCCTTACCTTTTCAACGAATATAGATTGCACAAAATAAAATTGTAGTTTGTTGACATCGTTCAAAAGACAAAACTCATTCTCTCAGTTATTTTTTAGACAACACATGATGCCATTGTCGGTAGATGGAGCTGTCGTTATCTCGAAGGGAGAGGCGGTGACAGATGACAAAACCGCATTTCGATTTAGCATTATTGTACTGTACTGTACACACTGGTTGAAAGAAACCTCTTTAACTGCTTTAAATATTTATTTAGTCTCTTGTTGTTTTTTTTTTTCGTTTACAGGCGCTAAGACATCCTAGTACATACTTAGTAAAGGATAGGTCGTCCTAATGACTCATAGTTTTGTTGCACGGGCAAAAAGGGACAATTTTTATTGGGGTTTTTGTCTGCGGTCAGAAGACAAAAAATTGTTTTAAAATAATTAAAAGCTAGATTTTTGGTAAATAATAATGGAAAACATTAAAACAAAAATATCTCCACGATCAAAAACTAATCAAGATGTTCTTAATGGGTGAGAATGTTTGTTTTTTATACTTTTGTAATCGAGCACCAAAACGTCACAAAGTGCGCGTTTTTACTAGACTTTACGACGAATTTTAAGGTCTTTTCAATAAAAATGGTATTTGGAGCCACCTATTTTTCGAATCTTCATAATTTTCTGCACCAATTTGTATACTTAGTTTGCTGGTTACAAAAAGTGCACAAAACGCACGGAACTTGCCGCTAAGAAAACGGACTATATTGAATCGTATTGAAGCTTACATTCCATGTCACATTGTTATATATATATCTCTTCGAGCTTCGAGCAGCAACATTTACATAATATCTCCAAACGGTGGAGGATGATGACTTGGATCGGATTTATAAAACAAATAATGAATATGAACATTTGTGTCCTGGCCTAGGAAGACATACGTAATCTCGCTGAACATAGTTTGATCTAAATATAGCATTTATATCGCGAATGTCCACTAAACCTCCTCAAAGCGCTTTACAAGGAGTCTTACATTTATGTTATTCCTAAATTTAAAATCATTGAGAACTTATAACAGTGCAATAAGATAAGAATGACGTCAAAATACTGTTAGTGTCAGGCTATTGATGCCATGGGTTTAGGTAAAATACTCACAACATCCACCAGCCGGATATAACGAACCGACACACAAAATTGCGTGTAACCTGAACGTTTATAATCTAATTGATATAGTCTAGTGAGTACTAATCACCAAAATGGCGGTCTAAAGACAATAACACAAAGAGCTGAGTGGCGTCACTTTCGTTCCTACCATAAGTTGACGCACGAGGGCTATGGTTCACCGATGTGATACCAGTTTGGTGCTCTCGGCTATATTTGAATTAGACCTACTTACTCAACATTATCTGACAAAAAATCAAGATAATGCGTTTTGTCATTGTATCGTAGTTGAGTCGAGGAAACGTGGTTCTCTCCAAAATCTTCATCAGGGGCTGCGTGGTTCAGGGTTACGTCTTTGCTTCTTACCCGGAAGGTACCGAGTTCGACTCCCCGCCTCATTGTGTGGCCTTGAACAAGTCACCTCACGCTAGCTCAATTTGCGGCGCTGCAATGCGGCTGACGTCTGGGTTTTATTTCAGTCTTCCCTCCTTTGGAATAGACCCTAGAGACAAATTTCCTATATGGTTTAAATAAAGGGAATTTTTGAAAATTTTATTTACCATTGGGGACTTTCCACCTGTCCAATATGTGCCCATTGTGGTAACGAACCCGAAACCGCAGATAATCTAGTTGGACGATGTGTTGTGACGAAGCTTCCGGGTGGGTTTGCGACGGCGCACGAATGCGGTATGGAATTTGCTAATTAGGTCGATCGTCATAACATAGTAAGTGTGAGCACCATTAGAAGCTGCTGGAAAAGCTACGTTTATCAAATAAATGCATCCATATTATCGTCCTCCACTGCCCAGTAACTAAATTTGAAGGTGGCTGTGAAACAGTTCTTAGGGCGGAGGTAGGAAGACTTTCGAAGCTGGGTTGACGAAATAAATTTGGAGGTGTAGCCATACGCGACTATCCATATTATACTGCCTGTATATTTCACAACTTTACCTATTTATTTCCATCGACGCCAAGGTGTAAATTATCGTGGCCTTCGTAAAGTTATGGCCTGATACTGACCAAAAAGGGACGTCAAAATGCCAGTCTTTTGCCACAAAAGAAAACAAATCGTGAGTTGTATTCAATACTTCAACCAATGAAATAACTTGTTTCCATGAGCTCTACTAACGACAACTCACTAGGCGGTGCAAAAACCAAATAATGGCGTCAAAATGCCAGTCCTTTTGGATTTCTGTATCAGGCTATAACATAACGATGGCTACGAAATTCTCCAGTCTCTTGATCGTCGCTGACTTAAGAGTTGGCGTATTTTTGTATAATTGACATATCTAATTGTATTTCATGTTTGTGGAGGGTGATTGCATGTCGCTACAGTTTTCGGGTTCGGCAGCTACGCCTGTCCGGGATGTCTGAGCCTTTCGGCCGAGCGGCTCCAACTTCGTCCTGCTTTTCTGTTAGGATCTGCTTCCTAGCCTTGTGCGGCTATGTGGTATTGTAGTATGACACTCGCTTTCGGATCGGAAGGTCCTGGGTTCGAACCTCGCTCGGCGCATAGTTGAGTCCTTGGAAATGGCTCTTTACTCACATTCTCTCACGGTATTCAGGGTTTAAAATGAGTACCTGGCCGTTAACAACGTAGTCTCTGTCCAAAATTAGTGTAATATTGCCTAACAGGCGTCATGTCACATCCCACATGTTAAGGGTTGCTGTTGGTCAGTGACCACTTGTAAAGCGCTTTGAGCACGTTTAGTGGATATTGCTCTATATAAAAACTCAAGAAAAGCTCAGGCCTTTGGTTAACCAAGACATACCCCCAAGGCAGTGGGGCATTAGGGCTCTCTTCTTTCAGGGTTTCCATCCCTTAGACGATTGCATTCCAATACTAACAAGCCCGAATTTGAAATCAGAGTTGTCTTGCTCCTAGATTGACTGCCTTCCGAGGCTCACGAGCTCAATTTACCCGGGATTTGTACTATTTACCCATAGCTGGAGGCTGGTGCATGGGCACTAGGGTGTGTTCCACAGTAGCCATCGTTAACATAGCCTGACACTGACCAAAAAATGATGTCAAAAAGCCAGTCTTTGGCCACAAAAGAAAACAAATCGTGAGTTGTATTCAATAGTTCAACCAATTGAGACCACTTGTTTTCATGAGCACTACTAACGACAACTCACTAGGCGGTGCAAAAAACAAATTATAATGACGTCAAAATGCCAGTCTTTTTGGGTTTCAGTGTCAGGCTATAACTTTACGATGGCTACGGTTCAACAAGATGGCGGGCCTGCATACCGCATGTTAAGGGCGCTAGTCTCTCATCCCTTTCCCAGTTATACCGCCAGGTGCTCGGTCCCTGAGTGAAGTTTAGTCTAGATACTGCCGGCGGGAGCTCACAGTAGTTACCAGGATTCGGTCGGGCTACCCACGGGTGGTAGCCCGTAGCCATCGTAAAGTTGTGGCCTGACACTGACCAAAAAATGACGTCAAAATGCCAGTCTTTTGCCACAAAAGAAAACAAATCGTGAGTTGTATTCAATAGTTCAACCAATGAAATAACTTGTATCATTGAGCTCTACTAACGACAACTCACTAGACACTTCACAAACTTTAAAAATGACGTCAAACTGCCAGTCCTAAAGGGCTCGAGTGTCAGGCTACAGATAGTTCGAAGATGACGTCAATCAGGTCTTTGTTATTGTTTTTTGCCATCCGCATTTATGAGTAATGCTCACTGAACTGTATTAACCCGACTATAAACGTTCATGGATACACACAGTTTTATGTGTTGGTCCGTTATACTTCCAGATGGTAATGTTATGAGCTTCTTAGCCAAGCGCATACTATCTATATGTTAACGATGGCTGCGGATAGCCTCGGAACCACAGATGAAGATTCCACATGCAAAATCACTTATTTATTCCTTTATCTCTTCAGTTATTGGTATGTTTTAAAATGTATTTGAACACGAAGTTCAAGGACACAGATATGCTAGAAAGAGAGAGAGAGAGAGAGCGAGAGAGAGAGAGAGAGAGAGAGAGAGAGAGAGAGAGAGAGAGAGAGAGAGAGAGAGAGAGAGAGAGAGAGAGATGGACACGGTGCCTATGTCCCATTAGTAATTAATGCTTTAAAAGTGCCTGGCCTATTTTTTTTTTTACAATTATTAATTCTAAATTTACATTTGGTTATCACCACCCCTGTCCTCCCCCCCCCCCCCCCCCCCTTACACCCGCCAGCAAGCCGACACTCTCATTTATTCACACCAGACGCCAGACACAAAAATAACAACAACATTTTTAACCCTTTTACGTCGAAACAGGATTTCAAACTATTTTTCCTATTTTTCTATTAATAATATTATCTTTCTATGACTAATATTCCTGATCAATTTCACAATTCGACTCGGAATTGGATACAATAATCTGATGTCACGTCGCCTAGCAACGGCTGCCATCGTGGTTCCAAACAAAGAAAATCGGTACTTTTTATTCTTCGTGCAGGCTTATAACTTTTCATATGTCTTGTGATCAGAATGTGTAAAAGTCAAAACATGATCAGATTTATAATGGGTTTTTTTCCCCCTCTGGATACGCTTTTATGCTCGTCGGAGAAATATTTCATAAGGGCGTCCACCATTGTTCCGATAGTTTAGAGCTAGTTAATAAGTTACCATGGGTCATTACGAGGGAAGTGACGTCATGACTGTTGAAGCGTATTCATTTAAGGTCAAGTCCCATGTCAGATACTGCTCCCTTGAAGAATACAAGGAGGTTGGGGGGGGGGGGTGTATGAGTCGGTGGATAGTCTCGTCCTGTAATAGATTCAAGCAACAATGAGCGTGGACAATGCCCGGATAAGTAGTAATCATCTCACAACTCTTGTCTCCAGCGTTTTGCCATGCTGCCAGTAAGAGGAGACACTGGGTGACTGCGAATCGGCTTCGGTCGAGGAGCTGCCACACGGCCAGTGCGCTTCATCGGTGGAGTCTTTCTACCTGTCCAACATGTACCCGCTGTGGGCAAGAACCTGAAACGGCAGAGCATCTAGTCGAACGGTGTGTTGTGACGATGCTACCCGGCGGGTTTGCGACGGTGCACGAATGCGGACCGAACTTTGCTGATTGGGTTGATCGTCATAACATAGTAGTGTGAAAACCATAAGAGGCTGCTGCCATGCCGCCTACTTGACTAATGAACGCGTGAATCCCTGAACATGAAAGTAAGTAGTCCTTCAGAGCCATGCATTAGATTAGGCCCATAGAGCCAGGGAGTTTTATCCCGGTTTCTATAAGCGTGAAATGGACAATAGCAATTACTTGCTACCTTTTGGATAGGACTATAATATAGTCTATCGCAAAGTACTTTCCACCAGATCTAACGATCTAACAGACCAAGCCAACAAGTCACTGTTAGGTGTGAACTGGGAAGGGAGTGGGGGGGGGGGGGGGGGGGGGGGGTTCAAAAAAAAATCCAGACTTCACCCGGGATTGATCTAAGTCCTTTGCGTATGATGCATCATCATCATCATCATCATCATCATCATCATCATCATCATCATCATCATCATCATCATCATCACCATCATAATCATCAATATCATCATAAACATCCTCACCATCATCATCATCATCATCATCATCATCATCATCATCATCATCATCATCATCATCATCATCATCATCAATATCATCATAAACATCCTCACCATCATCATCATCATCATCAATATCATCATCAATATCATCATAAACACCACCGTCATCATCATAATCATCATCATCATCATCATCATCATCATCATCATCATCATCATCATCATCATCAAGACATTTCAGAATGTACTTATAAGATTTGTTTTGCAAAGTGTTCATTTGTTTGTCTTTTTTTTTATATTATTGTCTGGGGTGGGTGGATGGGGAGTTCACCAATTTTCGTTTCAAGTTCTAACTCACTCTCAAGCTCAACCCGTCTGCCAACTTTTGTCGCCGATCTGTTTTCAAATAATATTTCTATCTATATCTATATCTACACCGTTCGATTTTCGTTTTCTGGGAATCTTTCTAAAAATAGACCAGCGGTTTCCCGTGGAGTGGAAGAGAGCGGTGCCATACATTTATGGTAAAGGCCATCGGTTGGGAGCGAAAATAGATTCTGGCCTGTTTGGTTTAGCATAATAAGCCAAATTAATTTATGGCAAAATTGAGAGGGGGATTGGATTAAAAAAAAAAAAAAAAAAAAAAAAAAAAAAAAAAAAAAAAAAAAAAAAAAAAAAAAAACAATGAAAAGGGGAAAGAAAAGAAAGAAAAGTAAAATAATAAAAACGAAAAGAAAAGAAAAAAAAATACAGAAAGAAAGAAAAGATTCTAGTAAAAATGATGAAATTCCCTTTATTTGAACCGCCAGGAACTAAGAATCATCACCTCTGTTGGGACTCGGGTGAAAATGTTCTTAAAGGAAAAGTTAAACGTAGATCATCAATGTGACTGTCCAAAAATCTCGCACGAACAACAACGACATTCGTCGTCAAGACATTTTAAGCGTGATCACTCGCCGGGTGTGTGACAGTGATAGTTGAAAATCCTAGTCTAGGCGATGAGTCCCTTGGTAAGGCGCTTTACACACATTATTAGCCCATTCGACTTAGTTGTAAATGAGTACCTCGCTATAGGCAATGATGGATATAGAAAAAGTATTAGTACAAAAAGGACGCCTAACGGGTAACTGGGACTGTATGAAATGGAAGAATGGTTCCATATGGCCTGATTGGGGAATAAATCAAACATTGAGAAGCGCCCCGAGCACGTTAATCCGTGGAAATGCGCTATATATATGTTTACAGTCGTGTTTTTATGACAAACTGGAAACCCCGAAACTTCGACATTATAATATTATATTATAACATATTACGTATAGCTAGTCTGAGACCAAACAAACAAAGGGCGGTACATGATTATCCTTTATCCAAAATAAAATTAAAAAAGATTTAAACATTAAAAATTGAAAAAAAAAACCCAAAAAAGGGAAAAAAAGATACGCTCTACGACATGGCTCAGCGATACGGTCTTTGCTTCGTACCCGAATGGTACCGAGTTCGATCACCAACTGCTGCGCTGTATGGCCTTGAGCAGTCAATTCGTCCTAGCTCAATTTGCGGAGCTGCACTGCGGCTGACGCATGGGTTATTCTAGTCTTCCCTTGGAATAGACGCTAGAGACAAATTTCCCCTGTGGAATTTTATTTTATTTATTTATTATTTGGGTAACAAATAATGATACACTTCAGCATTGTGAATGGATTTACACTCATTGGAAAATTGGAAAGTTATTTTCCAAAGAAACATGTGTACATCTGATTGCCTCATATCCGGCGAAGGATCTTGCTTAGGATTAAGGCAGAACCAAATTAAATTAATCCCTTACATTAGACGAGGAAAAAAAAAGAAAGAGGGCAAAGGTTAGATTTATCGTATTAGCCAAGTTTAGCTCCCCCCGACATTTCAAAATTCTTAATTATAACTTCAAATTAAAGGAGATAGAGGTAAATTTAAAAAGAAATTGGGTTGGAGGCATTGCTAAAATTGAATAGTATTCTTTTTGGCCGTAGAAATTACCTTTCTGGTAACCAAAGCTAAAAATATAAATTGCATATTAGATCGATTCGTGCTGGGAAAACTTGGGCATGTTCGCCAATCTGTCCGTCAAGCTGTCTAGTCACTGTCGTTGCTAGGCGGGCGTGAGGGGAATGGATGAGAGGGGTATTATAAGAACATTGCGTGAGTGAGGAGGGAGAGGGGAGTGATGTTAATGTATCGGATCGGAAATGGCTTTCATCACTTGACATAAGCTGTAGGTACTTTCTCGTCAGGGGTAGGCAGGGATGCCAGTTGGTAACGTACATGGCCAAAATTTGTCACACAGAAAATCGTAATTCTATTATTAGGTTTAATTTGATTTTTATATTTTTAATCTTTTTTTTTAACCAACATTTTCCTAGTCTAATTGATTTTCTGCTTATCAAAACTGATGAGTTATTTTCAAGGAGATCAGAGCAACAGTAATGTTTGGCCACGTGAGTTCTATTTGGCCACCTTGGAAATCGAAATTGGCCACAACGAACTCTTAACCCATCTGGCAATCCTGTGGTAGGTACGTGTAATGTAAGTAAAGAAATGGCGGGAAAGGGGGGTAATCTACAAGTTTAACAAACGTACGATCAAGTTTCTATAAATACAATTCCTCCGGAATCACATAGGCCTACAGCTCTATAATAAGGAATGACATGGATTAATATGAGTAAATGCAGATAAGTGCCGGAAGACATTTTTTAAAAAAGGCAAACATTCTTTGCAATGATGGGAATCGAACTCGGGACCACAGTGCTACGCAATTCTCGCCTGGCTGTCAGTGGGACGCTCTGCAATCATTGTAGAAAACGGTAGGGGCTGCCTGAAGCCGGTGATCGTGAAAATACTAAGGAAAGAGTGAACATGGAGAGGCGTAACGCACGTTTCATTCATACTGCAACCACCATTGAGTACAGACGATACAAGTTATTTTGCATTTTACTTTAATTTATTTATTTTCCGTGTTAATTTGTGTAATGTTGTGCTGACGAAGGGTTTGTACCCGAAACGTCCATTGTCTGTTAACATGTTTCGTTCCCATACGAAGCCTCTCCATTTTCACTCTTTCGTCAGTATCTGCAATCAATGCTAATGCTCTCCACCACTTCTCCATTCGCTTTTCTGGATTTATAAGAAGAATCTCACTTATTAAAGGCGGTGAAAAACAATAAGTTACAGTCCACGGAGTTGTGAGTATGCAGTCCATGGATCCCGAGTTTATTCTGTTTGTTTTTTTGTTTGTTTTTAAGGGTTTTACGGCGCTTGCAACACATTTAGGTTATATCAGCGCCAGTAAAAAGGAAGAAAATGGGATAGTAAAAAGTTATAGAATTACAATAAAAGCACCCAAGAAAAAGTAAGACATAGGGGAACTGGGAACAAATAGGGATCAGATGTAGTTTCCAAGAGCAGACCACCAATGCACTTAGTTTGAGATCACCTAAAAGTCTCATCCAGACACAAGCACAGGTCCCAACTAAGAGGAATACACTCAAATGTTTACCAATCATATAATATAATATGTAAACGCAACATAATACAATGCATAACAGAGAGATGATTTACAAGGAAAAAAAATATCATCTCCCAAAACTATAACTATACATTCGACTGTTTCCCTCCCAGCCAAGGAGCTCCGGCAAGGATCAGGACAAAACTAAGTAATCTCATTCCAAGACAATGACAGGAAACAATTGGGAAACGGGTATGGGGGGATAGAACACACAGCATGTACCTCCCTGCCCACTATGGGAGGTCAGGATCCCCACCCAGAGTTTATTCTGTTTCTATAGAATGAAACGGATAACAGCAATACGCTTCAACAGTCGTAACGTCAAATATCAATCGATTTAAATGACCCTCATCTTGGCAAAAACTCTCAAACCTGGGACTTCGCAGAGAGATGCTACATCTAGGAGCTTACGGAAGGCCTCCCATTTTTTAAAGATAAGATACATGTCTTTCCAGAGTACGGCAATACGCTTCAACAGTCGCAACGTCACTTCCCTCGTAATGACGCATGGTAACTTAGTAACTGGCTCTAAACTATCGGAACAATGGCGTCCGCCCTTATGAAATATTTCTCCAACGAGCATAAAAGCGTATCCAGAGGGAAAAAAAACCATTATGAATCTGATCATGTTTTGACTTTTACACATTCTGATCACAAGACATATGAAAAGTTCTAGCCAGCGTGAAGAATAAAAAGTACAGATTTTCTTTGTTTAAAACCACGATGGTCGCCGTTGCTGGGCGACATGACATCAGACTATTGAATCCAATTGCTTGCTACCCTTTGGGTAGGATGCTAGTCTATTGCAGAGTACTTTCCCTTAGATCTAACAAACCCAGCTAACAATTCACAGTTGGGTGGGGGTGGCAGGAAAAAAAATCATGAACTCGGTCCCTTATCGTGTGAAACGAGTTCTCTATCAACTGAGCTGTTGAAACAATTTAAGATAAGATGATTTGTCAAAAAGTCTCAGTTCTGGGATTTTGAAAAAATGTTCTAAAGAAATTCTCAGTATTTAAAACCTAGTGTATAAATATGGGAAGCAACTGCGTAATTGTTACGGTATGTGCAGTAATGACACAGTTATGCCCCATGAATTGTTACCTTGTCTCGGAGGGTGAAAACCCTTGTTTATTCTTATGTAACTTCCTTCCTGTTGTTGTTGTCCATAATAATGGCGGTACTGGAGTTGTAATAAATGACCACTATACAACTCTATGATATCGTCTGTCTTTACAATAATCGATATGGCGACGAGGATAATAGTGATGTCTATCTACAGTTGAATTATCATTTTCTGGAAATAATGTGTGAAAAGTTGTTATTTCTACTTGTGCTTAAAATTTTTTGCCGGTTGCCAAAGACTTAGCTACAAAGTCACGAGCTACAAATAGGGAATTAATACGATTCCAAGAGTATACAATCATTGTGCATAGTTTGAGATCAACTTAAAGTCTCATCGAGCCACAAGAGCAGGATTCCACTGAGAGGAACACACTCAAATGCTAACATTATATATTCAAAACAACAAATATAACAATATATAACAGTGTTGAGAAATGATTTACAAGGAAAAAAATATGATCTCCCAAAACTACAACTATACATTTAACTGTTTCCCTCCCAGCCAAGGACTCTGTCCAGGGAAAGGACGAAACCAAGTAATCCCATTCTAAGACAGAGACAGAAAGCATGTTGGATTTGTTTGTTTGTTTTGTTTTTTTAAGGGTTTACTGCGCTTGCAACACATTTAGGTTTTATCAGCGCCAGTAAAAAGGAAGAAAATGGGATAGTAAAAAGTTCTAGAATTACAATTAAAGCACCCAAGAAAAGGCAAGACAAAGGGGAACTGGGAACAAATAGGGATCAGATGTAGATTCCAAGAGCACACTATCAGAGTACTTAGCAGTGATGATACTCACAAAAAGTCAAAAAGGAGGAAAAGTCTCGGAAAAACGGAAAACTCACCTAGAACATTCTTACACCACAGGAAAGTAGGCAGGATGACTTCTTTTGAGTACTTGAAGAGTACTTTAAAACGCCCGGAGTCCAGTAAAAGGAGGAAATTTTTGTTATATATATTTTTTTTTTTAAAAAGGAGGTATTTTTTAAAGATTTATTATATTAAAAAAAGTAAAAGGAGGAAATGAAGGAAATATCCGCGGATCGAGGATCTGAGGAGGAAAACCGAGGAAAGGAAAGAAAACCGCGGATCCGCGGAAAAGTATCATCACTGACTTAGTTTGAGACCACCTAAAAGTCTTATCCGGACACAAGCACAAAATCCAACAAAGAGGAATACACTCAAATGCTTACATTTCATTATACATTAAAAATTACAAATATAATAATACATAACAGAGAGATGATTAACAAGGAAAAAAATATCATCTCCCAAAACAATAACTATGCATTTGACTGTTTCCCTCCCAGCCAGGACTCAGACGAGGGCCAGGAAAAAAACAAGTAATCTCATTCCAAGACAAAGACAGAAAGCATGTTGGATAACAGATAAAAGGGGATAGAAGACACAGTATGTACCCCCCTGCCCGCTATGGGAGGTAGGAACCCCACCCAGGTAAAAGACACTGTAAGTGACCTCCCGCCCACTATGGTAGGAATTTCAATTTGTGTTCCTGTTACTCCCATCTTGGTAAAGAAGTTAGGAGCAAGTTCAACCCCAATGGATTAATACAAGAGATGGAATGAATCAGTGCAACAAAATATTTTAATCAACTCTTCACCTTTCACAACATCAATGATTATATTACATTATTTACAATACGTGAAGCTGTTAAATAGTAAAACATTCCTGCTCTTTCTATCGCTAGCTGCCTTCCTTACTTCTTTCGTTTTCTCTCTCTTGATCATTATAGCATCTCTCTCTCTCTCTCTCTCTCTCTCTCTCTCTCACAAACACACACAAAAATAATTTGACCCATTGCTATTTACCAATAGCTAATCATGCTCATCAGTTCTGGAACTATTCATATATTTACAAGAAACACAGTAGGAATCAGTGAGCACAATAATGAATATAACAGCTTCAAAATAGAACAAACTACCAAACACTGAATGTGTCGGGGCTCAAAACCCAATTATCATCCACAAATCATCGAACAATACTTTCGCAACAAGAGGGCCAAGACTCTTTTTTGTTTGTTTGTTTGTTGCTTTAGGTCTCTTCCAACACAATTGAGGTTATATGAGAGACCGCTGAAACAAAAAAACAAGCAATCTAACAAAAATAGTACAAATGTAAATCAAAATCATAACCTAAAGATATCATAAGCTAAATTATAAATAACCAAGAACAAACAGGCAGAAGATTTACAGAAAAAAAATATCCCCTGTCAAAAATACAATCACAAACCAAAGAAGCAGGATAGGCTAGTAAAGAGAAGAAGAAACGACATCACTATCGGATCGTACACCCATGCGAACATCATAGGTATATGATTCAAGGGTGATGCTCCCATCCAACCACCCGCGACCAAGACTCTGCATCTTCAATTAGTTAACACATCTCTTTAAAACTAAAAAAAAAACAATTTTTTAATAAATAAAAAAAATTGAGCTTTATATAGCGCAATATCCACTAAATATGCTCAAAGCGCTTTACAAGGGGTCCCTGGTCAACAGCAACATTTAACATGTAGGACAGGACATGACGCTTGTTAGGCGATATTACAATTTTTCGGACAAAGACAACGCTGTTAACAGCCAGGTACTCATTTTTCACCTGAGTGCGGTGAGAGAATGTGAGTAAAGAGCCTTTTCCAAGGACTCAACTATGCGCCGAGCGCGAGGCCGAACCCAGAACCTTCTGATCCGAAAGTGAGTGTCATACCACTAGACCACATAGCCACACTAGATACTAAATCTGGATACCCAAACACAGCCGTTTAGATTTAAAGTGATGTATTAACGTTTTTATTGCCTTTTGTTATAGGCTGAAGAGGGAATCTGATCCTAAAACATTCCGTGTTACGTATTTTATCTTTTTTTGACGCTGTTGTTTTCATTTTTGTACATGACTTTTTACAGTCAACAGATTCTAGCAGCTGAGCATTCACTATAAAAATAAAACATCAGTTTAGAAAAATTATGGGATAGTCTACTTGTTGAGATAGCACCTGTTTAAGCAGTACCCTTACAAAAAAAATAGATCATGTCATTTGGATCAAGCAAAGTTGACTGAACACAATTATCACTACCACACTTCGCTTTTCAACTTTACAATTGATTGAACACAATCATCACTTCCACTTTTTCCTTTTTAAACTTTACAATTGATTGAACACAATCATCACTTCCACTCTTCGTTTTTCATGTCCTTTTTCCTAGTCATAATCAAATATACAAAATAACTTGAGCATTGATATGGAGCAATATCCACTAATCATGTCCAAGGCGCTTTACAAGGGGTCCCTAGTCAACAGCAACAACTAAACTTGTGGGAAGAGATATGCTGCCTGTTAGGCGATTTTACAATTTTTTTGGGGAGAGACAACGCTGTTAATGGCTAATACTTATTTTTGCTGAGTACAGTAACAGGATGTGAGTAAAGGGCCTTTGCCAAGGACATAACTGTGCTCCGCTCAGATCAGGACTCGAACACTGGCCCTTTCGATCCCAAGGCCAGTGTCATAACACCAAATCACATACCGCACAATAATAAAACAATCTGACCACTCTTGCTTCAGAATCCGCCCCCCCCCCCCCCCCCCCCCCCCCAAAAAAAAAAAAACAAAAAAAAAAAACAAAAAAAAAACAAAACAAAACAAAAAAACAAACAAACAAAACAAAACAGACAAACAAACAAACAAAATTATTAAATATTTCTATATATATAAATATATAGTAAGCAACTGTTATGCAGAGCTTCCAATGCCCAAATCCATAAAGTGAGGAAAATTGCCGGGATTCTAGGGGTTGCTTCAAGTCCTTCACCAGGGTCCAGGGACCGAGTCCCAGGGGAGGTCCAAAGAATGTTGAAAATAACACTTTGAGAGGGTCAAAACTCATATGACCTGAGGCTATATTTCAAGAACTTGCAGACAATAACTATGGCCCATCTCTTAAAACCAAACTTCATTTTCACCAACAACGTGATACTAAAGACGACGTTCTGAAGAGAAAGGAAAGTTATGAAAAATAAAGTCTTGAGTTGTTGAGATCAATCATGTCAGAGCAAGTAGCTAAATACACACATGGAAGAACTGACCACAAATCAAAATGTATAGATAGTATGCGGTTGGCTAAGAAGCTCACAACATTGCCATCCGAAAATATAACGGATCAACACACAAAACTATGTGTAACCATGAACTTTTATAGCTTGGCTAATACAGTTTTAGCGGGAATTACTCATAAACGTGGATGGCAAAAAACAACAACAAAGACCTGAGTGACGTCAACTTCATTCTATCTATACATCAGAGCTCTTAACAAGGAGAAAGTGAAAAAAAATTTTTTTGACAGCAGTCAACCTCATTCCGCATGCCTCCACCTCCCCCTGGATGTGGATCAACAAGTACAGATTTCCGTAAAAAACGATAATTGAAAGCACTGTGGTATGGTCCATTTTCTACCCTACCCAAAATGCCAACAGTCAATGATTACTGCTATATTTTATAGAGTCCCTCTTTTGCAATGCTTTCTTCTCCTGCGTGAAGACAAATTCTTTCCGGGCCGGACTGAATCGCAACTCTAGGATGTTGTTGACCTTCTCGACAATCTCGTTACCGACAGCTTGTTCTGCCTCAAAGTAGTGGTGTTTGTAGGTGTCACGGTTCAGGTAGGTCAAACGGAAAACGGATCGACCTGTCATTTGTAGAAAGAAAAAGGTTTTAAAAAATGATCATAACTCATTCCAAATAAAAATACATAAATATGAACAATGCGCTTCACAATGTTTCACTCATTCCCTGGCAAGCCATATATAATCATATTTCCATTTCATACAGTATCAGTCACTTGTTAGGCGTACTTGTAATAATAATAATAAATAATAATAATAATAATAATAATAATAATAATATAATAATAATAATAATAATAATAATAATAATAATAATAATAATAATAATAATAATAATAATAATAATAATAATAATAATAATAATAATAATAAGAAGAAGAAGAAGAATAAGAAGAAGAAGAAGAAGAAGAAGAAGAATAGTAATAATAACAATATTAACAATAATAAGCATATTTCTATACAGCCTTTTGTCGAAACCTCAAAGTGCTGAAAAACCAATTAGACATTGTTAACACAGAAAACAATAACCAACCAATATCAAAACAATAAGAGAATGAAGAAGGCACCAAAAACACCAATACAAAAGTTATATTAAATGCATTTTAAAATTCTATCAAGGAAGTGTTCAGTTTAAACATATGTTTTTAGACGTTTTTAAAAAAAATATCTGTGGAGCTCGAAAATCTGACCACAAAATAAATGAAATTAGCACAGCAATTATTGGACAGGACGAAATTTTACAGTTGTCAGAAACACTCATAAAAATGGCTTATCAAATAATGTTGGATGGTGAAAAAATAAACGATTTATTCCTACGCGAAGAAGAGACGAAAGTATGAAGCGAGATGAGTTTTATGGCAACAAATTTGCATTTCGATCAAAGGCAAGCTTGGTGACATACAAATAAAATTTTAAAAGAATCAGTATGTCACAATGCTATCAACAATGCATGATGACATGAATGTAAGTGGCGAAAAATTAAAATTAAAACCAGACTCGGTTTTCTTGTAGATTTCAATGAAGAATGGTGTTGATGGCATGGACAAAATGGCCCAAATGTTTTCATCAAAACAGAAGTCAAAAAGGTGGCTGACGTTTTTTTTTTACATTAACATCACTGATGCCACATGCATTGTTGCATTCATTGTTTTAAAATAAAATTATGCCACTTCATCTCATGAGTGGAAAGAATGCAAGGGTCTGACTTCAATATTTTTGTTGCATTGGACCCAGCTGAAAACCAGCTTATGAGGCAAATCACCATTCCAACCATTTCCCAATACCGTGAGGAGACAATTTCAATTTCAATAGAAATCCTGGGGGGCTTCAAAAATTGTCTTTAGCCAGGAGAAAGTTCACTGCAGCCTCACCATTTGCTAAAGGTTTGGCTATATAATATGCACACAGGCATACCTGCCTACTTGAAAATTTCAAATTCAGTAAGAAATACAAAATTCATCAGTAATTAATGGTCAAATTTCAGTAATACTAAAGCAAACAAAAATAATGATAGATACACCCTTTTATATATGTAAAATAAACTTACAATGTTATATGGAGGACAGCCTGATAAAATAATATTGGGGTTCTTTTCCTTACAAAAAGCTATCACACCATTGTCTTTTCCTAGCATTGAGATTTTTTATTGTAGCATGTGGTAAATAATGAAAAAAAATGATTATTTTTTAATTTAACGTTGCAACCATTTGTATCAGTAATATTTCTTCTATTTCCGTAAGTCCGTAATTGTCCTTACACTTCTGTAACAATTACAGACGTTCCGTTCCGTAATAATAAGCAGGTATGCACAGGTAATGTTTCATGAACACCTTTTCAAACCATTTTACTGGACAAAGAGATAGAAAAATAATAGCCTTCAAACTTACCGTTACTTTTAGTTTCATGGACATCGCAAGCTGCTACATTGTCAGCGTCGTAGGTGAAGGGTTTTTGACGGAAAATACGAACTGTTCCCTTGCCAGATACTGGATCAATTTCAATTTTCTCTCCACTTATGCCTGGCAACAACAAAATAGATGAACAATGAACGTAATAATTTGGTTGAATTTTACCAAAAACATGTTTTTAAAAAGTGTAAAAAAAAAAAAAACCACAAAAAAAAACAAACTATGTGAGCCATAAAAGTTATAGGCTTTGTGGTCTAGTGGTATGACACTCGCCTACAAATCGGAAGGTTCTGGGTTCGAGTCCGGAGTGGTGCATAGTTGCGTCCTTGGAAAAGGCTCTTTACTCACATTCTCTCATTGTACTCAGATGTAAAATGAGTACCTGGCCGTTAACAGCCTTGTCTCTGTCCAGAAAAATTGTAATATCGCATAACAAGTGTCAGGTCTCGCCCTACATGCTAAGTGTTGCTGTTGGCAGGTATGCTACTTGATAACAGATGATGACTCACTCATACCATGGTGTTGGTAATGACTTTTATCGACTGTATGACATGGGATTTCGGTTCCATTTTGTCTGCCAGGGGGAATTTATGAAGCAATGTTAACTCACTCAACCCTAACACCGACTATATCCGTAGTTTACCCGAGTTACTTTTACCCCATGCCTATTTATTAAATTTTTCTGAGACAAATTATGATAGGCGTAGTATCAAAGTTAATGTTTTTAGATTTTACATGTTAATGGTAGTTGAATAAAACTATCTATATACATGCTCATTTTAATACATTTTTTCCAATTTTGAAAAGAAGCAATTATCTCTAGGATTGAGTGAGTTAAGGGCATTGTACCTGGTAATTCAATGGAAATGTGCTGTACACAAATGTCCACATCAATAAGTTATCATATTTTCCATATTTAAGCTTACCTAAATTTTATTAGTATGAAATAGACTGTCACAAAATTCCTTTTTTTTTTAAAATCTACGTGGATAAAATAAAAAAACTACAGAAAATAATAAATCATTGAATAACTTTTTCGAAGTTTTTTTATTTAAAAAAACAGGAAAGAAGTAGTTTTAATAGACAGGAAAGAAGTTGTTTTTTTTTTGTTTTAATAGACAGGAAAGAAGTAGTTTTTTTTGTTTTAATAGACAGGAAAGAAGTAGTTTTTTTTGTTTTAATAGACAGGAAAGAAGTAGCTTTTTTGTTTTAATAGACAGGAAAGAAGTAGTTTTTTTTTTGTTTTAATAGGAAAGAAGTAGTTTTGTTTTGTTTTAATAGACAGGAAAGAAGTAGTTTTGTTTTGTTTTAATAGACAGGAAAGAAGTAGTTTGTTTTGTTTTAATAGACAGGAAAGTAGTTTTTTTGTTTTAAAAGACAGGAAAGAAGTAGTGTTTTTTTGGTTTTAATGGACAGGAAAGAAGAAGTGAAATACTTGCCTAATTGCACCTCAGTGTTTGGCTGTAGTTTATGTACCATACTGACCATGTACGATTTATATTGGTGACTCATTAAAGACTCGGCTATCCGCTGGTCGTCTTCATCCATCGTCTCCACGTTGCCCCGGGAACCTGTCAAGTTTAAAAAAAATAATGATGAAAATTTCAATGATCATACAAATTTTTGACCTTTATTAGTTTTTGTTTTTTTTCGGACATATGGGAAGCCCAACCTTGGAAGGGCCTTCTCCGAGGTCAAGAATTCTATAATATGGGTCTTACTTACTTACTTATCCAAACCAGCGACCACCTAAGCTCTAGCCCTTTGGTCTTTTGTGGTTGTTCCAGGTGATTAAACAGTGCATAATATGGGTCAAAAACTGTATTGTAACACCCCCCCCAGTTTTATAGTTTCCTATAAATGTAACCATTATATATATATATATATATGAGCCAAGGTCAAAAGGTGCCCGCCTGATACCAGTGTTAACAACATTTGATTTTTACTTAATTATGGGCTGTTTTCATTGGGTTAATGCTTGTAATCAATTGATAATATGAAGAAGAGATAAAATGAGATAGCTCAACATACTCTGTACAACAGAATATGAAATAAACAACTTGAAAGTGAAATCTGAATGCTGTTTGGCATGTGCTTAAAACGAGGTCAACGCATCACCTTTTTAGAAATCATGTAGAAATTAAATGTGATGTTTTAGCTCACGTGATTGAAGTTTGACTAATAGTATAAAGTCAAAATTTACTTTTAAACGCAATTGCAGTATATTACATATCTGATAAGTTTCATATAGAGTTCTTAAAAAGTTGGTGTTGCTTGTGACCTTTGGTGTCATCAAACACAGCACAATACTAAGACTCGACACGAAACTTTAAATCTCATGTTTAAGGTTTATAAAATGTTTTATTATGAGAAAAGGCATAGATTTACTATCTGAACTCAAATCTTGGAGTGAATGTATACTGTTGTGCCGATATTGAAGTTTATTGGTTTTGGTGTCATTTGTCACAAGCAACACGGCATGCGTGAACACGTGGAAGTTTGTTTCGTTAAATGGCGATTCGCAATTTTGATCAACCCTTCTTACCAGTCTTTGAAGTGCAGCACTTTCATTTGCCTTTCCAGCGTGGCTCCAGGCAGAAAAGGTAAGTTGAACTTTGGTGTCATCGCTATTTTACATTGTCACAAGCAACACTTGATATTGGATATTATTAAGTGCCACCAAAAAATTATGTTTTCAGCTGTTATTCTATTTACAAATATGATATTATGACATCTCACATAAAACTGTGATTTTGACACAGTTAATTATTTCCTTGTAATTCTAATTTTTTATGTTTCAGGGTTGTATCAATCAAGGAAAAGACAAAACTCAAGCTTTTGACGAATCCAGATAAAAGAAGGGTTGTCAAGAAATTTGATTTGATTTACTATTAACACACTAAATTACTACAAATTAGCAGATTTGAGCAGTAGGGTGGATGTTACCGTATGGTTACATGAATTCATTACCATGGCTGATATTTATCTAGTGTTTGTGTGACTTCTGGTACTTTTTGTGACCATTGGTGTCATTGGTTAAAATGTCACAGGTGACACTTAAGTTTGAAGTTTCTAATGTATTTCTGTTTTCATGTTCTTCAAAACTTGAAATGTCATTGAATTACATTTAACAGGCTATATTACATGTGTTCAGTTGCTATTCTTGATTTATTGAGGCAAAATTGCGTTCTAGTGCCGATTTTGACCAAAGTAATAGCAACAATGGTATTACTAATTTCTAAGTATATTTCCAATTTGAAAGTATTTAGTTTCTTAAAATATTATTGAATTTCATTTTAGAGTAGGTTATTGTGATTTTTTTACTGAAAATATTGATATTTTATGGAATAAAGTGTGATTTGGTGTTGCTTGTGACATAAGTAATGGTGTCACCGGTCGTATGTCACAAGTCACATTCAGATTCTCTATTTTCCATGTATATTTCTATTTTTGAAGTCTTTGGTTTCTGAAATATTATTAAATTCCATATTTATCTGTGGTTATTACACTGGTTTGACCGAAATTAATGATATATTGTCGAAATTGCAATTTGGTATTGCTTGTGACATAAGTAATGGTGTCATCGGTCTAATGTCACAAGTGACACAATGTCCTAAATAAGATATGCTTTGGTCACATTATTTCCCAACATTTTATTCCAAAAGTTTCTGAACATTGCTGGTAATAAGCATATGCAATATTGTTGTTGTTGTTAATGTACAAACATTTTTATGAAATAATATATTTGCATTCTATGTTGCTTGTGACCGATGACACCAAAAAGCAACATTTTCTCCAATAGTTGGTAATATCATTGTACTATGATTGTTGTTGATTGTGTCTTTTTGTCTATAACTTACTAAATAAAGTTTGATACTCAACAAAAATCATTTGGTTATTGAGTTTTTTGTCTCATTTTGGTGTCACCGGTCACAGGTGACACCAGCAACCTATAGGTATTGTTGACGATATTATGCTGCGGTAGACCTTAAAGTTATCTAAGGGGCCTTTCATTCATGAAGTACAGGGTTTTTGCTACACATATAGAAACATGAATGGACTATTATGTCACTTTTATTTTGAGAAAAAAAATTGGCACCTTTTGACCTTGGCTCATATATATATATATATATATATTATATATATATATATATATATATATATATATATATATATATATATTCTTCTTCTTCTTCTTCTTCTAGGTTCCATGCCTGGTCCAGGCTTCGGATACTGCATGAATTATCTCTCTCCATTCCTCCCTGTCTCTTGCCTTTTCAAACAGCTCTTGGATTGTTAGGCTGGTGAAGCCCTTCAGTTGGTCTATGAGTGTTTTTCTTTGTCTCCCCCGGGCGCGTTTACCAGGTATTTTTCCACAACTTGCCAGGTATTCATTCTTATCTTTCCTTACTATGTGTCCGAAAAAGGATAGTTGTCGATCCACTATTAAGGGCATTAGTTTCCTTTGTTGGTATGTTTGTTTTAGCACTTCTTCGTTCGTTTTGTGTGCAGTATACGATATTCTCTGCATCCTTCTCAAGCACCACATTTCAAAAGCTTCAATGTTCTTTTGTGTTTCTGCATTTGTAGTCCAGCTTTCGCATCCGTATAACAAGATTGGCCACACGTAGCACTTCAAGACTCGGAATCTAATCCCGAACGACATCTGTTTGTTTTTCAAAATGTTTCCCAGGTCCATGAAGGCCTGTTTGGCTTGAGTTATTCTTGCTCGTATGTCTCGGTTACATCTTCCATCTGTTGTCACTATTGAACCTAGGTATTTAAAACTTTCTACGTTGGTAAGTTGCTCGCCGTGAATCGTTATATTGCAGGTGTTGTTGTTTTCGGGGTTTTTCTGTATTACCATGCATTCCGTTTTGGTGATATTCACTTCCATTCCCTTGGCTTCACTATCTACTACCACTTTGTCAACAATCTTTTGAAGTTGGATTTCTGATGTTGCAATGAGTACCGTATCGTCTGCGTATCTTATATTATTTATGTTGTGACCTCCCACTTTTATTCCCTCCATATTATTTATGCCCTCATGATTGTTTCTTGGTATAGATTAAACAGATCTGGTGAGGCAACACACCCTTGACGGACTCCTTTCTTAATAGGAATGGAATTTCCTGTAGAGTTTCCGATTTTGATAGATGCCTGCTGGGTGTAGTATAATGTTTGCATGAGTCTGAGGTCTTTCTCATCAGCGCCAATGGAGTGCAGTTGTTTTAGTATTTCTTCGTGGCGTACTCTATCAAAAGCTTTTTTGTAGTCGACAAAACAGAGGTATAGTGGGGTCTGAACCTGTATAGCTCTTTCACTTAAAACACGGAGGAGGTATATTGCGTTCCTTGTCCCTCTGTCAGGTTGGAATCCATATTGTTCTTCTGCGATTTCGGGGTTAATCTTATTCCTTAGCCTGTTGATAATTATACGCAACAGTATTTTGTTGATGTGGCTTATTAAACTTATAGTTCTAAAATTTTCGCATCTGACTGCACCTGCTTTCTTTGGTATTGCTATGAAAATAGAGTTACAGAGATCTTCTGGAATTTTCCCAGTATTGTATATATTGTTGAATAATATGTGAAGTTCATCAATTGCTAGATCTCCTAGGCTTTTTAATACCTCTACAGATATTTCATCAGGGCTGTTGCTTTACCATCCCTCATTCGTTCCATGGCATGTTCAATTTCACTTTTGGTGATGTTTGGTCCGCTTAATGGTTCTTTGAATTTCAGTGGTGGTTCATTTCTATTTGGATCATTGTACAGTTCGCCTATGTATTCTACCATCGGCTTTCTATATGTTGTTCTTCAAATAGCAGTTCCCCTTGTTTGTTTTGGATACAACTTCCTGCTGCTTTGCTTTTCCTTTTCCCTGATAGTTCTTTTATTCTTTGGTGAGCTTGTTGGGGGTTGGGTTTGTATTCTCTTTCGATTTCGCAGCATTTCCAGTCTAGATAGTTCTCGTGTGCCTCGATGCATTTGGATTTAATGTGGTTGTTCAATGTTTGGTATTCTGCAGACCCTCTGTTGCATTTTCGTCTTTCTTCAAATAGGTTTAGAATTTCATTTGTCATCCATTCCTTTTTGCTGTTTATTTGAGCTATTGGTAAATGCTTTTCTGCAGTTGCTTTGACACACTTTTGGAATATATCAAATTGTTTTTCACATTTTTCATTATCAGGTTCACTTTGGCTTTGTATCATGAGTGCATTTTCAAATTCTTCTCTCATTTTTGTTTGTATGCCATTGTCTTTGCATAACCTGTAATCCCTCTTTATTCTACCAGCTGTTCTCTGAATAGCTTTAAACTTTATCCTTATTGTACAAACAACTGGGACATGGTCACTGTCTACATCGGCGCCTGGGTAGGTTTTGCAATTTAATATGCCATTTCTGAATCTTGATGATACTGCTATAAAGTCTATCTGGTTCCTTGCTCTGTCCCCTGGTGATTGCCATGTCCAGGTTCTTCTTGGGTGTTGTTGAAACCAGGTGTTTGAAATCATTAATTTATTTGTTCTACACCAATCTGCCCAGATGTTTCCTCGTTCATTTCTGTCTCCGAGTCCATGTGGTCCGATTATGTCACCATCTCTGCCTCTGCCAATCTTAGCATTTAGGTCCCCCATTACCATAAGAATATTTATTTGGAGCCGTTTCATTTCTTTCAGAATGTTGTTTAGTTTTCCTATATATATATATATATATATATATATATAAAAACATTTCAAGTATAATTATTATTGTTTAACTTCTACAGTACTGTTTTATGTCACTAGGACAATCTACGGAAAGTGTGTGTAATCGTTATTGTTGTTTATGATTGTGTGTATATATATAGATAGATAAATAAATAAATATATAGATAAATAAAATGTTCCACACACAAATAGAGAAAAGACATACTATTTTCTCGGATGAGGTAAAAGTCCAGACAGTTCATGTTGCCTAAAATCCCATCCAAGTCGATGGGTTTCCCTGCTTCGTTTTTGCCAACTTTTTCCAATGTATAATTCAAACCTGTAGATTTAAGGCATTAAAAAGAATTCATTAAATATGAAGCAAATATAATACAGTGCTGATGGTGTAAAAAACTGAAAAGGGAGGAAAATTTTGAATGATTGCCTTTAAGACTGTATGTTAACTTGTAACATGTCGCCACATACAGTATTTTTTCCTGAAGATGGAAGTATGACTAATGCTTGAGTTATATCAATACATTTTCACATAAAGTTGTTTTGTTTTTTTAATCCCTTTAATTACTTTTATATAAGAAAGTAAGGACTTATCTCCCAGAGCGAAAACATTTTTTAAAAATAAAATGAAATATCTTTTTTTAAATCACAAAATTGAGACTTTTTCTCACTTACCTGGTCTTAACCTAATTTTTCTTTTCTTTATAATTTTCTCCATCAATTCCCTCATAGTGACAGACATAGATTCCACTTGCAAAGTATTGAATCCCTGGTTCGGAACGTGTCTGGTGATGGGAAAGTTAAAACTATAAATTGTGAGTTTTTATACATGACCCACACATCAATCTGGTATATGTCAGAATTAAAAAAAAACCCCAAAAAACTTGAGCTTTTATATAGCGCAATATCCAAACACCCAAACAATCAACAACAAAAAATAAAATTTAAAAAACATTTTTAAAAACCAATATGGTCCAAACACTAACACTCCCACAGAGAAAAACACAAAACTACAGAAATTCTTTCTTCATTAGAACGATCTCGGAGTGGAATGGGCTGGATGAACTGGTCATCATGGCACCACACCTAAACGATTTCAAAACCCGACTGACATGGGCCCGCGCCCAATGAGGACGCAGCTGAACTACAACAAGACCATTGGTTTCTTCAGCACCAACCATACAGATACAGATACTAATAAAATCACCAATTGTATTGTCATACTACATCTAAAGAATTAGAAAATGTTTCGAGAATCTTGACCCATATGCAACATTCCCTTCCCTTTGGACCATTATCATTCTAATCCAGGATGACCATCAGTCTGACATTTACCGCCAGTCTGTCTAGACTGATGTCATAAAAGAAGAGTGTCACCAAATTACATCCATCTGAGCATAGCTGACAAAATATGACACAAGACACGATGGTGATACTCGGAAGATGATCATTATCATCACTGGAAAGCAGGTTTGGGGTAGATGCCACTAAATATCGGAAAACTCCCACTTACGGGATTTCCACCATAGATATCATAATAGGAATGTAAACTATTTGAATTAAATAATAAAATCATAGATTTTCACTTTCATTAATTAAAAAAAGTAATAATAATTCTAAATAATAATAATAATAATAATAATAATAATAATAATAATAATAATAATAATAATAATAATAATAAAAATAATGATAATAATAATAATAAAAACAAAAATACTACTACTACTACTACTACTACTACTACTAATAATAATAATAGTAATAATAATAATAATAATAATAATAATAATAATAATAATAAGAAGAGAAGAAGAAGAAGAAGAGAAGAAGAGAAGAAGAAGAAGAAGAAGAAGAAGAAGAAGAAGAAGAAGAAGAAGAAGAAGAAGAAGAAGAAGAAGAAGAAGAAGAAGAAGAAGAAGAAGACATTTATACTGCACTTGACCCCATGTAGAACAAGCTCCAAGCCCTTTCCACGTTATACAGAATTTATGAGCAAAGCACATGGTATACATACAGAGTTATAAACAATGAACTTACATGGTGACAAAAACAGTCTTTGGTTTATCAGGAGCGTTGGGCACCATGGCAAATTTAGTGAATCCATACTTGGACACAGGGTCAGTAGGTACAATAGGAGGAAAATCTGTATCAATCTCTCCGTCGTCCTCGGCCATGTGGATGGAAAACTTGTTCATATCTTCACTGGGAAAAAAAAAAAAAAAGATGTGAAGAAAGAATGGAATATAATAACAATACTTCTTTTTTCTTTTTTAATCTGGTGTTTTTACTGTGCATGCCACACTTTTTGGTCTTTTCAGAGCCAGTAAAGTGGAGGAAAATGGTTTAGTTGAAAAAATTTTGATTTACGATAGAATGAACCCAAAGAGAAGGCAAAGGGGACTGGTTCAAACAGGGGAATTGATGTAGATTTCAAGAATAATATACATTCCAAACAACAAATATAACAGAGAGATGATTTGAAACACGCACACCTAGTGAAACAAACATTGTTGAGCCCTTAGTCATAAGTTACACACACACACACACACACACACACAACTGGAAAAATAAACATTGTTGAGCCCTTAGTCACAAGTTACACACACACACACACACACTTACACAACTGGGAAAATAAACATTGTTGAGCCCTTAGTCACAAGTTACACACACACACACACACACACACAACTGGAAAAATAAACATTGTTGAGCCCTAAGTCAAATGTTACACAATCACCTGGATAAATAAACATTGTTAAGCCCTTAGAGCATGGTAATAAACTTTGAATAACAATAACAGTACATAAAAATCGGTGTATAGTACAAAGAATTTCCGACAGGATGGAATAAAGTATTATTATTATTATCATTATTAATGACCCTTGGATCAGGTGTTCATGTCAGTTTTACAGTATGGAATAAAAATACAAACTTTGGATTAATGGGTCCAACGACAGATTCCAAATCTGGTTTGCGTCCTTCCTCTGTGTACTGCCAGCATACAAGTCCTATGACCTCTTTACCTTTGGCATTGGCAGTGACGTTGATCTTCAGCGGGTATCCGCGCTGGTCTGGCGGTGCAAATGGAATGAATATCTCCAACTTTCTAGTAGCCATGCCCCCTGCAGTCTGGAAGATTTTGGGGAATTAGAGCAAACAAGAGGTCAGTAAAAAATGATGATGATGATGATGATGATAACAATAGTAATGAAAAATAATGATGATGACAATAATATTGATAATAATAATAATAATAATAATAATAATAATAATAATAATAATAATAATAATAATAATAATAAATAATAATAATAATCATGATGATGATGATGATAATAATTATCACAATAATAATATAATAATAATAATAAATAATAATAATAATAATAATAATAATAATAATAATAATAATAATAATAATAATAATAATAATAATTACAATGATGATGATGATGATGATGATGATGATGATAATGATAATAATAATAATAATAATAATAATAATAATAATAATAATAATAATAATAATAATAATAATAATAATAATAATAATTTCATCTTTCTAAAACATGCTCCTGTCCAAAATCCAGATGAATGATAATTTGTTAAAATTAAGTCTTGTTGTTAAAGTCCCATGAAGCAGATGGCTATTCCGATTCTCCCCAATCTCCTAAAAACTATGAACTAAGTATAGATAGTATGCGCTTGGCTAAGAAGCTCATAACATTGCCATCCGGAAGTATAACGGACCAACACACAAAACCGTGTGTATCCATGAACGTTTATAGTCGGGTTAAAACAGTTCAGTGAGCATTACTCAAAAACGCAGATGGCAAAAAACAATAACAAAGACCTGAGTGACGTCATCTTCGAACTATCTATAGAAATATAATACTCACCCTTCCATCAAACTTGGCGTATTTGAAAAACGGATTGCTGCCCTGAAGCTCCAACTCCATTAGCTGTTGAGTCAAGGAGGAAACTTGAGAAGCTCTCTTCATCCCTTTGTCAATAACATCCTTTCTCTTGGAGCTATTTTTGACATTTTTGCTGTGATCATCACTATTGCCATTATTGTTGATATTGGTAGTGCTGTGAGGGACGTGAGAAGAATCGGCATTGTCTTCATTTTCGTTGACATGACAGGACACTTCAGCTGGTGGTGTTGGTGTTGCGATAGGCGGTAACTCCTTCCACTCAAACAAATGACTCTTGTTTTCAGCTAAGTGGAGGAGAGAAAAAAAGTATTTAAAAAAACCTTTCACCCTCTCTCTAACGACTATGAGAAAACAGCTATGACTATAATAATAATAATAATAATAATAATAATAATAATAATAATAATAATACATGACATTTATAACACGCATTTTCATCACTGGGTGATGCTCAATGCGCGAAACAATAATACAGTGACATTATTATACAAATGAAATATTATACATACTACATCAACATAATATTATCTTATTACAACAATGTAATAACTAAACATAAAGTCATTAATACAAGATATGTTATAATACATCCACATGCTATGTCAAATACGGAAATAATATAAAATCATGATATAATAACATAAACTAAATCAGCATTTTTTTTGTTTGTTTGTTTGTTTGTTGCTTTAGGTCTCTTCCAACACAATTGAGGTTATATGAGAGACCGCTGAAACAAAAAAACAAGCAATCTAACAAAAATAGTACAAATGTAAATCAAAATCATAACCTAAAGATATCATAAGCTAAATTATAAATAACCAAGAACAAACAGGCAGAAGATTTACAGAAAAAAATATTCCCCTGTCAAAAATACAATCACAAACCAAAGAAGCAGGATAGGCTAGTAAAGAGAAGAAGAAACGACATCACTATCGGATCGTACACCCATGCGAACATCATAGGTATATGATTCAAGGGTGATGCTCCCATCCAACCACCCGCTAAATCAGCATTCATATTGGGGTCAAATTACAAAGATGCATCAATCAAGATGTGTTTTAACAAAGAGTATAATGTTTTTTATTCAGACAAATGTATTATTGCTATTAGAATTTCACACTGTATTTGTTTTTATGATAAAAATAATATAATATATAATATAATTTTCAATTTTTAGGTCATATCAGTGTGAGTAAAAAGGAAAAAAAAGAAGAAAATGGGAGAGTAGAACGTTCTAGAATTACAATTAGAGCACCTTACAAAAGTAAGGCAAAGGGGGATTGGTACAAATAGGGAACATGTAGATTCAATGAGCACACCATAAGTTTACTTAGGCACTAGTCCCCACAAAAAGGAACATTTTCCAATGTTTACACGTCATTATATATATATATATATATATATAACGCATTCGATTCTTATGGTGATATGACTCATTCACATCTTTCTAAATGACTAATTTGACTTTTCCATGATTTGAACTAAATCAAATGTATTTGATTCTTACGGTGATATGACTCATTCACATCTTTCCAAATGAATGTTTTGACTTTTCCTTGAATTCTCTTGTCCTTCTTCAGCTTTTCCAACCTCTGTGCAGTGTTTGATCTCCGTCTGTGGGCACCTGTGATGATAAGATATTTTTTAAAAAATAAGAAAAGACATGAGCTTTTTTATCCTGCTCAAGGCTCATGTCAAGAGATCCCAAACCTACAGGAATATTCGACATCAAGAACCAGACATGAAACCTGTTATGTGTTATTTATTTTTCTTTTGAGAAAAAAAAAGCCTGTGATGCTATCAGCTAAAAACCCAGTTTACACATGAGCAAGGTGAGAAAATGAAGAAAACTAAAGAAATGATATTTGATTTTAGGAAAGATGGTAACATACATGAAAATATAATTATTAAAAAAATTTTAAAAAACGATAATGTAGATAAAATGAAGACAAGATTATTCATGATGAGGAGACTGTACTCCATAAATGTTGACAAAGCAATTTTATCTTTGTTTTATAAATCGTGTATTGTAAGTCTTTTTTGTTTCTGTGTAGCTGCTTGGGGTGGAAATTGTAAAAAATCTGAAGTGATGAAAATAAATAGAATAATAAAGCATGCTAATCAAATGTTAGCAAATGATGGATGGAACAATTTTGAAGATTTTCACAAAGATATTGCTAATGTTAAGATTAACAAAATTCAAAGAGACAAGTGGGAGGCAGGATTGGATTATTTTGATCAGTACTGATCCGCAACCCATTCCAGCTCGTGTCAGGGTCCACGTAGGGGCATTCTTCCCCGCCCGCCTCCTGGGCAACGGTTGGAGTATTCCGAAAGGAACTTTCTAACCGGCTGATGACACGAGTTTCTATGTGTCTGAGGTGACGGATGAAGGGAGGAATCAACCGCCGTGGCCAGATTGCCCTAGTTCACGCCATAAGCTGTGCTAGCCCCATGACGCTGGTGGGGTGAAGGGAAACTGTCACTCTACAAAGATACCCTCCTGGACTCCCAGCCTAGACACCATTAATGGGTGGACAGAGCTCATAGCCTTGGAAAGCAGTCTGTTTAGGAGAAGGAAAACTCCAACTTCAAACCACCACTGCCTTGTGGATCTGGGAAGATGAAAGGCTATGGAGTCACATCCAGAGAATAAAGAACCGCTGAAGTCGGAGTCGCAGAGCCGAAAGGCGCAAATAGTCTGGAGAGGGAAACCAACCCAAAAATTAATGTGACACGCATCCTCCTCACAATGATGGACAACAAAACTGCCGGACGATATGGCGCGAAGTCTGGGGATTCCCGCAGGACGGACCTAGCGTCGAGCCCTGATAAACAGGGTTCACCCAAGCGATCTGGTGGTACCTTGCCCTCCTACTGTGGAACCAGGGTAGGAGATGCAAGGTTACGGACTACTGGAACTATCAAATTGCTACAATGGAATGCAGAAGGGATACAACATAAAAAGACTGCCCTCTCCAAGTTTCTTCAGGATGAGAAGATAGATATTGCCTGCATACAGGAGACACAACTCACAGAAAACATTAGGTGTTCAATAAGGGGATATCAACATTTTAGGAAAGACAGAAAAGAACGGAACAAAGGTGGAGTAATCATCTTCGTCAGAAATGACCTAGCGACAAATGAAATAACGACAGATGAATCTGTTGAAATATTGGCTGTAAAAATTACCAAAAACAAATTGCAATTCACAATATATAACTGTTACAGCCCACCATCTGAGAATCTGCCAATTGAAAACATAAGAAGTGAAGAAGAACAGTTCATTGTTGTGGGAGACTTCAATAGCCACTCCCCAAGCTGGGGATACAATGACTTAGACAGAAAAGGTGAAACCCTTGAAAATTGGCTTACAGACAGTAAGTTTCAAATTGTCAGAAATGAAGATGACCCAGATACATACTTCTCAAGAGCATGGAAGACAACATCAACTCCAGACCTAACTCTCATATCTGAAGATCTCACCGGTAAAGTCAGTAAACAGATAAAGGAACAACGGGCAGGAAGTGATCATCGTCCCATTCTGGTTAAAATAACTGAAACGGGAACGAAGAAGAAGAAGAAGAAATAACTGAAGAATATGCAAAAGACAGAAAGGCACCACCTCCGAGATGGAATTATAAAAAAGCAGACTGGACTCTGTTTTCAAAGTTGACTGATAGTTATACAAAAGAGATAAACTGTAAAACAAGGAATGTAGAAAAATCAGCCAAAGCTTTCACAAAATCAATCATGAAAGCTGCAAAAGAATCAATCCCCAGAGGATCAAGAAAGAACTACTGTCCAGGATGGACTGAAAAATTAGGAAGTCTCAAAAGCCAAGTCACTGAACACAGAAAAAAAGCAGAGAGAGAGCCAAATGATGAGAATATGGAAATTTACAAAGAGGCTGAAAAAACTCTCAGGAAAGAAACAATAAAAGCAAAACAGGAAGCATGGCATGAAAAAACCAGACAACTTGACTACGACAGAGACGGAAGAAAGTTATGGAACCTAACCAAAGCTCTAAGTGGACAAGAAAACAGATATGCTGCACCATCAGTAGAAGATGATCAGGGGAGGATTCTCAACAAAAAACAAGCAGCAAACTGTTTTATGAAGCAGTACTCAAGTGTTGGGAGTATACAGATTAGAAAAGAACGAAAACGAGAAGTCCACAAAGAATTGAGAAAACACAAGGATACACCCAAAGAATCCACAGATGATGTCATGTTCAGTTCGATTAAAAAAGAAGAAGAGAAATTGCCTTGAAATCTCTAAAAACGAACAAATCACCAGGTCCAGATGATGTTACTAATGACATGTTGAAACACCTAGGAACCCTCACAAAGAGGAAAATGAAACAACTGTTCAATGCAAGTTGGAAACAGGGTAAACTTCCGCTCAAATGGAAACAGGCAACCATGATACCAATAAAAAAGGATGGCAAGCCAAAAAATAAACCCGAAAGCTACCGACCAATAAGTTTGACAAGCTGCTTGGGTAAACTGATGGAGAGAATTGTTAATCGCCGTCTCCAATGGTATTTAGAAAGCAATAAGTTGATATCAGATGAACAGGCTGGTTTCAGACAATTTCGCTGCACAGAGGACCAGATAACATACATCTCGCAGCTGATCGAAAATGGTTACCAAGAAAAAAAACACACAGTCACAGTTTGGGTGGATATGGAAAAGGCATTTGACAAAGTCTGGACAAAAGGACTACTTCTCAAACCTAAGAAAGCCAACGTTTCACACAACATGTTTGCATGGATTAAAGATTACCTCACAAATCGAAAAGCAAGAGTCCAATCTCAAAACTCTAAAAGCAAGCTAACGAACATGACAAATGGAGTACCACAAGGCGGGGTTCTCTCACCAACCCTCTTTGTCGTTTTTATCAATGACATCTGCGAAACCAAATGCAGAGGAGTAAAAGCAGCCATGTATGCAGATGACCTTGCACTGATATGCACTGAAAGAAATATTGGTACTGCAAAGGCCAGGATACAGATGACTCTTGATGCTTTGAGCAAATGGATAAAAGACTGGGGTATGAGAGTAAATGCTGATAAAACCACATATACACAACATTCAGCTGATCAACCAAAAAGCAATCTATGCGATTAACTTTGGATGGAAAGATTCTGAGAGAAGACCTTATGCCTAAGTATTTTGGAGTGAAATTTGACCCTCGACTCACTTGGAAACATCAAATAGATGAAAGTCAACAGAAAGGGTACAAGAGAATGCAGCTTCTCCGAAAACTTGCTGGAACGCAATGGGGAGCAAACTCAAACGTCCTGAAGAAGACATATCTTGGATATGTAAGACCTGCAATAGACTATGCCATATCGGCATGGGGAACGTGCTCACAGGCTCAATTTCAAAAGGTTGAAAAAGTCCAAAACCAATGCCTACGCGTGATCACTGGAGCAATGAAAACAACACCAATTCACAAGATGGAAACCCACACAGGAATAAAACCTCTCAAAGAACAACGAAATTTAAAAATAATGACACAATTCTCAAAGATAAAATTCATGGAATCCCAACCACTGCATCTAAGTACAATGGAAAAGAAAGAGAATCGACTCAAAAGGGAAAACTTCATCGCCTTGGGACAAAAACTAGAGAGCAAATATAAAGTGACACCAAAGGAAGATATTGCCCAAATCAATGTCCCAAATCTCAAACCACCACCGTGGAAAAAGAAACAAAAATTCATAACCATCAACAAGAAAAACATTCGAAGCAATAATGACAATGCTCAAACCCTGAAGATGATCGATAAAAAATACCCAATGACCAACTGGATAAGAGTTTATACAGATGGCTCAGTTTCCGGCCCCCTCATGAATGGAGGTGCTGGTGCACTCATACACTGGACAGATAAAACAGAAACAAAAATATCTGTATCAGTGGGTTCAATGTGCACAAGTACTAAAACTGAAGAAAAAGCCATCCTCAATGCAACAAAAGAACTATCCAGAGATCACAGACTATACGGGAAAAATGTCGTTTACTTGACAGACTCTGATGATGCTCTCCGGTCTATTGAAAATTACCAGGACTCTGAAGCCGCACACACTGTGGAGGCCCTTGAGGGCTTATCTGATAAAACAGGAAAAATTGTGCTGCAGTGGATTCCAAGTCATGTAGGTATATATGGAAATGAAATTGCCGATCAACTGGCCAAAGAAGGAACCCAAAAGGAACAACCGAAGCGTCAATCACTTACCATCAGCAAAAGAAAATAATAAAGCTAAAAATAGACAAAGAAAGGAATGACACACACCTAGAACACAACAAGCAGGATCCAATCCATGCCATTCAGCGAAGTAGCCAAGTCACTCTATTCCGCCTCCGAACAGGACACAATAGACTAAGAGGACATATGTTTACAAAGCTAGGTATTGGAACAACCCCTTATTGCCCATGTGGAACCGACCATGAAACCACTTTACATGTGCTTATGGATTGCCCATTATACAACGTGCAACGTTCGAACCACTGGGTCACCACTACAACACTCAACACAAAGCTCTATGGCGAGGCTGAGGACCTAAAGCGGACCACAGACTTCATAGCAGATATCGGACTGCAGCCATAGATGTCCATCAGAGGAACGAAGAAGAAGAAGAAGAAAGAGACAAGTCCCACCCTCTGTACAACGAAATCAAAATATAAGCCAGAGGAGTAACAGACACATGAAAACCAAAAGACAAAGATATTTTAATTAATATTTACCACCAGCAATACGTACTTAAGGATGATTTTTATTACATGATATTTGAATGATACTATATTCGCTCTACAATCTATTTATCTATGCATGTTTACATGGTGCTATATTTTCATTATGTATTCGTTATTTTTACATTCAACTGCAACGCTTGCTTTTTACTTTTTATCAACCTGTGTGCAATCCTTCCCAATCTATTCTCAAAATTCTATTTACATTACAAATCCATTATTACTTTCATGTCCGATGTTTATAGCTTTGCTTGTACCAGCTGTATATTTTATGAATATCTTATTATATTTGATGTTTATTGTGTTTTAAATTCGCTTCATATTTTCATCAATTAGTAAAATGACAGTGTATAAATCTGTGTAAATATAACCATGAATGATGTGTAACATTATGATAATTTCCATTCAGGATCAATCAAGTATATGCGGCTATTAGGTCTAGTGGTATGACACTCGCTTTCGGGTCAGAAGGTCCTGGGTTCGATCCTCGCGCTCGGCACATAGTTGAGTCCTTGGAAAAGGCTCTTTACTCACATTCTCTCACCGTACTCAGGTGTAAAATGAGTACCTGGCCGTAAGCAGCGTTGGCTTTGTCCAAAAAAATTGTAATATCGCCTAACAGGTGTCATGTCCCGTCCTACATGTTAAATGTTGCTGTTGGTCAGGGACCCATTGTAAAGTGCTTAGAGCACGTTTAGTGGATATTGCGCTATATAAAAGCTCAATTTTAAAAAAATATATCTTAACTTATCTTAAACTCTGGCTCCTTGACCTCTGAAGGACTACTTTTTTTCCTACGCCTACAACACTAGTCTATCCATCAGAAAGTAAAAACAACCATATCTAATCAGACCAAGCTACCAAGCCATTGCATGTGAACAGGTTGTATGCGGATCAAATACTGTACACAGGGAGTAACAGAGCCCTTGATCAAAACACATCATATCAAATAGTACAATTATAAATGGATATATATCCCTACCAAAGTCCATATCTGGATGTACACAGGGAGTAACAGAGCCCTTGACCAAAATACATCATATCAAATAGTACAATAAATGGATATATCCCTACCAAAGTCCATGTCTGGATGTACACAGGGAGTAACAGAGCCCTTGATCAAAACACATATCAAACAGTACAATAAATGGATAATATATCCCTACCAAAGTCCATATCTGGATGGATGTCCATGGAACCCTTAAGCTCAGAATCAGACGGACACTCCCCATTGCTGTCACTGCGGTTACTTGTGTTCAGACCATTATTATTGTTGTTGTTTCTGTTTCTGTAAAAAATGGAAATTGACGATCATCTTTCACCTAATGTAAGATAGTGTGGTGTTTCTTTAAAAAACATGTTCTCTCTTAAAGAAGCTTACCTTCACGACCAACGCAAACTATCTCCTCGCTCTCTAATGTTTATTTGTTAGAACATTTGTCTTGACTCTTAAAGAGCTAAAATAAATCAAATAAATCATTTAACAATAATAATAATAATAATAATAATAATAATAATAATAATAATAATAATAATAATAATAATCTTCATCATCATTATAATAATAATAATTACAATAATAATAATAAAAATAACAATAATAATCTATTTTAAAAAGTGTAGCGTTGGGAATCAACATTGTTCCGTACAGCCAAGGTTAAATTTTTATCATCGAGCAGAATTACTGGCAAATCTAAAAAACATAAAACTATATTTCACAGATTGATATACCAGTAACTTGCAAACCTTTCCTAAATTCAGCCCTATATTTATTGCCCGTTGATTCAAATGGTTATTAGAATATCTGTTCATTGTTAGAGTCCTTTTAGTTTTGGTCGCTAGACCTTCATCATCGACTGTTTTCCTCCCAGTCAGGGACTCCGGTAGGGTCAGGACAAAACTAAGTAATCTCATTCCAATACAAAGACATAAGAAAGCAATTGGAAAACAGATACAGGGGGATTGAAGACACAGTAAGTACCTCCCTGCCCACTATAGGAGAAATTACCAATCAGGTTGTAATAACAAATAGATAAATGAATAAATACCCAAATTACAGACAAAAAATACCTTCTATTTTCTGGCTCTTCATTAAATCGGCACTCCGTGATGATCCACTCTGACATATTGGTGTCGTCACTCGTCACAAAGGAATTCCTGATATGCCCAATCAGAAACTCCACATTGTCCATCATTGCCATGATGAGGCTTAAAGTCCTTAAGGTCAAGGTCAATCTCTTTAAAAAGGCCTGCAAATTGCGACTTAATTCTTAAAATGAGTTTACTCTCACAATGTTCAAAAAGATCTCTAAGTCAAAGTTGCAAGTCTTATAAAATGCAAAAGACGAGAGTGTGTCCATCACAGCAAATCTTAAGGAAAAATCCCATTTGTATCCGCCATTTTCAAAAAGCTAATATAAGTAGTTGCATAGTTTTTATTTATTCAAAGAGAAAAACAGGACTGTAATCAGATAAATCTTGCATCAATACCTAGGGTCTTTATTTTGTTAGGATTGATTGTGAGGCACTCCCTGCCATAATTGCCAACTATCCAAGATATCCGTACAACTGTCGTGTGACTGAAAATATATAAAACAATAAAAAAAATTAAAACTCGTGATTTTAGTGGTTTGATAGAGGTTAATTTTGTTCTATCTTTGTTGTAAATAAAACTAATTCAAGGTAAGAAACTACTATTACTATTTGTAATGTACGCATGAAGAATTTATCGAGAGCCTTACAATAAATTTATTATACACCATGAATCCCTGTCATTCTAGACATTCATTCTTTTTGGTTTTCTTGTGCACATGTGAGAAGTTCAAAGTTCAAGTCCTTAACTCTTTCAGTGTTGAGGTTATATTTGCATTTCCATCACAAAATGACTGACATCTGATTGAGGCAGCATGAGAATGACAAGGTAAGACAAAGCGACATTCGAATTCGTTGCAAAATCTCAATTACAATACCCCCCTCCCCCCCTAGGGCCAATTGAATCATGTTCTGATGGAAGAAATGATACCATTGGTTCAATTTATAGTAATTTTGGAGAAAGTAGGATTGGATTATATTAATTATTTTTGCCTTTCAAGACCGGCCGCACAGTGCAGCCAATGGCACTGAAAGAGTTAAGATGCAGAAGGCACACCATGCCCATCACTGCAAATCTTAGATGAATGAAAGTGAAATGCGTGTTCAAATAATATGAAGTCTTCAATGTCTATTACGTCAGGTGGTAGCACAGAGTGTAGTAACACACTATAAAGAATATCTCCTACATCCGTGCCTCTTCAGAATTGAATGAAAAGTTTCTGACTTAATTTAGATCAAATGCACTCAATTTCAATAGTAGATGACGATGATGATGATGACAATGACGATGATGATGATAAAAGAATATGAAGGGTGGAAGAAGATTTATCCCCTAGAGTCCTGTCTACAACGGCAAGAGAGGATTTTTTTATTTCATTAGGTACTATGACTTTGTGGTAAAAGGTGAACGTCAATTTGGCAGTCAAATAACTGTGGTGTAAAGGAAAAGTTTTTCTCTTACAGCATAACACTAAACACAATGTCCAAATAAAATCAGGACAAAGAAAAAAACATATTGTGATAGTGTGTGACGGCATCCATTCTTCTACAGTACGAAGTGTAGTGTAGTGTAGTGTAGTGTAGTGTAGTGTAGTGTAGAGTAGGCGTATGATGAGCTGGGTCAGTTTGTGAAATGGGCAAAACAAAATTTCTTCTGACCTCTTTTTCTGATTTCAATTTCTAGAATCAGTTCTACCCTCTGCCCACTCTACTGCCTCCCCCCCCCCCCCCCTTCTTTTATGTGTGTGTGTGTGTGTGTGTTTGCGCACGCACAATGGAGTTTGAGTCTGAATAGCCACGCGAGACTATTATAGACAATGCCATTTTTTAAAACACAATTTTTGGTATTATTAGAATCGTGCTGAAAAGCACTTTAAAATGATATAGGCCTAGGTTTCATTGAGCTCAATCCAATTTGAATTTTTTACCAAGGTACCTACCGGTCACCGGTAAATGGTTTGCTGCTACAATACAAGCAATGGATGGACCTTGCTCTGTATGTGTGTGTGTGTGTTATTTTTTAAAAATCAAACAATACAATATAACCCATTAAAGGCGATATTCAAGGTCACCTGTATGTTGTTACTTCACTGTTACCGTGTACGTAGATTAAAGATCCTGAGGAAGTGCCCGGTTGGTAACGAAAATAATACCAAGATATCTGCGATATTCCTCTTTATAACGAAGTTATGCGTCTTTAATTGAACCCCCCTAAAACTTAGTAAAAGCGAACGGCAATTTCCAGTCATAACTTTCTTATGGGCGAGTTGGGTCACAATTTGACTCCCACTACTTAGGTAGTCGCATCGCCTGTGGCTGAGCCGCTGATCGAGCCCCGATATCGATGTTACGGCTCTGGAGTGAAAATTGTGTTAACCGGTGAACATAGTTTTACTTCCATTGCCGTGGAATCGCTTCCTGTGCACTAATTTCGTCACTTCCGGTCTCATTTTAAAGAGGAGAAGCCAGCGCATCAGGCGGCGTTTTCAGATTTTTAATCCGTTCATTCTTTGTTCAGATGCCAGCTGTTTGAAAATTTGGTAAGTTTTAACTTCATTTTAAATACATTTTTCATTATATTACCTATTTTTAATTAATGTTATATTATTCGCCAACCATTTTTTTCTATTTGTGTGAATTTTGGTGGTGATTGATGCTGGCGAAAGCGTCTTTTAGTGACTTTAAATACGATGCGTGTTCATGAAGTTGGCGACGGCCAACCAGGATTGCCTCTCGATGTATCCCCGAGTCTCCTGTGTACAGTGCAGTCTGTAAACTATCGACTGCTTTTGCTTTTGTGACTTGTATAAATAATTTCAAGCTGAATAATTGCTGTAAAAAGACTGAAAATAGTCCCATCCATAATTTTAGTTTTATTTTATGAATGAATGTTGAAACTGAAATGACTTTTTAACTGGGATGATACCGGACAACTAAAAATTATGTTCCACTGATATTATTTTTTATCTTTTATTTTTGTTTGTTCTGCAGGTTAAGTGTATTGGTTTAATTTAATGTGGTTAATTTCAATACAAATAATACAGAATAGCATGATAGAGTCAATTCAAGTGAAAGTATATTTCATTCATTACTTTACTCTTTACCACAACAAAAATTATTATATAACTTTTAATTTTGTTGATTTAATCATAATCGAAGTACTTTTTTTGTTTTCAGAGTCAGACGTTCATTATGACACCACATTTTCATGTTTCATTTCCTGCCTTGTATTTTTAAATATGAAATTGAAATAACAATATGAATTTGATTGTCTGCCACCTCCAACTCCCGTCGTCTGCCGCCTCGAACTCCAGTCGTCTGCCTTGTATTTTTAAATATGAAATTGAAATAACAACATGAATTTGATTGTCTGCCACCTCCAACTTCAGACGTCTGCCTCCTCCAGCTCCAATAATCTGCCTTGTATTTTTAAATATGAAATTGAAATAACAACATGAATTTGATCATCTGCCGCCTCCAGCTCCAATAATCTATCTTGTATTTTTAAATGTGAAATTGAAGTAACAACATGAATTCGATCGTCAGTCTCCCCCAACTACTTCTGTATCATTGCTTGGACTTCGATGTATTTATTCAGTATCATTACCTGGATATTGCCTGTGTCTACATTCCATGCAGCCAACAACCCATAGTGCCTAGATTTTGTTGTCTTCTGTCTTTTGCCACATCTCAGCCATCTTATGGATTTAAGCGAGTCAGTACGTGAGTACCCTTTAATTATCTGTTCTCTTAGTGATGTTGAATGCAAAGCAATTATCAAATTTTCTAAAGTTCATTTCAATTTTAATGTAGTTTAATAGTTAGTCATATGATACATCTCTTCGAGATGTTCAGTTTGATATATGACATGCCTATGTTGCAGAAAGTTTGCAAAGTGTCGGTATTTATCGGCTTATTGTTTGTTATTATGTAATATGTTACGTAATATTCAATTTTGCATTTTCAGGTTAAGTTTTCTCTACCACTCTTATGTAGTTCTTGTTTTTAATTTTGCATTTTTATCACTGACCATGTTTGCATATATAAAGCGGCAAGCTTTTTCTCCCGAGTACTGTTGGTGCCCAAATGTCTTGTCCAAGGATGCAAAAACATTGGGCAGTACATTTGCAAGTTGCATTTACTGACACTTGTTCAACTTTATTTCTAGCCCTGTTCATTGTTTTTTTGTTTTTTTTCTTCTCTCCGAATACCAGTCATCTTTCGTCTGTTGCTCATTTGCCAATGCCAAATATTAAGTGCCTTCCCCAAGGACACAACTTTAGTGTCTAAATTCATACGTTTCGCTCCTTTCCTCTTGTTTTAACAATTTTTGTGTTCAAAATTAATCATAGCCATAGTATTGTAAGCATGCTCTGGAAGAAGACCACCCTCAAATCTGTTTTTAAAGTTATTATCCGTTCCTCGCGCCTTTTTTTTTCATTTTCTAGGGTTATGTAATTGCATGACGTTGCATAATATTGCATAATAATCATTTAATTTTTTAAAAAATTGCTTCGTCTTTCCTTTGCGATCATTTTGATATATGGTTTTATATGTATTCCAACCCAAATAACCGTGATTTTCCATTTCCCCGCTTTTCGGTTGCTCTCTGGTCACAGTTTTAGTTTCTTTTTTCCTCTTAAATTATATTAAGTATTTTGGTCCACTTTTGCGGACTAATAATCCCGTAACTTTGGTTCTAATTGTCACATTGTCATAATTTTGGTACCATTGAAAAGTGTATTTCTTGCAGAATAGCATGAGACTATTTTGAAAACAATTGCTGCAATCTCAAATTTTCATGCAACTACCTACACTACTGCTGCTCACTAAACTGCCTAAAGTTACCGTGTACGTAGATTGTAGACACTCTAACTCTAGTAAGTATGCAAAAGAAGTAGAACTCATCAGAAACAGTTCGTTCATTCGCCAGTGAAAGTGAGAACGGAACAGGACAGGTGAATATCACTCACACTCAATTTTATTTGGAATTGGAACAAGAAGAGAACTGGCTGTAAAAATGTTTTCACTTACATTCTGAGGAGTTATGTTGATAACGGAAGTTCATAGTCAGAATGAACTCTCATTGTCGAAAAATAATTTTGTTAGAAAGCAATTTTTTTAGGAACTGTGTATTCAGTATATAATGGACTGAATACACACATGTGTATTCCCTACACCGGTGTAGCACGCCAGAATGACTCTCACTCTCACACCAAAAAGACTCTAAGTAAGTTAGATTGGCGGCCGCCAGAAACATTCTGGATCTAGAGTTTACCTGTCGTGAGTCACAGACTCGTGTGTTATCTACGACGTGCACTGACACTGACTTAAGAACCTGCAGCCCAGAGATCACCGCGCTCGAAAGACTGATTCCGGATCCGTCTGCTACGGTTCTTTAGATTTTTAGAAATTGTCACATTCCGGTGCAACCTTCGCAAAATTCCGGTCAGGATCCAATCATTTCTTTATCAGTATCAGTCCCTAGTGTGTAAAGTCGAAACTTTTCACGCTCTCCTGCCATGAAAATTGTCAACCTTGCATACTGCTGTTTTGGGTGATGACGGTATTGTGCATTAGGGTGTCCTGTTTTATCTCTTTGATGTACGTAATCTTGTATCACAATTCTAAACACCATTTTCTCCACAATATCATACTTCCATTTTATGACGATGGGTCACCATAAATTGTCACTATATGTCTCAAAACGGTGTTATGTCGGGATGGTTCAGGATGAAAAAAATTGAATTTATAGTCGTAATAAAGAACTGTGAAAAAGTTTCTACCTGTTATTCGGGGCATAACGATGATATCTTGTAATCCGGGTTCTAACTCTTACAATATCCTGTAGCCAATACGCTTCAACAGACATGACGTCACTTCCCTCGTAATGACGTATAGTAACTTAGCAACTGGCTCTAAACTATCGGAACAATGGCGGACGCCCTTATGAAATATTTCTCAGACGAGAGCATAACAGTGTATCCAGAGGAGAAAAACATTATAAATATGATCATGTTTTGACTTCTATACATTCTGATCACATTACATATAAAAAGTTCTAGCCAACATGAAGAATAAAAAGTACCGATTTTCTTTGTTTAGAGCCACCCTGCTCGCCGTTGCTGGGCAACGTGACATCCGACTATTGAATCCAATGACTCACTCACATCCGAGTCAAGTGGGTTAATGTGTCTACAGTATCTTACACGTACAGATCAGAAGGATAAAACGTCAGGACCAGAATTTTCCACGATCACTGTCACCCATCTGGCCACTCATCACATCAAACATTGCTCGACTCATGTGGCAAGACAAGGTACTGTACCGGTGAGCTACTGAGCCATACAAGACATGATGCCTGTAAGGCAATATTAAAAACAAAAAAAAGAACTTGACCATTTATATTTATATAGACCAATATCAACTACACATGCTCAACATGCTTTACAATGGGTCTCTAGCCAATAGCAACACTTACCATGTAGGTAAAGACTTGATGCCTGTTACTGTTAGGCGATATAACAATTTTTATTCTGGACAGAGACAAGGCTGTTAACGGCCAGGTACCTGTTTTACACTTGTATGATGAGAGAATGTGAGTAAAAAGCCTTTTCCAAGGACTCAACTATGCACTGCTCAGAGTGGGAATCGAACCCTGGACCTTCCAGTCCAACAGTGAGTGCATGATTAGACTGCATAGCTGCACAATTGTATCAAATTTATTTCAACAGAGACAACACTGCTACCGATCCGGTACTCATTACAGACAAGAGTTCAGAGACAGAATGTGATCAAAGAATCTTTTCATCCTCAAGGGGACTTAACCAAGGTCATAGGTCATGTTTTGTTTTTAAGGGTTTTACGGCGCTTGCAACACATTTAGGTTATATCAGCGCCAGTAAAAAGGAAGAAAATGGGATAGTAAAAAGTTCTAGAGTTACAAATAAAGCACCCAAGAAAAAGTAAGACATAGGGGAACTGGGAACAAATAGGCATCAGATGTAGATTCCAGGAGCACACTATCAAAGTAATTAGTTTGAGACCACTTATAAGTCTCATCCGGACACAAGCACAAAATCCAACAAAGAGGAATACACTCAAATGCTTACATTATAAATTCAAAATAACAAATATAATAATACATAACAGAGAGATGATTTACAAGGAAAAAAATATCATCTCCCAAAACAATAACTATGCATTTGACTGTTTCCCTCCCAGCTAGGACTCCGGCCAGGACCAGGACAAAACCAAGTAATCTCATTCCAAGACAAAGACAGAAAGCAAGTTGGAAAACAGATGTAAGGGGATAGAAGACACAGTATGTACCCCCCACCCCCCCCCTGCCTACTATGGGATGTCAGGATCCCCACCCAGGGTCATAGGTCAATTTTCATACCTCAAGACCAAGACCAAAAAAGCCATGGACACTAGAAAAGCGCCAAAAAAAAAAAAAACCCAATCCGTGGAAAAAATATAGATAGATAAAAAATAAAATAATAAAACAAGCAAAAAAGAAAAACAAAAAACAAACAAACAGGGAAATGGATAGTCACCTAAAAAAATGTAAATAAAATAAAACAGAAAAAAAAACCACAACTAATGAGTCATACAGACAAATCAACATTTTATTGTCACAACACTAAAGAATACGGAATACCAATTTACAATATATACAATAATATTTCTTTGATGTAAAATGGTTGAGAGACCCGAGTTTCACATTACTAAGAACCATAACCACTTGGACACATTACACCATCTATTTTAGAGTTACCACTGTTAATACTAGTATTAAAACGTGAGCTTTTTTTATAATGTCGAATTTATGGCATAATTTGCCTTTTTTTTGGGCATAATAATATTGGCATAATTTTCCCCCAAAAAATGGCATAATTCCCCTGGGACAGTTATATAGCTCAATATCCACTAAACATACTCAAAGTACTTTATAAAGGGTCCCTGACCAACAGCAACACATTACATGTAGAAAGAGACATGACGCCTGGTAGACGTTATTACAATTTTTCCGACATATACAACGCTTTAACGGCCAGGGGTACTCATGTTACACCTGAGTAGAGTGAGAGAATGCGAGTAAAGAGCCTTTTCCAAGGACTTGGACGCTGAGTGAGGTTCGAACCAAGGACCCTCCGGTCCGAAATCGGGTGTTATACCACAAGACCACATAGCCGCACAATATTATAATGTGCATCATGATTTATTTTTTATTTTATATATATATATATAAACACCATACCACTACGACTACAGTTAATGAGTAATTTCCATTGTCTGTTAAAGAGGAGAATCAAAATCCTCTCCAACTAAGTAGTAAATAATACAGCGATTGATAAGATCAAAACAGTCGACTCCAACAGGATTGGAAGGTTGTGCATAGTAACGCTTTAAAATAGTAATCAGTCTCAGTCCTAGTTTTTTTCACCAATCTGCTTAGAGATGGATTCTAAAAACAAAACAAAAACAGAATGGGAGCGATCTATATTCAGGTTTTTCTCCAATCAGGTCATCAATCACATGATTTGTTGCTGTCCAACAATTGGATATTTCTTAACAAATGTTAACATGCTGCTTTGTTTACAAATGTTATAAACATACCCATGTGTCAAGCTGAATAAAATGGCCAATCGTGATGTTAGATATTTAAAAAGCTGTGAACACTTTTCACTATGTGGGTCACTTTTAGCACATTTTGCAATGTGACCAATGACCTCGAGCACATGGAAATTTAATATATAGATTGCAAAGTTTCAGTTAGGATTGAGACAAGATGAGAATACTTGCATCTGTTTCTCCTTCCTATGATAGAAATACACTTTCATTGCAACGAATTTTTGTATATATTGATAAAGGAGGCATTGGAGATTTAAAACTTACATCTATGTCTCGTGTTGTACTTTGTTACTGTGATGTTATCTTACCATCGCTATAGATAGTGTGTGCTTGGCTAAGGAGTTCACAACATTGCCATCCGGAAGTATAACGGACCAAGACACAACACTGTGTGTACCCATGATCGTTTATAGTCTGGTTAATACAATTTAGTGAGAAGTACTCATAAACCCGGATGGCAAAAAACAATAACAAAGACCTGAGTGACGTCAACTTCGCACTATCTATATAGTGTTTATATATATTTAATTTTGAATCAATAGTTTCAACAGCATATGCAATGTATTATGACAGACCAAGCGACATGGAGCTTTTGGTGAGAAGAGACCTCAGACTGGTAGATTTTTCCATCTGGGAGGCCAGACCTGGACGTGCTTGAGTCACTATGGAAAATAAAAAGGCAGGAGACGGAGGGAGGAGGAGAAAAAAAAAAAAGAAAAAGGTGTCAAAGGGCAGCATAAAAAAACCCAAAAGGCAACATTATTTCTTAAAAAATAAGAATCTTGACATTTTCTTGATTTCTTGCTTTACAGAGTTTACACTGGGGAGGGGGGGGGGGTAATTTGTGTCGAAATGGAGAAAGTAACGTAGTTCAATTTCTCATGATCCAATGGAACACATAAATGTGATGGTGTAAAAATATGATGTTAAAAAAATTGCCTGGCACTGTTTCATACACATTTTTCAGATCACTGTGGAACTGTTTAAATCTATTGAGCCATCCATTGCTCACTTGAACCCCGAACTCCCCCCCCCCCCCCCCCCCCCCATCGCTCAGAAAAATGGCACACTTTAAGCAAGTTTAACTCACTCAATCCTGGAGATTTTTTCTCCTTCTCAAAATTAGAAAAAATGTATTAAAAATAAGCATGTACATAGATTAGATAGTTTTATTCAAATACCATTAACATGTAAAAATTAAGAAAATTGGCTTTGATACTAAACCTATAATTTGTCTCAGAAAAAAAGTAATAAATAGGCATGGGGTTAAAGTAACCCCGGGTAACCAATGGATATAGTCGGTGTTAGGGTTGAGTGAGTTAAAGTTTAAGATATTGGTATTGGTTAGTCTTGAGTATCTCTATTAGAATTAAACAATTACAGGGCAAAATTATTTTTTTTAAAATGACTTACAAGCAGCAATGTGTTTCAAAAATGCCTCGTAGCTGATAGTAGGGTCATTTTTACCAATAGCAAAGTTCTCATTTGACTCTGATTTGTCAATTTCAAACTTGACCCACTTGTAACGGGAACACTTGCGGGCACCAGGAATGGACTGAATCAAGTTTTGTATGACAGAATGGGACAGGCCGAAGAAGTCCTGACCGTGTGTATCCGTGGGCAAAATGTCAGCACCTCTGGTACAAAAATAAAACACAGTTACGGTCAAATACTCAAAAAGCTTGGTTTTAAACAATCAAGTCATTTATTTTTTAGCAAACAATTATAGATTTCACCTCAAGTAATTATTTTTTATCAAACAATTGTAGATTTAAAATCAAGTAATTGATTTTTTAGCAAACAATTGTAGATTATAAATAAAGTAATTTATTTTTTATCAAACAATTGTAGATTTTAAATCAAGTAATTTATCTTTTACCAAACAATTGTAGATTTTAAATCACGTAATTTATCTCTAATCAAACAATTGTAAATTATAAATAAAGTAATTTATCTTTTATCATACAAATGTAGATTAAAGAATCATTAATCAAACAAGAGAGGTTGAAGATGAATCGATTTTAATGTGTTTGATGACTTTAATAAAAGGTTTCTCGAGGTGAAAACATTAATGATAGAGTTTAACACAGCTTTCGGTGTATTGTAGGTTATTTTGGGAGTGGACCAATATGTAATTGCAGAACTACAGTATTGTCCTCTAACAAATATCACTGATCCAATACGTAATTGCAGAACTACAGTATTGTCCTCTAACAAATATCACTGATCCAATACGTAATTGCAGAACTACAGTATTGTCCTCTAACAAATATCACTGATCCAATACGTAATTGCAGAACTACAGTATTGTCCTCTAACAAATATCACTGATCCAATACGTAATTGCAGAACTACAGTATTGTCCTCTAACAAATATCACAGATCCAATACGTAATTGCAGAACTACAGTATTGTCCTCTATCAAATATCACTGATCCAATACGTAATTGCAGAACTATAGTATTGTCCTCTAACAAATATCACTGATCCAATACGTAATTGCAGAACTACAGTATTGTCCTCAAACAAATATCACTAATCCAATACAAAACTCCAGGACTGTAGATTTGCTCTCTCTCACAAGTATAATTTAAAATCTTAAAACAGTATTATGTAGGGTGAACCAGGGGAAAAGAAAGCAGTAAATAAATATAAGACACTCTACTGCCTTTAATATGACTCAGAAAATTGTCTATTGCCTTTAATATTACGTATAACATTGTATATTGCCTTTAATATGATGTAAAACATTGTATATTGCCTTTAATATGATGTAGAATATTGTATATTGCCTTTAATAATGTAGAATATTGTATATTGCCTTTAATATGATGTAGAATATTGTATATTGCCTTTAATATGATGTAGAATATTGTATATTGCCTTTAATATGATGTAGAATATTGTATATTGCCTTTAATATGATGTAGAATATTGTATATTGCCTTTAATATGATGTAGAATATTGTATATTGCCTTTAATATGATGTAGAACATTGTATATTGCCTTTAATATGACGTAGAACATTGTATATTGCCTTTAATATGATGTAGAATATTGTATATTGCCTTTAATATGATGTAGAATATTGTATATTGCCTTTAATATGATGTAGAATATTGTATTTTGCCTTTAATATGATGTAGAATATTGTATATTGCCTTTAATATGATGTAGAATATTGTATATTGCCTTTAATATGATGTAGAATATTGTATATTGCCTTTAATATGACGTAGAACATTGTCTTGTTGCCTTATGAGTTTTCACACGAGCCAAGTCTCCTTTTTCTGACTATAAAATCTATTTTTAGCATTAGACCCATCCTGACATAATACTGATTAGAGATGGTGGGACACAAATGAACATAATCTTCAATTAAAAATAAAACAAACAAAAAAGAAAAAAACACAACCCCCCCCCCCCCCCCCCCCCCCCCCACCAAAAAACAAACAAAACAGGATTACCTGGACTTATTGACAGCTCTCAACAAAAGACTGTGACACTCTGACGGCGTGCTGGCCCTGAACACAATGTCTGAACTGTCCTCTGGGGCTATTTCAAACTGGGGAGGAGAATTTATTGTAACACATATAAGTAAAATATCTAAATAATAAGATAGTAGTTGAACAACGCCTTTTTGATGAAATAAGTCTCGGAAAATACATTTCTTGCCGATGTGACATTTATAAAATGTACATTGATGAGTCATACTTTCAATAAACAATAATGAGTAATGGAAGGGAAGCTTCAATTTATTGAACGAATAAAAAAGATAATGTGGATGTTTCGGGTTTCCCCTTTATCAACAAATCATGATGATTGAAACACTAAGGAGAGATGGGAGAATGGTGTAGTTTAAGTGTTAGGGCCTCAAGTTCACTTTCCTTCAACTTAGTGAATGCATATGATATGAATGCATTTGATTGAACAATAAACTACAGCATATTCAAATACTCCGCCTATTCTGCCATTTTGTCAGCTATTTTTTTTTCTTCAAGATCTGAAATGGTGATGTGGTGGTTGTAGTGATGGTGTTAGGTTTGGTGATGTAAAAAAATGTCTTCCATAACAGAAACAATACCTTGAAAAAATGAATTTTCCTTCAAACCCTTGCTTCTCCCAGGCAGGCATACGTGTGAGTTTATAGGTTGTGGGAAGAAATTATGACTGGATGGAAACTCAGTCTTAATGAGCTGTCAAAAGAATAAATAAAAATAAAGGCAAATAAACTTACAAGAGGTTCATTCTCTCCTTCTGATATCTTACAAGTGTAGAGACATTTTGAATTCAACTTGTGGAGGCTGATGTAGACTCTCGTGATGCAGTAGCCAGCGGGGTAGATGGCCTCAGGGCAGTGGAAGCTAGATCTGTCTGTTACAATCTGCGACAACAAACATTGTTGACAAAATCTTAAAAAGCCAAACAAAACTGATAAAGCATAAAAAAAATGCTTTGTGCACCAGCAGGCTGAAAAGAGCTGAGGTTTAGCTTCATTCTGTAGCATTAAACAAGAGTATCAATTACTTGTTACATGATTTTTCTACAGAGAAGGCCTACATATTATCTCTGTCGTCTATCTGGAATTTAGTAATGTATTTATATCTTTATTGTTTTTTATTGTTGGCTGAAGAAGGGTTTTGAGCCCAAAACGTTCAGTGTTCGGTATTTTGTTCTTTTTTTTTTGTGGATGTGAGCCATCAATGCCGTAAGTGTTTTTGCTTACCTCCCCCATACTGTGAAGTGTTATGTCTCCTAACATCATCGGTATCATGGGTCTTCCTAGAGAGTCCAACATTAGAGGAGGAATGGTCTTCTTGCCAGCTGATTTGCTCTTCTTGGGTCGGCCTTGCAATGGGTCTGAGTAAAGGGTAAATATATAAATAAAATGTTAAAAAAGAGAGTAATAATAATAATAATAATAATAATAATAATAATAATAATAATAATAATAATAATAATAATAAATATATAATAATAATAATAATAATAATGAATATATAGTAATAATAATAATAATAATAATAATAATAATAATAATAATAATAATAATAATAATAATAATAATAATAATAATAATAATAATAATAATAATAATAATAATAATATTATTATTATTATTATTATCATTTAATAATCTAATAGTAATAATAATATAATAATAATAATAATAATAATAATAATAATATAATAATAATAATAATAATAATAATAATAATAATAATAATAATAATAATAATAATAATAATAATAATAATAATAATAATAATAATAATAATAATAATAATAATAATATATTATTATTATTATTTATTATTAATTTAAAATTTATAATAATAATAATAATAATAATAATAATAATAAAATAAGTAAAAGAAGAAGAAAGAAGAAGAAAGAAGAAAGAAGAAGAAGAAGAAGAAGAAAAGAAGAAGAAGAAAAGAAGAAGAAGAAGAAGAAGAAGAAGAAGAAGAAGAAGAATTATATAATAATAATAATAATAATAATAATAATAATAAATAACGGATATTATGATATGCATTTTTGTACAGAAATATGAATAATAAATTTTGTATTTGGAGCGCTTGGCTTGTAGTTGGTTTGTTTACAAATAACTTCTCCACCGGTGATGTCAAATCAAGGGAGGCTACTCTTTCGCTAATCTCATTCCCTATTGTCTAATGCCTATCAAAGTTATTGTCCATTGCCAACCACTCCATACACTTCATGATTCCACATTTTTAAGTTTCAGAGAAAAGATATTTAACAACACTAAAACAATATATGCCAAAAAAAAAAAAAACAATCCACCCAGAACTATCTCAATGTCAATCAGTCAAGGATTTGCATCTTTCCTCAATGTCAGAAGTGATTTTTTTGGGTGTCACACGTGACATCCTTCGCCATTTCCTCAGCATATTTGCCTAAGAAAACAGAGTGTGTCCATTAACTTTTCTGATGCCTTATGATGCCTCTTCGTGTTCCTTTTAAACAAATGCAAGATTTGTTTCCGAGGGCTTTCTTCTCTTTTTCAATTTCTGAGTAACATCATCAATGTTCTTCATTTTCAAAGCTTTCTTATTTGTTCCTTTTCTTTCATCCTTTCTTCATTCAAGGCGATTAACGTAATTTTGTCTACCTTGCTGGACTGACAATCTGAACTTTGCTGAGGCTTCCAATAAAATTGATGCGATCCTTTGTCTCTGATAAACCTCCAGGCATTTTTTTCTCTCTAAAAATAAATTTCCCTATTTTTAAAATGGTTTTGGACAAAACACAGACATGTTTTTCCTGTTTTCAAGGCCTTGAAAAACAAAATCTAAATCCCAGTTTTTTCCAGGTTGCGTGGGAACCCTGCCTTTAAGTAAAGGGAACCTTGCAAAATAATAAAACAAACAAATAGATACATAAATGAATAAATAAATAAATAAAAACATAATTAAATTAATAAACATATAAATAGATTTAACACTTATGTCCATAAAAGCATGAGAGCTATTAGTAATCAGACAATGATTGTTAATGGGGAAGTTAGGAGCTCTGAACAATAAAATGACAAACTGCCAATTCTTATCTGAAAACTAAAAAAATAAAAACAATGGCACTCAATTAATTAAAAATAACAAAACCCACCTAAAATATCCTTAGCTGATTGCGGTTGCTTTTTCTTTTTCTCTGACGAAGCAGGCATTCCCGAAGACAAGGTTGGCAAAGATGTAACGATGTTCATTCCACCACCGCTACCAGCAGCAGATGCCTGACTGGCTGCACCACCAGCAGATGATGCGTTCAGTTTACGTTTGGTTCCTTTAGAACCTTTGGTAGGAGCAGTAGATGTGTTTGTTTCATTTGCCAAGGCATTTTCCTGAGCAACTGCAGCCTTCAAGTTTCGAACCATTGCAGCCGGAGTATCTGCTTTGTTTGTGATTCCTGCCAATTCATTCAGAGACTGGAATTGAAGTAGTTTTCGCAGTAGGAATCTCCTTTCCTCCTTAACCCTGGCCAGCTTCTCTTCTGTCCTGAGAACCTCATCGCAGATCGCCCCATTCATCTTGGTGATTGAGTTAAACAAAATAAGAATAGATTACCATCAATGTATGCTACAACTATAGTTAATGCAGAGACACTGATTTAAATTTGGCCTATAGGAATTTCAGACACTCAACGACTATTACTACTCCTACTTCTGTTCATAAAGCTCCTAATACTACTATTACTAAAACTGCTACTGCTACTACAACTACTACTACTGCTCGTGCTACTCTTATTACTCCTCCCACTATGACTACTACTGCTCATACCATTCCTACTACTCTTATTGATCGTACTACTCCTATTACTACTCTCAGTATGACTACTACAGTCGACTCCAATTAATCGCACACCCTCAGGAGTTTGGGTTAGTGTGTTGATTAAGCTGAGTGTGCGATTAAGTGGAGAAGCTAAAAATAGCATCTAAGCACTAGTTTTCATGTGCCATTTATGTAGATACCCCCCCCCCCCCTTCTGATTTTTTCTGTGGGTTTGGGACCGTCATGTTTGAGATATGACCTCGTTAGAAGGTTATTTTTTTTTGGAGTGTATCAATGTAGACAAGGACAAAATGGATCAATCAAAAGATGATTCTGATTTCTGTAATCCTTTCTTATTGTTCATGGCCCAGTAGAGAAAATCAATGTAAAGGTAGAGATTTGCAATCGTGTGGTCAGACAATGTAAACAAACACTCGGCATTGAGTGGATTATGATCAAGTTTCACCCCCAGTGAAGCAGACAGTGAGTGCTGAGTCAATTACCCCGTCATGTCAGGTAATCGGTAATCCTTTGTTGCCAACAAGCACTTTGCTTCTGACATGGTAGGGGTCATAGAGACAGTGGAATACTCCTCAACAGTCGTAACGTCACTTCCTTCCTTATGACGCATGGTAACTTAGTAACACTGGCTCTAAACTATCGGAACAATGGCGGACGCCTGTATGAAATATTTCTCCGGCGAGCATAAAACGTATCCAGAGGGGAAAAAAACATAAATTTGATCTTGCTTTGACTTTACACATTCTGATCACAAGGCAAATGACAATGATTTTCTTTGTTTAGAACCAAGATGGCCGCACTGCCAGGCGGCGTGACATCAGACTACTGAATCCAATTGCAATGACGGGAAAGGTTATTATGGATGATACAATATTAACGTTCGAAAATGGTCAAATGAGAAACACTTTGTCGTTACTTTTTTGTGCATTTTTTAGATATTTTTCTCCAGTCAAGATGGAATCAAGGGGTAGCAATTAATTGGAGAAGGTATGCGTTTTTCACGAATGCGTAGAGTATAAAGCGGAGTGTGCGATGAACAGATGTGTGGTTAAGCAGAGTGAACTGTACTACTACTACTGCTGCATGGTACAAAAGAATATCACTGCCGTACTGCTACTATTACTACGATGACTACGACTACTACTATGACGACTACTACTACTACTAATAATAATAATAAAAATAATAACTCTTACATTACGATCACCATTATATTTACTGAAAGACCTGAGGCTGCGATGTGACTCATTCCTTTATAAGACCTAAGTCACATCATCATTGTGTCCTTTTTGGTGAAAATAAATTCACAGTTATAAATGGATAAAGAAATGGAGAAATGACTATTAGAAAAGAAAGTATCTCTTACAGTTAAGTATCTCTCACTTAGTTCTGAATTTTTACATATTATTTATTTATTTATTTATACTATTATCTGTGTAAATTCATATACTGTTTTATGTTGCGATCTGAATTATTTGTATCTAGATGGTCAATACTTTTAACACACACGTCTGTACACAAATTTCCTTTTTTGGGATGAATAAAAGTATCAATATTATTATTAAACGATGAAGCCTGTGATTGCTATATAATATATATGAAGTATAATTCCTTTTCACAGCACCCAAATTTTCATCACTTACAAATATATAGTCTTTGATGGTTTTCTTGAGTTTTTTCAACTTCCAAGCATAAGTCTCTTGGCTACCTCCTGGGCCTTTGGATTTACTTGAGCCAGAAAAAGACGCCCTGTGAGATGGAATAGGAATCATACAGGGCGAATCAATATAATAATATCTGCTATTATATGAACAGAAACTAAATCTTCTGCAAAAGGTTTATCAGGACAAACCACCGTCTACCAAATAAAAAGCAATAAAGGAGATGGATGATATCGGCAACCACTCTCCTGAGTGAATACACACATTCCGTCCTATTTTCCAAGTACAGGAAGGTTATAGAAGTCCCTCTACTACAAATGAGAAATTCTGACAGTTTTGAGACATTTATTTGTCAACTAGAAAACATTTCTATCATACGAGGATATAATTATAGTGATACAGGCCCAAAACCTAACATCACCCCTAGCGTCTATCTTCCGTGTTGAAACTGCAACAGAATGGATTGGATTGGATTAAAACCTTGTGAACATAATTATTATTATTATGGCAAGTTGAAAATGTATGCATTTCCATTGACTGCATTGAAGTACACAGGGCGCGCAGCAGCAGCAGCACTGGGAACTCATTCAGAATTTCAAACGCATGAGCTCAAGAATCATATAATAATTAGAAGGAACAAAATTAACATCACTGAGCCCTTTGTTACTGTTTTTAAGAGTAGTTCCCACTAAATTGTATTAATCAGACTATAAAGTTTAAGGTTACTCATAGTTTTGTCTGTTGGTACGTTTTATCCTGCTGGTAGATGTTAAGAGATTTTTTTTTTTTACTAAATGCATAGCATCAATAACATACCCTGAATAATTTTTGTGCACCATTTGTCCAATCAGTTTTGTGTTTGGTTTGATGTCTATGGAGTCGGTAGTAGGAGTCATGCTACTTGTTGATAAACTGCTCAGGGATGAAACAGGTGGTTTGACATCAACATCCGATGCCTGAAAAATGTGCAAAATTTAGCAAAAATAAATATTGGTAAACACACATTTCACAGATATTCAGGTGTCTGGGGATAATGACAGCCTTGTTTAAAAGAGCGGAGTTTCAAGTGTCTGGGAATAACGAAATTTCGTTATCCCCAGACACCTGCCTGGGGATAATGACAGCCTAAATAATGAATGGCCGAAAATCTAGAATTGTATTGGCATTGGACTTCTACTGAACTGTAAATACAGCCATTGTTTACAATTTACATGATAACCAGATCGGACAATTTCGATGTAACAGGAGAAGATTGTATCTGAATTTAATTACACATAGTCAAAGAACAGTGATAGAGTAATATTAATGGACTGTCTAGATGGTAATATATTATTACATTGTTTCTCACCGTGTTGTCAGTTGCTGCTGCCATTTTCAATCATTTCTTTACAACTGCTAACTGCATCGACTGTAATCTAACATCGTGTCGAAAGAAGACTGCTCCGACTCTAAAATATGGAACTGTGTTTTCAGTCCACCAGTGGATTGAATACGCAACTGTGTTTTCTGTCCATCAGGCTGATTTGTTACGTACAAGGAATGCACAAGGCAAGGCAATAAATTTTGACTCAGTAGGTTACTTAGTGGATTAATTTCAATAACTATTATAACGAAGTACTAAACTAATTAAATTGTGCAATAATTCTGTTCTCATCTTCACACTATGTTAGATTCAATTATAACAATTTCACCAAGTATAAAGTATTCACTGTCCCCACAAACCTCGCCTGAACCTGCCATTTTAAGTAAGATAAACACAATAGTCAGCTAAAATTCGTGTCTATTTACCCTAATTACAGGTGAACGAATTAAACAACAGGTCGTTTTCAGGAAAGAGTCTCTCGTGTCCAAAGTCTTCACTTTGTCCTAAATTTAAAAAATAAACTTAAAAGTGGGTAAAAGTAAATAAATAATAGATGTTAAAAGTCGATCACACTTCTCGAGTCACCAGGAATGGTGTCAACGTATTGAAGTTGAAAACTATGAATTTTTTCCAAGGGCTAACTCTAGAGTCTGTCTCGCGTACGCCAATTTAACTTTAGAGTCTTTTTTTTTTAAACCATCCTAAAATTTGACTTTTCTTTACGACAAATTTTTTTTTAATTAAAAAAAAAGTACAAAACAACAGCTTTACAAAGTAAGAGATGAATTCACAGTATTTCCAAAAAAAGAATAAATAAAAAAATCTAGTGCTGACACGGTAGTTTCAGTGTACCACGCGAGAATTACTCTACCAAAAAAAAAAAATCGCCAAAAAAGACTCTAGAGTTAAATTGGCGTACGCGAGGCACACGCTAGAGTTAGTCTCGTGGTCGCGAAGCTAACTCTAGAGTCTGTCTCGCGTTAGAGTCATTCTGGCGTGCTACACCGGTCACCTTTCTTTCTCGCTCTCGGTTAAACAGTTTAGCCCTTACAATCTCTTCCGGTGTACGGAATACACAGCTTCTTCTTCTTCTTTTCTTCTTCTCTTCATCATCATCATCATCATCATCATTATTATTATTATTATTATTAGTAGTAGTAGTAGTAGTAGTAGTAGTAGTAGTAGTAGTAGTAGTAGTAGTAGTAGTAGTAGTAGTAGTATTAGTATTACACTATCATTATCAACAAGATATGAAGTGAGTAGAAAAGTGCCAGAAGACAATAGAGAATAAAAATTTTTTTCGCGGCGGTGGTGGGGTTTGAACCTGCGACCTTATTGGTATGACAACTCCGCCTGGCAGGTGAGAGCGTGGCTCTACCGTGTGAGCTATCCACGAACACAAAAATATTCGTTTCAAACCCAAAGTCATTTCTAGATCCCTCTCTCACCCACTTCTTGAGATCGCCGATTCGTTCGCCACCATCGCGAAGAAATTTTGACCAGCAGTTAAGCTTAATAGCCAATATTCTCATCACAAACATATAACATAGAAACGATTGAGACATTGAGTATGCTCCGGTGTATGGGGTGAATTTTTAATTCAGAAAAGTGAGTGGAGCAGGCACTTATGTTGGTAACAACAAGATATGAAGTGAGTAGAAAAGTGCCAGAAGACAATAGAGAATAAAATATTTTTTTTTCGCGGCGGTGGTGGGGTTTGAACCTGCGACCTTATTGGTACGACAACTCCGCCTGGCAGGTGAGAGCGTGGCTCTACCGTGTGAGCTATCCACGAACACAAAAATATTCGTTTCAAACCCAAAGTCATTTCTAGATCCCTCTCTCACCCACTTCTTGAGATCGCCGATTCGTTCGCCACCATCGCGAAGAAATTTTGACCAGCAGTTAAGCTTAATAGCCAATATTCTCATCACAAACATATAACATAGAAACGATTGAGACATTGAGTATGCTCCGGTGTATGGGGTGAATTTTTAATTCAGAAAAGTGAGTGGAGCAGGCACTTATGTTGGTAACAACAAGATATGAAGTGAGTAGAAAAGTGCCAGAAGACAATAGAGAATAAAATTTTTTTTTTTCGCGGCGGTGGTGGGGTTTGAACCTGCGACCTTATTGGTACGACAACTCCGCCTGGCAGGTGAGAGCGTGGCTCTAAAAATTCACCCCATACACCGGAGCATACTCAATGTCTCAATCGTTTCTATGTTATATGTTTGTGATGAGAATATTGGCTATTAAGCTTAACTGCTGGTCAAAATTTCTTCGCGATGGTGGCGAACGAATCGGCGATCTCAAGAAGTGGGTGAGAGAGGGATCTAGAAATGACTTTGGGTTTGAAACGAATATTTTTGTGTACGTGGATAGCTCACACGGTAGAGCCACGCTCTCACCTGCCAGGCGGAGTTGTCGTACCAATAAGGTCGCAGGTTCAAACCCCACCACCGCCGCGAAAAAAATTTTTATTCTCTATTGTCTTCTGGCACTTTTCTACTCACTTCATATCTTGTTGTTACCAACATTAGTGCCTGCTCCACTCACTATCATTATCATGATTTTAGAATCAAACCCGGGACCTTCTCATTACCAGCCTAATCTAAGATTTGATCCCCAGTCCTACAGTTCATCTTATTCAAATCTAGACCAGTAAGTTTTTCAGAAACTGAGTCAAACGACAAGAGCTTCGTAGTCCATTAGAACCTTTAAGTAAGATAAGATATACTTTTTAGAAATTCCCTTTATAGGAGAAATTTGTCTCTTGGGTCTATTCCAAGGGAAGACTGGAATAACCCAGGCGTCAGCCGCTGTCAGCGCCGCAAATTGAGCTAGGGCGAGGTGACTTGCTCAAGGCCACACATCGCAGCGGCGAGTGATCGAACTCGGTACCTTTCGGGTCCGAAGCAAAGACCGTACCAGTGAACACGCTTCCCCCTCTCGTATTCACCGTCGTATGGAGAGTATAATTCTGCATCACAATACAATTGGATTCAATAGTCTGATGTCACGCCGCCCAGCTACGGCGGCGATCGTGGTTCTAAATAAAGAAAATAGGTACTTTTTATTCTTCATGCTGGCTAGAACTTTTCATATGTCATGTGATCAGAACGTATAAAAGTCAAAACATGATCATATTTATAATGTTTTTTCTCCTCTGGATACACTTTTATGCTCGTTTGGAGAAATATTTCATAATGGCGTCCGCCATTGTTCCGATAGTTTATAGCAAGTTACTAAGTTACCATGAGTCATTACGAGGGAAATAACGTCATGACTGAGGAAGCGTATTAAGGGGCGGTTTGGGTCTTTTCTAAAAAAGTTTTAATTACCAATATTGGGCGGTTTTAATCATTCTGTATCGTCAATATAGGTTAAAAAACAACATTTATGGTGAAAAATTTTAATTATTTGTGTTGATACCCATTTTGCGATCCAATTTGGGGGTCTGACATAAAAAGATATAACAATCTTGTGGCAAACGTTCCACAAAAACTAATGAAGGAATGACCTCCATATTCTTCCCTCTTGTCAACATTGTACCATAGTGTGTCACTACAGAGAGATTTTACGGCTTTAGCTTATGGAAATTTTATTAGAACATTACAAAGTTGAGAATCAAACTGTTATGACAAAATTGACCTTAAAAATTCAGACTTATGATTATAATTCAAAATTCACATATCTTATCAAAAAAATCTCTATATGGTGACATAATACATTATCTCTGTGATAACTGTGGAAATTTTCAGACAATTTCATTGAATAGATTCTGAGAAACGTTTGACACAGTTTCCCATACCCTTAGAAAAATGACATATTGAGATAATAGCAAATGGCTTCCCGTTTTCACACATTTCTTACTACCTGTACCATTTTCGACTGTGTATTTCGTGCCTTTATAGTCTACTTTAAGAATTTGGACTTCAATTATATTATTTCTAAGACAATAAAATATAATTTTCCACCAAAATCTCATAATCAAATTTTTGAAGGATTTTCCTAATAAGTAGACCCAAACCGCCCCTTAAGTAATATATAAAAGAAATGTCAATGTAAAGGAATTAAATAAACATTGGCAAAGAATATTAACTCACTCAACCCTAACACCGACTATATCCGTAGTTTACCCAGGTTACTTTTACCCCATGACTATTCATTACATTTTTCTGAGACAAATTATAGGCTTAGTATCAAAGCTAATATTTTTAATGTTTACATGTTCATGGTAGATTTCTAGTTGAATAAAATTATCTATTCACGTGCTCATTTTTAATTTAATGCACTTTTTTTCCAATTTTGAAAAGAAGCAAAAATCTCTAGGATTGAGTGAGTTAAAAGTCTTAAAATGTACAGTGGAACAACAATCAGATATTATAGACTATGGGCAATAATATCTAGGTTAGAGTTCATTGCAATAGGATGTTTTTAATATAAATAAATAATCTAATGAGTATGGAACTAGTTTATAAACTGATAAAGGGTTAAATGATTTCATAATAGATGTAGAGAAGGATAATACATTTAAAAATAAGAGCTATGGCGATTGTGTAACTATTTCATCTGATGAATAACTAAATTGCTTTGAGTGATCACAGTAATTCGTTATCACCTTATTCATAGAAATATTTATCATTTGCCCATGGGACTGGAGTTTATCCCGGTTTCTATAGCGTGAAACTAAGTACTTTCCGCCAGACCTAACTACCCATTCACTGCTGAATAGACAGCGGAATCAGAAAAAAATCTCGACTGCACCCGGAATCGATCTCGGTTTCTTGCGTGTGAAGCGAGTGCTCTACCAACTGAGCTATCGGGACCCCCACAAGAGCTTATGCCAGACCTGTAGTACTTATCCATATCAGTGTGAAGATCGTGTCACTCAACCCTTTGAAATGAGATGATAGAACTGGATCTCGGTAAGCCCAGTTAAGCCTTGTTCGAACTACAGCCGCCCACACAACACTTCAGACTAATGCAGGTCTGATCTCTAAGATGTTTAGGGCATCTTGATACAGGGCGTTGAAAGAGAGGGAAAAGCAAAGAAGGAGAAAGAGGAGGAGGAGGAGGAGGAGGAGGAGGAGGAGGAGGAAGAAGAGGAGTAGGAGGAGGAGGAGGAGGAGGAGGAGGAGGAGGAGGAGGAGGAGGAGGAGGAGGAGGAGGAGGAGGAAGGGGAGGAGGAGAAGACGAAGAAGAAGCCGAAGAAGAAGAAGAAGAAAAAGAAGAGGGTGGAATAGAGGTAGGCGGAAGAAGAGGATGTGTGGAGGAAAAGGAGGAGGAAGAGTAGAAAGAGGAGGTGGAAGAGGAATAGAAGAAGAAGGAGGATGAAATGAAGAGAAAGACGAATACATAGAAGAAAGAGGATGAGCAAGAGGAGACGTAGGAGAAATGTGAGGTAGATAGGTTGATAGATAGAGGAAGAGAAAAATAGAGAGAAAGAGAGAGAGAGAGAGAGAGAGGAGAGAGAGAGAGAGAGAGAGAGAGAGAGAGAGAGAGAGAGTTTGTTTGTTTGGGAAAATTGCTGATTGGATACGACATAAATAGACTTTAAAGCCAGTGTCAATAGCAACAGGACACTTTTTGCCTCTGTCATTCGTAACCGATGTATTTTCCTTTGGAATCGATGCTCTCTCAATCTAAAAATAGCTGCTATCTTGTCAGCGCTATGATGTATCCTAGTAATAAGTCTCAGACTAGGCTTGAAATCCGGCCTCAGCAAATGACTAAAACGTGGCCAGTTCGTCCGAAAGTGCTGTGATTGTAATCTGGGACTTGCTTGGTAAGTTCACATAAAATCCTAAGTTTTCAAGTTCTTGACTAAAGTAGCTAGTCTGCGTTCATGAAAACGGGCCAGACGGACCGTGGAGAAGGACCTAAAGCAAAGATGTCTGTTTCTCGAGGTGGCCCTAGGAATCAGGAATAGCTGCTGACAAGACCAGGTGGAGTCAGTTGTTTCGCCTCAAGCGCCAGAAAGCCTGGAGATGATTGGATGGGTGAATAAGGTCATACGAAACCATGTTTCCATTTCATATAGTACCAGCTGCCTGTTCAGCGTGTTTGGGTACCATCACTTACCGTACATATTCTTCACTGCCTTTAGTCAGGAACTCATTCACACCTATGTAGAATGGGATAACGTGTGTATTGTGCCTTTCCGAATCACACGTCATCGAGACCAGAATTTTCCCGACAAATGTCAACCATCCACCACTGACTACGCTTAACATTGCTTGACTTTTTGTGACAAGACGAGACACCGCATTGCTGAGTCAACGAGCCACATAATTTGCACTTACATTTGCCCTTACACTAGGAGGTCTCGTGTTTTTCTTGAGCAAGGAAGTATGTCCCAGAGGTTTTTTTGTGATTATAAATTTGTAGATTAATTTTATATATTATATGGCTAATTATTTCCGCATGGTATGACCAACCCATCGCCACTTTCTGCGTCTGACCTGGACATCCATTTGCTCTTGGTTTGTTCTTGTCCAAAGGTTAGCAAGAGGAAACAGGGTCGTCCAAAACAGACTTGGAAGAGAAGCCTTCACCAAGATTTGTATGTCTCGAATCTTACCTGGAGTGAGGCAAAGGTCTATGCCAAGGACAGAAGAAGATGGAAGAGTGCTGTTGAGGCCCTATGCTTCGTCAGGTGCCAAGAGGCATAAGTCAAGTAAGTCATAAATTTGTAGAAGGGAAAGGTGGGGAGGGGGGGGGGGGGCGTGGTTATGCCTCGACTCAGACACATTATCTATTTATTTAACTCATCAGAAACTTGAAGTATTCGAAAACAAATGTTTGCGACGAATCTTCAGGATATTCTAGCCAAACACAATCTTAAATGAGGACCTGATAGCGAGAGCTGAAGTGGAGTCTCTGGAGAGTCTCATAAAGAGAAGATGGCAATGGTCGGAGCATGCCTGTCGCAGACCTGATGAAAAACACTGATGAGGAATGCTCTGCGATGGACACCCCAAGGAAAGAGGAAGCGAGGCGCCCACAAGAAGACTCGGGACGTACCGTAGAGAAGGACCTAAGGGAGAGAGGTCTGTCCCTCGAGATGGCCCCAAGAATAGCTTCTGACAGGACCAGATGAAGATCCCTTGTATCGCCCCCAGGTCTAGGGAGGATTAAGTGAGTGAACAACTCATCTAAGTATCTATCCTTTATATATATATATATATATATATATATATATATATATATATATATATATATATATATATAGTGTTGGTGGGTACTTGTAGGTACGAAAGTGCTCGATAATGGTGGTTAGAGCTAATATATAATGTAAATTTTCACTCACATTTTTTGCCGAGACGACTCGTTTCTGTGTTTTTCCTTTAATTCACACTTCTTCGGTCGGCATAATCCATTCTGTCCTGGACAGAATGGATTATGCCGATGGACAGAATGGATTATGCCGACTGAAGAAGTGTGAATTAAAGGAAAAACACAGAAACGAGCCGTCTCGGCAAAAAATGTGAGTGAAAATTTACATTATATATATATATATATATATATATATATATATATATATAATATATAATATATATATATATATATATATATATATATATATCACCTATCTATCTCTTTATCTACATTATTTTCTTTTCTTTTCCATGGGTGTCTTTCAGATTTCCATCAATTCTAATATTATTGTTGTCTGTACTCTAAGGATAAATACCCCCCCCCCCCCCCCCCCCCCCCACCGTCCCTCGATAATGGACATTAAGTGGTGGCTTTTGCGTTCGTGAAGAAAACAACATTACGTCCTTGAAGCAGAAACAGATTGTAGGAATTAAGAGTTATTCCCCTTGCTTGACTTCCTGCTTCCAATAAGCTAATAAGACATTTAAAAAAAAATTAATGAAATTTAAAAAAAGGGGAAAAACGTGAAATTTTATATAGCGTATTGTCCACTAAACCTGATCAAAGGGTCTCAAGCCAACGGCAATACTTGAAATGTAAAACGAGACATACACCTTTATTCTACAGAATCGACGTTATTAAAGGCCAGGTACTCATTTCACACTCAAGTACGTTGAGACAACGTGAGCAGAGAATTTTTGCCAAGGACTCAACCTTGCGTCGCCAATAGTGGGATAGGAAATGAGATTAGCGGAGGAGTAGCGTCCCTTGATTGGACGTCACCCATAGTCTGTGACGTCACCGGAGGAAAAGTTATTAGAGAGAGAACGTCATGTTGGTTGTGCGCATGCGTCTCTCGTCCTCGCGTCCTCCGGTGACGTCACAGACTATGGGTGACGTCCAATCAAGGGACGCTACTCTTCCGCTAATCTCATTCCCTATACTCACATCTCAAGACACTGTATACGCAAAAGGGAAAAGTGTTTTTTTTATTTTTTTTTTTTTATTGAGACAACATAAAAATAGAAATAAAACACGCAATACACCTACACATATACAAACAAAAAACGAACCCCCTCTCCCCCCCCCCCCCCCCCCACAACAACAACAAAAAACAACAAAACAACAAAAACAAACAAAACAACAACCAACGACGCAAATGCGAAACTGGTTTTATTTTTTAATGAGACAGCATTAATGAGAAAAATAAAACGCACCCCCCCCCCCCCCCACCCAAAAAAAAACAACAACAACAAAAAACACATTTCAGACAAAATTTATTACAACAATAATCTTGTATATTTTGAAATCATACGAAGCTTAAAGTAAAATGAACACAACATCTGCCTGCCGGATGAAACGTACTTAACAAGGCATAAGCTTAAATGTTCATAGTATGATTGATATAATTTAGTGAGAACTAATCACCCTACTGGCTGTAAAAACAATACTAGAGAGCAGAGGGACGTGCTTATCCCGTTTTCCTCGGGGGGTGGGGGGGGGGAGGGAAGAGAGGTGGGGGTCGTAGCAAAGAAAAAGAGCTTTTATATAACGCAATATCCACTAAACGTGCTCAAAGCGCTTTTCAAGGGGTCGACGGCCAACAGCAACACTTAACATGTAGAACGAGACATAACGCCTGTTAGGCGATAATACATTTTTTTCGACAGAGACAACGCTGCAGACGGTCAGGTACTCATTTTATACCTGAGTACGGTGAGATAATGTGAGTAAAGAGCCTTTTCCAAGGACTCAACTATGAATCCGAAAGCATGTGTCATACCACAGAGATGAAGTGAGTAGGAAAGAGCCAGAAGACAATAGAGAATAAAAATTTCGCGGCGGCGATGGTGGTTTGAACCAGCGACCTTACTGGTACGACAACTCCGCTGGCCGGGGAGAGCGTGACGCTACCGTATGAGCTATCCACGATCATGCCACAAGACCACATAGCCGCAAACATTTGCCACAAACATTGGGGCAGGACCATAGCGAGAAAGTCAGGTATCTATCAAGAGCGAAAGTAAAATTTCTTCAGAGAGTAGGAAGCGCCACACGAACACTGCTGCACTCAGAGAGAGAGAGAGAGAGAGAGAGAGAGAGAGAGAGAGAGAGAGAGAGAGAGAGAGAGAGAGAGAGAGAGAGAGAGAGAGAGAGAGAGAGGGAGAGAGAGAGAGAGAGAGAGGAGAGAGAGCGAGAGAGAGAGAGAGAGAGAGAAGAAAAACACGTTGTTTTTTTTTAATGGCTTCATTGAGGGATCGAACCTCAGATCTCATCATTATCGGCCAGACGTGCTACCCAGTTGAAGCAGGATGATTTTTTTGTGATGATTTTTTTCCTCTTGTATTTTTCTCTCTTCTGCTTTGAATGGCAATGTTTAACCTTCTCCTTACCAGTCATTTTCAGGATTTTCCCAAAAATCGTAGGCTTAACAAGCAAAAAAATTGATTTTTTAAACTCAAACAAGCTCTCTACAAAATAACTTTATGTTATTATTAATTAAACAAAGATAATTCTTCAAAGTTTGTGATGGACAAGATAAATCTGATTAAGAAAAATGTATATTGTGTCGTAACGAATGTGACGATTTTGCTGTAGGTGGTAAGGAGAGGGTTAACCTTCTCCTTACCAGTCATTTTCAGGATTTTCCCAAAAACTTCAAACCCAACTAACACAAAAATATATTTTTTATCACTCAGACATAATAGCAGTAAAATTCTTGCCATATTTAGTTTCTTTAACACAACATGCTATACAACACACTGGTCATGTTCTTTAAATTGAATAAATAATAATGTGAAATCGAATGTAAGCTTCAATTTAATCACAAAAACATATCAAATGAACGTTTCGGATTTCCCCTTTATCAACAAAAAAGGATGAATGAATCACCACAGATGAATGAGATGATGTGGTAGTGGCGTAGTTAAGATTCATCGAGCAGCAACATTTACATTTAAATTGAATAAGATAAAGGTTGGTTGTATCGTAACGAATGTGACGACTTTCCTATAGTTGGTAAGGAGAGGGTTAATAAACACTTTTTCAGATCTGTCTCTTAGAGTCAGTTGGCTTCAAGTTAGAACTCTTTCTAGTATTAACTCACTCAACCCTAACACAGACTATATCCGTAGTTTATCGGGTTACTTTTATCCCATGCCTATTTATTACATTTTTTTCTGCGACAGATTATAGGCGTAGTATCAAAGCTAATGTTTTTAGTTACTGCATGTTAATGATAGTTGAAAAAAAAAACCATCTATGCACATGCTCATTTTTAATACAGTTTCCCCAATTTTGTGAAAAGTAGCAAAATTCTCTAGGATTGAGTGAGTTAATCTGTATTTCTACATTCTTCACGTCACCAAAATTCGTCGTTTTTGTCGATGAGAGAAACATCGGCAAGTCAAGGAAGCAGAGCTGCCAACTCGAAATTTCAAAAAAATGTGTAGTTTCCAAGGGAACAAATAGATAACAATGTGAAATTGAATGTAAGCTTCAATTTAATATACGAAAACAGATAATATTGACGTTTCGGG
>NC_088368.1:18386161-18391161 GCF_034508935.2 Berghia stephanieae | reverse complement strand
CTCTGAAGTCTACAAAAATACCAGCTTTGCGCACCATGTTTTATTTAATTTTGCGGCTATGTGGTCTATAAGTGGTATGACACTCGCTTTCGGACCGGAAGGTCCTGGGTTCGAGCCTTGCTCGGCGCATAGTTCATTCCTTAGAAAAGGCTCTTTACTCACATTCTCTCATCGTACTCAGGTGTAAAATGGGAACCGTTAACAGCGTTGTCTCTGTCGGGAATTTTTTTTGTATTATCGGCTAACACACGTCATGTCTCTTTCTACATGTTACGTGTTGCTGTTGGTCAGGGACCCTTTGTAAAGCGCTTTGAGTACGTTTAGTTGATATTGCGCTACTATATAAAAGCTCAATTAATTTTTTTTTTTAATATCTCAAGCTCACGATCAAGATGAAACACCGAAAAGACACAAAACAAATCAAAATTAATCCTACATTAATTTAATTTCCACGCAAAGATGGATCAAACAATTGTTTAAACAGCCTGAAGTGAAAATATCCATCAATTAATTAAACAGTCCCCCGATCTAAGACAGCGCCTAGGGCATGGAAAGATTACTTAGTACTTGGAGTTTGTTATTTTTCCCTATGGTTTGGTTCAATTTACAAACTCACTCTCTCTCTCTCTTTCTTTCTCTCTCTCTCTCTCTCTCTCTCTCTCTCTTTTTTTTTTTTTTTTTTTCTCGCTCTCTTTTTTACTTTCTTTCTCTCTCTCTCTCTCTCTCTCTCTCTCTCTCTCTCTCTCTCTCTCTCTCTCTCTCTCTTTCTCTCTCTCTCACTTCACCACGCACTATCTCTTTTTCTCTCTTTATCTCTCTCTCTCTCTCTCTTCCTATCCCTCTCTCTAACTCCCACCCCTCTTCTCTCTCTCTCTCTCTCTCTCTCTATCTCTCTTCATGTCCCTCTCTCTAACCTCCCACCCCTCTTCTCTCTCTCTCTCTCTCTCTCTCTCTCTCTCTCTCTCTCTTCCTATCCCTCTCTCTAACTCCCACCTCTCTCTCTCTCTCTCTCTCTCTCTCTCTCTCTCTCTCTCTCTCTCTTTTCTTCTCTTCTCTCCCCCCCCCCCCTCACCCAACCTCTTCCTCCACCCCGGCTATTCAAGCCATTCTAGACCGGCTTTTCATTCTATTCCTTTGTCTATCTATTATAAAGATTCGCCTTCCCAAATACAATGATCTGATCAACCAAATTTTTAAGCTCAAGCATGCATCATATTATTTCCTCTGAGTAGTTATTTTCAAATATCATATTCAAAAAAAAAAAAATCCGCTTAAAATTGAAAAAAAACAAACAAACAAACAACAAGATATCTTGTTATTCGTCTTAATTTGATATTTTATCGATTAGATGACGATGACGTCACTTAGATCTTTGTGGTGGTTTTAGACCGCCAACTAGTCTCTCCCATTCAGTCCAAAATCCTTTAAGTTTGTACACAATTAGTGCTGGTACGATTGGATATAGATAGTCAATCTAACAAACGTAACATGTCAACTGAAATTACCCATCATTTATCATCATCATCATCATCATCATCATCATCATCATCATCATTATCATCATCATCATCATCATCATCATCATTATCATCATCATCATCATCATCATCATTATCATTATCATCATCATCATCATCATCATCATCAAGTGCCAGGCCTGTTGCAGACATCGGCGATCATGTCCCTCCAATCATAATATTGTCTTATGTGAGATAATTGTGGGAATTAAAAATCTTGCCCATGTAAAAAACAAAACAAAACCAAAAAACATAACGATTGTACAAAGGGGTCGAATCGATTTCGTAACAGTACAATTCCTTAATCACTCGTGCACCAACATTTAAATAGAAAAGATGTAGAATGAGGGATGGAAAGAGGAGGGGGGGGGGGGGGGGGGGGGATGGGGAAAGGAAGTGGATTCGCAAGTCTGTTTATCTTTAATCTGAGACTCGACTTTAGTTGAGAGGCAAGACTTTTTGCCCCGCCCGAATCAGGGTGTTGCCTAGATTTCTGGAGACCTCGGTCGAGTTCATTAGACAAATTCGATACTCGAGTTATAGTTGTCAATAAGGTGGATTTAGACTTGTTGATTGAGCATGAAGGACGTTGGCACCAATCATTTGTTTATGGATAAAAAACAAAAAAAAAAACATAACAAAAACATTACAGCCCTTCCGTGCGGCTATGTGGTCTTGTGGTATGACACTCGCTTTCGGATCGAAAGGTCCTGGGTTTAAGCTTCGCTCGGCGTATAGTTGAGTCTCTGGAAAAGGCTCTTAACTCATATTCTCTAACTGTAGTCAGAGATGTAAAATGAGTACCTGGCAGTTAACAGCGTTGTCTCGGTCGAAATATTTAAATTGTAATATCGCCTAACAGGCGTCATGTCCCGTTCTACAAATAACGTGCTGCTTATCCAGATTTGTTTTTTTGTTTTTACCAAGGAAAGAAAGCCGAAAGGTCTCATTACAAAGAAAAGAAAAAAGAAAGAAAGAAAAAAAGGGTATATATGTGTGGGTATATAAATGTGTATGTGTGTGTGCGTGTGTGAATGTGTGTGAATGAGAGAGAGAGAGAGAGAGAGAGAGAGAGAGAGGCAGAAAAAGAAAGAGAGAAAGAGAGAAAGAAAAAAAAAGTGAGCAGAATTTAAAAATAGAAAGCAGAATGTTTAAAAATTCAAAAGCATTGTTAGGTCTGAGCCCTGTTTTGAAACGCCTTCCGGTTTCCCAGGAACTATTTTGAGTCCCAGTCCTGTTTAAAGATTAATCCGCCATCAACCTACTTACTCATCGCCAGCTTCATCCACCGACATTCGATACGGTCTCTTTCACGCTTTTGACTTTATCACGCTTTTCATTTTCATGACCGAAAAAAAACAAACAAAAACAACAAAAAAAAACAAAAACAAAACAAAACAAAACATAAACATTAAAAGTATTGAGCAAAAATGAATATAGATAGAACGAAGATGACGTCACTGAGGCTTTTCTTATTGTTTTTGCCATCCGCGTTTATGAGTACTTCTCACTAAATTGTATTAACCAGACTTAAAACGATCATGGTTACACACAGTTTTGTGTGTTGGTCCGTTATACTTCCGGATGGCAATGTTGTGAACTCCTCAGCCAAGCGTATACTATCTATATATCAGCTTTGAAAAAGAACAAAATACCAAAGACAGAACGTTTCGGGCTCAAAACCCTTCTTCAGCGGAGACAAAGACAAAGAAAAAAATTACATCACAAAAAACCAGAAAGACGACAGAGAAATAAAATTTGACCGCCGTGCCAAATACGGTTCTCTGCTAGCTGTTTGTCTCGAAATTAAGTGATGTAATCATTTTTTAAAATCGTTTATATTTATTATCGTCTGAAGAAGGGTTTTTAGCCCTGAACGTTCCGTGTTTGACATTTAGTTCATTTTCGAAGCTGTTATAATAATATTTGCTCAATAATAAATACAGTCAACAGCTTCTGCTAATAGCTTAGTATGAAGTTGACTTGACTCAGGTCTGTGTTATTGTTTTTTGCCATCCATGTTTATGAGTAATTCTCACTAAACTGTATTATCCAGACTATGGATAGTATGCGCTTGGCAAAGAAGCTCATAACCTTGCCATCCGGAAGTATAACGGACCCATGAACCTTTATAGTCAGGTTAATACAGTTTAGTGAGAATTACTCATATACGCGGATGGCAAAAAACAATAACAAAGACCGGAGTGATGTCAACTTCGATCTATCTATAGATAGAATGCGCTTGGCCAAGGAGTTCATAACATTGCCATCCGGAAGTATAACGGACCAACACACAAACTCTGTGTAACCATGAACTTTTATAGTCAGGTTAATACAGTTTAGTGAGAACAACTCACAAACGCGGATGGCAAAAACAATAACAAAGGCCTAAGTGACGTCATCTGCATACTATCTATAAACGTTTATATGGTTACATATAGTTTTGTGTGTTAGTCCGTTATATTTCGGGATGGCAATGTTGTGAGCTTCTTCGCCAAGCGCACACTATCTATAGATGTGACCTACCTCATGTAAACGATTTTACGTCGGGGTAAAACTGATTCTAAGAATTAAATTTATCATCAACCTCCTACTCAGGAAAAACTCGTATTTTAAAGAAATGGCCGGAAAACTCGTCCTTCAAATATCTCTGCAAAAAAAAACAAAAAAAACAAAAAACAAAACAAAAGCAAAACAAAAGAAAAAAAAAAGAAAAAAAAGAAAACACTCTCAAACCTGGGACTTCGCGAACTCTTCCTCCTATTCCCAGGTTTGAGAGTTTTTGCCAAGATGAGTGTTATTTAACTCGTTCGATGTTTTGGTGGACAAGTTTTCTGGCCAAATTTTCAAAATTTGAGTTTTTTTTTCAGATTTTGGCAGCAAACTGGTTAAAATGATCTGAAATAACTTGTATGTGGCTAGGTGATTCATCCGTACTGTGTCTCGATGTCTTGTCACAAAAGTCAAACGATGATAAGCGTGGTTAGTGGCAGGATGGGTGATATCGATCGCGGAAATGGCTGTGGCATCTTTGGGGAAGCCACTTAATACGTATTACCGCACTGGACTCAGGAGAGAATGAGCCCGTGGCTATAGGCCGTGAAGGATAATATTGTAAGAGTATTTGGTACAAAAAAAAAAGGACGCATAATATGCGATTGCGATTGGATGAAATGGAAATAGCAAAATCAAAAAAAAAAAAAAAAAAAAGAAAAAGAAAAATAATCCAATTGACAAAAAAAAAAAAAAAAAAAAAAAAAAAAAACAAACAAACAAACAAACAAAAAAAAAAAACAACCAAGAAATAAAAATCGAAAAGCCCAAACAAATAAACATCGTTTCATAATTCAAAAATTCCAGAAAAAAAAGGACAAAAGACCATTCCCTTAAGTTCGAAGAAAATAAATCAATCAATCAATGCATTGAATTAAAGTTTTAAAAATTGAATGAAGACATTACAAATAACGGTAATTGAATTTCATT
>NC_088368.1:18366161-18381161 GCF_034508935.2 Berghia stephanieae | reverse complement strand
AGTTAAGAAAAGTTAGTATTGGTGACATTAAGTTGATAGTTAACAAAACATTAGGATTGGTGAGATTAAGTTGATAGTTAACAAAACATTAGGATTGGTGACATTAAGTTGATAGTTAAGAAAACATTAGGATTGGTGACATTAAGTTGATAGTTAACAAAACATTAGGATTGGTGACATTAAGTTGATAGTTAAGAAAACATTAGGATTGGTGACATTAAGTTGATGGCTAACAGAATATCAAGATTCGTGATACACCCTCGAGCCGTAGCCATTGTTAACTTATAGATAGTATGCGCTTGGCTAATTAGCTCATAACATTGCCACCCGGAAGTATAACGGACCAACACACAAAACTGTGTGTATCCATGAACGTTTATAGTCTGGTTAACACAGTTTAGTGAGAATTACTCATAAACGCGGATGGCAAACAACAATAACAAAGACCTGAGTGATGTCAACTTCGAACTATCTATAGCCTGACACTGACCAACAAATGACGCTGAAAGACAAGACTTTGGCAGCAAAAGAAAACAAATCGTGAGCTGTATTCAATAGTTCAACCAATAGAATCACTTGTCTGCTTGAGTTCTTCTAACAATTCACTGGGCGGTGCATAAACCTAAAAATTACGTCAAATTATGGATCTTAGCGTGGCCATCGTTAACTTAAAGCCGGGCACTGACCAAAAAATGATGTCAAAATTCCAGTCTTTGACCACAAAAGAAAACAAATCGTGAGTTGTATTCAATAGTTCAACCAATGAAATAACTTGTTTCCATGACCACTACTAACGACAACTCACTAGGCGGTGCAAAAACCAAATAATGACGTCAAAATGCCAGTCTTTTTGAGTTTCAGTGTCAGGCTATAACTTAACGATGGCTACAATCTTAGTGGGTTTTAGTGTCAAGCTATAGATGGTATGCGCTTGGCAAAGGAACTCACAACATTGCCATCCGGAAGCATAACGGACCTACACACAAAACTGTGTAAAACCATGATCGTTGATAGTCAGGTTAATACCGTTTAGTGAGAATTACTCATAAACGCGGATGGCAAAAAACAATAACAAAGACCTGAGTGACGTCAACTTCGAACTTTCTATAAGTTAACGAACTCATAACCATCGACAGTGAAACGGCCATTTACTTTCGGTTTAGCAATCGGTTTCAATGTTTACTAAACGATGACTGTTCGGATTGTCCGATCAAGTAATCAGGTAGAGGGTGTGGCTACGATCCCTTTCACTATAGATAGTATGCAGATGACGTCACTCAGGCCTTTGTTATTGTTTTTGCCATCCGCGTTTGTGAGTTGTTCTCACTAAACTGTATTAACCAGACTATAAAAGTTCATGGTTACACAGAGTTTGTGTGTTGGTCCGTTATACTTCCGGATGGCAATGTTGTGAACTCCTTGGCCAAGCGCATTCTATCTATAGATAGAATGAAGATGACGTCATTCTGGTCTTTGTTATTGTTTTTATTTTTTTTTTTTTTTGCCATCCGCGTTTATGAGTAATTCTCACAAAACTGTATAAACCAGACTGTAAACGTTCAAGATTACACATAGTTTTGTGTGTTGGTCCGTTATATTTCCGGATGGCTTCTTAGCCAAGCGCATACTATCTATAAGTTTGTCTATCAATAGGATTCAATAGTCGTAACGTCACTTTCTTCCTAATGACGCATGTAACTTAGCAACACTGGCTCTAAACTAATGAACAATGGCGGACGCCCGTATGAAATATTTCTCCGTCGAGCATAAAAGCGTATCCAGAGGGGGAAAAAAAAACACATAAATTTGATCATGTTTTGACTTTTACACATTCTGGTCACAAGACATATGAAAAGTTCTAGCCAGCTTGAAGAATATAAAGTAATGATTTTCTTTGTTTAGAACCAAGATGGCCGTCGTTGCCGAGTGGTGTGACATCAGACTACTGAATCCAATTGGGTTCACTAGCATGATGTCACGTCGCCCAGCAACGGCGAGCAGCCTGGTTCTAAACAAAGAAAATGGGTACTTTTTATTCTTCACGCTGGATAGAACTTTTAATATGCCATGTGATCAGAATGTGTAAAAGTCAAAACATGATCATGTTTATAATTTTCTTCTCTGGATACACTTTTATGCTCGTTTGGAGAAATATTTCATAAGGGCGTCCGCCATTGTTCCAATATTTTAGAGCCAGTTACTAAGTTACAATGCGTCATTACGATGAATGTGACGTCATGACTGTTGAAGCGTACTGGAGTATAATATGCTAAGATACAATGACAGTATAGCTGAAACAAACTTGACGTCACTCAGCTCTTTTTAATACAGCCAGTTGAATTATTTGTTCTTGCTAACTTATAACAACCAAATAAAAATGCTCAGATCACACACAGTGCACGTTATATCTGTCTGGTCGATATTGTGAGTAGTTTACATAAGCGTATAGCATCAATTATTCAAAATATTCAAAGGTATTCTCCAATACTGATCGGTCAAAATAAATATTTTTCAAATGAGTAGAAAAAAAGGGGATGGAGAAGGAGGGGGGGGGGGGGGGGGGAAGGGGGGGTATCGATTCTTTTTGGCATTGAAAACGCCAACCTGGAAACCGTAATTCAGCGTTTATTTACGTTGCAAACACGTGCGGTGCACGACGAGACATCGGCCGGCCACCCACGAGGGGTGTCATAGCACGTACAATTAAGTCGCATCACTGTGTGTGTATTAAACGCAACTCTGTGTAACCATGAACTTTTATAGTCTGGAGTTTAGTGAGAACTCACAAACGCGGATGGCAAAAAACAATAACAAAGGCCTGTGTGACGTCATCTTCGTTCTATCTAAAGATAGTATGCGCTTGGCTTAGGAGTTCACAACATTGCTATCCGGAAGTATAACGGACCAACACACAAAAAGTTTGTGTAACCATGATCGTTTATAGTCTGGTTAATACAGTTTAGTGAGAATTACTCATAAACGCGGATGGCAAAATACAATAACAAAGGCCTGAGTGACGTCAACTTCGAACTATCTATGGCTAAATTATAAAAGAAAAATGTTTCAGTTCACTTTTTCATAGTCAGTGAGTGTTATGTGTTTCGTGTAAATGTTGCTGCTCGAAGCTCGAAGAAATAAATAATAATAATGTGACATTGAATGTAAGCTTCAATTTAATTACAAAAACAGATCAAATGAATGTTTCGGGTTTCCCCTTTATCAACAAAACAGGATGAATGAGACATTATCTCATTCATCTGTAGTGTTTCATTCATCCTGTTTTGTTGATAAAGGGGAAATCCGAAACGTTCTTTTGATCTGTTTTTGTAATTAAATTGAAGCTTACATTCAATGTCACATTATTAGTTATGTGTTTCGCAAATCAAGTAGCATAGCCCATCCCGTCTCCGTTCGTAGAACGGGAGTACCGGCTTGTAAACGGAGTGAAAATGGCCAAAATTACGGAATGGCCTTGCGTGTGTTTTGGTATGGCTAGCACTATCACTATTCAGTATCTGATACTGAATAACCACTTCGGTTTTTGTATTGTTTCTATAATATTATCCTTGAAGCAAATTGATTGCCTTCTGGACAGTTGGAGAGAGAGAGAGAGAGAGAGAGAGAGAGAGAGAGAGAGAGAGAGAGAGAGAGAGAGCTATTGATGCTATGTGTTTATGTAAAATACTCGCCTGTTATGTCTGCCAGATGACTTGCATCAGCACACGAAACTAGCTGAACTGTAATATGTTAACTTTAACGTTTGTAGTCTGCTGGAGGGAATTTAGTGAGAACTAATCAACCACTGGTTGTCTATAGATAGTATGCAGATGACGTCACTCAGGCCTTTGTTATTGTTTTTGCCATCCGCGTTTGTGAGTTGTTCTCACTAAACTGTATTAACCAGACTATAAAAGTTCATGGTTACACAGAGTTTGTGTGTTGGTCCGTTATACTTCCGGATGGCAATGTTGTGAACTCCTTGGCCAAGCGCATTCTATCTATATACAATAACAAAGAGCTGTGTGACGCTAACAATACGCTTCAACGGTCGTAACGTCACTTCCCTCGTAATGACGCATGGTAACTTAGTAACTGGCTCTAAACTATCGGAACAATGGCGGACGCCCTTATGAAATATTTCTCCGACGAGCATAAAAGCGTATCCAGAGGGGGAAAAAATATAAATCTGATCATGTTTTGACTTTTATACATTCTGATCACAAGACATATGAAAAGTTCTCGCCAGCATGAAAAATAAAAAGTACCGATTTTCTTTGTTTAGAACCACGATGGCCGATGTTGCTGGGCGACGTGACACCAGACTATTGAATCCAATTCAGTCTATTCACTCTGCCCCCCCCCCCCCGCCCAACCCTCTTATTTGTCAAGCATTCATTTTATAAACTGCTCATTTTTATTGGTCATTTTGTGTCTATTTATTTCAGCCTTTTTCTGAAGTCACATTACAAATCAACCAAATTCTTCCAGCATTTTTCCTATAATGCACCGATGAAGCATTCTAAAAAAAATGGAAGTGACTTTTACTTAAACCCTTATTCACCATGGCTGACATCGGATAGCAAAAGTTTAGTCACAGGAGAAGGGTAGACAATGCTTAAGAATCAAAATACCATGCAGGCATTTGTCTTTTCATTAACTTTTTGTTTAAAAACATAGAACTTTCCGAATTTAAACTCACAATCCCGTGTTTACTTTCCTTATTGCAGTCAAACGAATTGGAATCAATCGTCTGAAGTCACGTCGCCCAGCAACGGCGGCCATCGTGGTTCTAAACAAAGAAAATCTCTACTTTTTATTCTTCATGCTGGCTAGAACTTTTCATATGTCTTGTGATCAGAATGTGTAAAAGTCAAAACATGATCAGATATATAATGTTTTTATTTCCCCCTCTGGATACGCTTTTAAACTCGTCGGAGAAATATTTCATAAGGGCGTCCGCCATAGTTCCGATAGTTTAGAACCTGTTACTAAGTTACCATACGTCATTACGAGGGAAGTGACGTCACGACTGTTGAAGCGTATTGCCATTCTAAAATAAGATTACGATTCCACGTCACGTGAAAAAGATGAATGAACTGTGTGACCTCAACTATTTAAATATTGCACGTTTGTATTCCTTTTGCCAGTTTCCCTCTCATTTACAATGTATTTCAATTCGCACTGCCGAATTTGAACAGCGATAAAGCACACTTAATCTGTAAACACGAGACGTCTATATAATATTATGCTTCAAAAAGGCTTCTTTCGTCATTCAATGGTATCTCTATCTTGGAATATATTTATTCATTTATCATGTTTTCTTGTTGACTAGTGGGGGAAAACAAAACAGACCTTATTAACAAGACATTAGAAACTTGTATCGAAAGAACTATCACAATATTATAGCTACCCTCTTTGAATTCGCCATTGTCTCTTTGTATCTATTAATAATACATATCTACTCACACTGACAAGTGGCCAATACAATTAATTGCACACCTAAAAATGAATTCTCGAGACCACCTTTGGATTCTTTAAGCTAGAGTTACGTTTTTTATTTGTACATTTGCCTTGTAAACATTATAGCTAGGTCCAGTAAACAAAGGCTTCTTTTATAGAGCTACAGCGCTGTAAACTTTAGTGTTTTATTTTAAAACAATGGGCATGATCTATAGATAGTATGCAGATGACGTCACTCAGGCCTTTGTTATTGTTTTTGCCATCCGCGTTTGTGAGTTGTTCTCACTAAACTGTATTAACCAGACTATAAAAGTTCATGGTTACACATAGTTTGTGTGTTGGTCCGTTATACTTCCGGATGGCAATGTTGTGAACTCCTTGGCCAAGCGCATTCTATCTATATTAACTTTCCATGTGCTCACATTTCAAAATGTGCTCAAAGTGACCTACATAGTGAAAAGTGTTTATAGATTTTGAACTATCTAACATGACGGTTGGTAATTGTGTTCAGCTTGACACATGTGTATGTTTACAACTTGCATAAACAAAGCAGCGTGTTTACATTTGTTCAGAAATTTCCAATCGTTGGACAGCAGCAAATCATGTGATTAATAACTCGGTTGGACGAAAACATGAATATAGATCGCTCCCATTATTTAAACAATTCTGCTCACAACATTGCCACCCGGAAGTATAATGGACCAACACACAAAACTATGTCTAACCATGAACTTTTATAATCTGGTTAATACAATTTAGTGAGAAGAACTCATAAACATGGATGGCAAGAAACAATAACAAAGACCTGAGTGACGTCAACTTCGTTCTATCTATAATAAGGGATTAAGCAAGTAAATCACCCCGAAACAAAACCGATTGCAAAACCTCTACTTTGTCGTGCCCCAGACAGCAACGTAATAATCATAGTAATTATCATTTTGGAACATGGTGACTTTCCAATGTCTGGGAAGCATATGATTACATCAGAGGAAAAAAACTGCGATTCCCTTCTCTCTCTCCCCCCCCCCCCACAGCCCCCCGCCTCGTCCCCTGTCTATGCGACAAACATCAAGATTGTAGCCTTGGGGAAGACATAATACACCGATATTATTTGTTACGTCATGGTGATTTAGCCAAGGTCATGATTTATTCTCTACAGACAATGTTACACGCCCAGACACCCAAATACAAAACACACAGGCAAACAAATATACACATACACACACACATACACACACACACACATACTGGCGTGACCTTCGTAAACTCATGGCCTGACACTGACCATGGTTACGCACTGACCAACACATGACGTCAAAAGACATGTTTTTTTAAAAGGGTTTTTTACGGCGCTTGCAACATATTTAGGTTATATCAGCGCCAGTAAAAAGGAAGAAAGGGGATAGAAAAAGTTCAAGAATTACAATTAAAGCATCCAAGAAAAAGTAAGACATATGAGAAGTGAGAACAAATAGGGATCAGATGTAGATTCCAAGAGCATATCACCAATGTACTTAGTTTGAGATCACCTATAAGTCTCATCCGGACCCAAGCACAAAATCCAACATAGAGGAATACACTCAAATGCTTACATTATACATTCAAAACAACAAATATAATAATAATACATAACAGAGAGATGATTTACAAGGGAAAAAAATATCATCTCCCAAAACAATAACTATGCATTTGACAGATTCCCTCCCAGCTAGGACTCCGGCCAGGGCCAGGACAAAACCAAGTAATCTCATTCCAAGACAAAGACAGAAAGCATGTTCGAAAAGAGATATAAGGGGATAGAAGACACAGTACGTACCCCCCCCCCCCCCCCCACTATGGTAGGTCAGGAACCCCACCCATCAACAGACAAGTTTTTGGCAATAAAAGAAAACTGATCGAGAGTTGCATTCAATAGTTCAACCAATGGGATCACTTGTCTCCTTGAACTCTGCTAACGTCATCTTACTAGGCGGTGCAAAACCTAAAAAAAATGACGTCAAACTATGTCTTAGAGGTTTCTCGTGTCAGGCCGTAGCCATCTTTTACATATGATAGATAGTATGCGCTTGGCTAAGAAGTTCATATCATTGCCATCTGGAAGTATAACGGACCAACACACAAAACGGTGTGTATCCATGAACGTTTATAGTCCGGTTAATACAGTTCCGTGAGCATTACTCATAAACGCGGATGGCAAAAAACAATAACAAAGACCTGAGTGACGTCATCTTCGAACTATCTATAGATAGCATGCACTTAGCTAAGAAGCTAACAACATTGCCATCCGGAAGTACAACGGCCCAATACACAAAACTTTGTGAAACCATGAACTTTTATAGTCTGGTTAATACAGTTACGTGAGAATTACTCATTAACGTGGATGGTAAAAAAACAACAAATAACAAAGACCCGAATGACGTCAACTTCATTCTATCTATAGATAGAATGCGCTTGGCCAAGGAGTTCACAATATTGCCATCCGGAAGTATAACGGACCAACACACAAACTCTTGTGTAACCATGAACTTTTATAGTCTGGTTAATACAGTTTAGTGAGAACAACTCACAATCGCGGATGGCAAAAACAATAACAAAGGCCTGAGTGACCTCATCTTCGAACTATCTATAATTTAACGATGGCAGCTGCGGTCAGTTTGCGAGGGCTACGCTAAAAGCCTGACACTGACCGTGGCCTTCATAAAGTTATGGCCTGATACTGACCAAAAAATGAAGTCAAAATGCCAGTCTTTTGCCACAAAAGAAAACAAATTGTGAGTTGTATTCAATCGTTCAACCAATGAAATAACTTGTTTCCATAAGCTCTACTAACGACGACTCACTAGGCGGTGCAAAAATCAAATAATGACGTCAAACTGCCAGTCCTTTTGGATTTCAGTATCAGGCTATAGATAGTTCAAAGATGACGTCACTCAGGTCTTTGTTATTGTTTTTTTGCCATCCGCGTTTATGAGTAATGCTCACTGAAATTTATTACCCTGACTATAAACGTTCGTGGATACACAAAGTTTTGTGTGTTGGTCCGTTATACTTCCGGATGGCAATGTTATGAGCTTCTTAGCCAAACGCATACTATCTATAGCCTGACACGAGAACCCTCTAGGACAAGCAGTTTGACGTCATTTTTTTAGGTTTGTGCAGCATCAAGTGAGTTGTTAGTAGAGCTCAAGGAAACAAGTTATTTCATTGGTTGAACTATTGAATACAACTCATGATTTGTTTTCTTTTGTGGCAAAAGACTGGCATTTTGACGTCATTTTTTGGTCAGTGTCAAGCTGTAACTTTACGATGGCTACGATTAACTATAGATAGTATACACTTGGCTAAGAAGCTCACAACATTGCCATCCGGAAGTATAACGACCCAACACACAAAACTTTGTGAAACCATGAACTTTTATAGTCTGGTTAATACAGTTTAGTGAAAATTACTAAATAACGTGGATGGGACAAAAAAAAAAAACAAACAAAAAAAACAAATAACAAAGACCCTAGTGAATGAAATATTTCTCCGACGAGCTTAAAAGCGTATCCAGAGGGGGAAAAAAAACATTATAAATCTGATCATGTTTTGACTTTCACACATTCTGATCACAAGACATATGAAAAGTATTAGCCAACATGAAGAATAAAAAGTACAGATTTTCTTTGATTAGAACCACGATGGACGCCGTTGCTGGGCGACGTGACATCAGATCCAATTGTGTCACACTTAAGCATGATCCGTGATGACAATGGGAAACTGGACAGAGTAGTCCTTAAGAGCCATTCGACCCATGGGGCGGAGTTTATCCCGTTTCCTATAGCGTGAAACGGACAATAGCAATTGCTTGCTAACCTTTGGATAGGACGATAGTCTATCGCAAAGTACTTTCCGCCAAATCTAACCGACTCGGCTACCCATTCACTGCTGGATGTACAGGGGGAGGGGGGGGGGTCAGAAAAAAAATATCGACTGCACCCGGGATCGATCTCAGCCCTTTGCTTGTGAAACGAATGCTCTACCAACTGAGCTATCAGTCAGGAGGACAGATATCCTTGGGGCGAATCCGGTATTTCGAAATCTGTTCTCCCACCACTTCGAGCCCGGTATCAGCAATAATAAACAATAATAGTTCTATGGGATGATGGCTGAAATTTGCGACACTTCCGATGTGATATCTAAACCTCCTTTTATCATAGCGGAAGTTGATGACACAAGAAATTACGTCCTGATATAGCGAATAAGTGTTCCTTGACAGTAAACGATCGGGAAATTAAACCGGAATCAAATGTGATTAAACCCCTCGTTTTGAAAAGAGCCATTTATTATTATTATTTTATTATTATTATTATTATTATTATTATTATTATTATTATTATTATTATTATTATATTATTATATATATTATTATTATTATTATATCATTATTATTATTATTATTATTATTATTATTATTATTTTTATTATTATATTATATATTATATTATATTATATATTATTATATTATACATGTATATATAATATATATATATATAATATATAATATATACATACACACACACACACACACACAGAGAGAGAGAGAGAGAGAGAGAGAGGGAGAGAGAGAGAGGAAGAGATAGATAGATAGATAGATAGATAGATAGATAGATAGATAGATAGATAGATAGAATAGATAGATAGATAGATAGATAGATAGATAGATAGATAGATAGATAGATAGATAGACGGAGATAGAAGAAGATAAGAAAAGAGAGATAGATAGATATATAACTATAGAGAGAGAGAGAAATAGATAGATAGATAGATGAGAAAGATAGAAGATGATAATAGATAGATAATAGATAATAGATAGATAGAAGATAGTAGATAGATAGATAGATAGAAGAGAGATAGAAGAGAGAGAAGGAGAGAGAGAGAAGAGAGAGAGAGAGAGAGAGAGAGAGAGAGAGAGAGAGAGAGAGAGAGAGAGAGAGAGAGAATGGACTGGATGGAATAGAACGAATTCTTGAGGGCGATGATAATGTTATCGAAGACCCCTCCCTTCAATGTCGCTTCTCATTTCTGACAAAAACACACGACTGTAAACAACAAAAAATATCATTTCCCCTCATAACCTAATCACCTTCCGAGTGCGTCACCGGAAGTGCATTATCTCATTAACTTCATTGTGAGTTGTCCCCCTTTATCAGCTGTACTCTCTGTCAGTGCACCTCGACACCACAGATATTATAAATATAGATAGATGGACACAACGTGATGATGGTGACGTTTCAATAATAATATTATCATAACAACTTATGAATAAGGTTCGTTGGATGACGTTTGCAGTCAAATTTAAATACATTTTCGTTTTATTTTTTTCTTAAAAAAGGTCACGTAATGATAAACGGTTATGATTATGATGATAATGATAATGATAATGATGATGATGATGATGATAATGATTATGATGATGATGATGATGTATATGATGATGAGGTGATGGTGAAAGATGATGATGATGATGATGATGATGATGATGATGATGATGATGATGATGATGATGATGATGATGATGATGATGATGATGATGATGATGATGATGATGATGATGATGAGGATAATGATGATAATGATGATGATGATGATGATGATGATGATGATGATGATGATGATGATGATGATGATGATGATGATGATGAAGATGATGATGATTATGTTGATGAAAACTTATTTGAAAATAGATTTTATAAGTTATGTCACTCCGTACGGCAAGTATTATTTTACCTGGTACCAGTGCTTCAGTTAAATTATTTGAAAACTCTCTACAATTGTTTCTGGTCCAACCCTGTTTCCTTCCCTAACCCCTGTCCCTACCGCCCCCTACCCCTTCCTCCACCCGACCCCCTCCATACAAAAACAGACACAAGTTTCTGTTTTACGAGTCATCATCATTATATGGTCGACATATCCATGATCAAAATCTTAACGCTTCGGTTATTCTATCTCAGATTGGCCACAGAGCTACGGCCATGCAATGACAAAAGACTTTATCAACTATTTCGGTCAGAAACGTACAAAGATGAATAATAATAATCAGGGGACTATGTGCGACTATGTAAAGCGCTTTGAGCACATTTAGTGTATGTTGCACTATATAACGCTCAATTTAAAATTAAAATTTAATGTATGTGGTCTAGTTGTATGACACTCGGCGCATAGTTTGAGTCCTTGGAAAATACTCTTTACTCACATTCTCTCACGGTACTCAGGTGTAAAATGAGTACCTGGCCATTAATATCGTTGTCTCTCGGGGAAAAACATTGTAATATTATCACCTAACAGGCGTCATGTCTCGTTCTACATGTTACGTGTTGCTGTTGGTCAGGGAAGGGACCCTTTGTAAAGCGCTTTGAGCAAGTTTAGTGGATATTGCGTTATATTTATCTCTTTATTATCGAATGAATTAAGATGACCTCTGAACTTATCAGAAATATCAAACCCGGGCCATATGAGAAGCCTATTGTTTGAGCCTTTTGACAAATTGACGATCACTTTGATATAGTATTGGGGGTCCCGTTAGCTCAGTTGGTAGAGCACTCGTTTCAAAGGAGCAAAGGGACAGAGATCGATCCCGGGAGGAGTCGAGAGTTTTTTTCTGGGCCCCCACTGTCCACCCAGCAGTGATTGGGTAGCTGGATCTGATAGATCTGGCGGAAAGGACTTATCCAAAGGGTAGCAAGCAACTGCTATTGTCCGTTTGACGCTATAGAAACCGGGATAAACTCCGGCTTCATGGGCCTATGGCTGTGCAGGGATACAATAAAATAATCAATATAGATAGTATGCAGATGACGTCACTCAGGCCTTTGTTATTGTTTTTGCCATCCGCGTTTGTGAGTTGTTCTCACTAAACTGTATTAACCAGACCATAAAAGTTCATGGGTACACAGAGTTTGTGTGTTGGTCCGTTATACTTCCGGATGGCAATGTTGTGAACTCCTTGGCCAAGCGCATACTATCTATAGTATTACTCTACACAGTCATAGGTTTCGGTTTTCATACAGGCTTAAATGAAATATAAAAACGCCTTTCGTTAGAGTTTGACAAAGTGTTTGTGTAATTATTTGTTTGTTTATGATTCCCCCCCCCCCCCCCCGTCCCCCCCCCCCCCCTTCTTCTTTAAAAATACGGCCAAATTGGACTAATTGACCGGAAGACGACGAAAGAGCTCATGGACGTGACGTCATAGGGTTGTTGATTAATCACCCTGAGAGCTTTTATACTTATCCAGCTCATTACGATGGTACAACGATCGGGCCAACCGTCGCCTTCGTTAACTAAAAGCCCGATACTAACCAACAAATAAATAAATATTCGTCATAAAAGAAAATTAAGAACGCGGGGAAAAGTTAATTGGATTCAGTAGTCTGCTGTCACGCCGCCCGGCAATGGGGGGCGATCTTGGTTCTTAACAAAGAAAATAATTACTTTTTATTCTTCAAGCTGGCTAGAACCTTTCATATGTCTTGTGGTCAGAATGTATAAAAGTCAAAACAAGATCATATTTATAATGTTTTTTTCTCCTCTGGATACACTTTTATGCTCGTCGGAGAAATATTTTATAAGGGCATCCGCCATTGTTCCGATAGTTTAGAGCCAGTGTTACTAAGTTACCATGCGTCATTAGGAAGGAAGTGACGTTACAACTGTTGAAGAGTATTGTGATTTGTAATCAATAGCTCAGCCAATGGAATCGTTTACAAGTTCCTCGAGCACTTTTATTTTAACACCAATATGATTCAATAGTCGTAACGTCACTTCCTTCCTAATGACGCATGGTAACTTAGTAACACTGGCTCTAAACTATCGGAACAATGGCGGACGCCCGTATGAAATATTTCTCCGGCGAGCATAAAAACGTATCCAGAGAAAAAAAAACCCACAAAAATTTGATCATGTTTTGACTTTTACACATTCTGATCAAAAGGCATATGAAAAGGGAATGAAAAGTTCTAGCCAGCATGAAGAATAAAAAGTAATGATTTTCTTTGTTTAGAACCAAGAAAGCCGCCGTTGCCGGGCTGCGTGACATCAGACTACTGAATCCAATTCACGTTTTACTTTCGTTTTGGTGATCATCGTCTTCTTTTGTGACGTAATTTTTTGGTCAGTATATCCGTCGCCATCGTTAACATAAAGCCTGACACGATAACACTCTAGGACTTATCTTTTGACGTCATTTTTTTAGATTTGTGCAGCCCCAAGTGAGTTGTCATTAGTAAAGTTCAAGGAGAAAAGTGACCCCATTGTTTGACCTATTGAATACAACTCACGGTTTGTTTTCTTTTGATGCCAATTTTTGTCAGTGTCAGGCTATAGATAGAACGAAGATAACGTCACTCAAGCCTTTGTTATTGTATTTTGCCATCCGCGTTTGTGAGTGATTCTCACTAAACTGGATCAAACACACTATAAAAGCTCATGGTTACACACAGTTTTGTGTGTTGGTCCGTTATACTTCTGGATGGCAATGTTATGAGCTTCTTAGCCAAGCGCAAACTATCTATAGATAGTTCGAAAATGACGTCACTCAGGCCTTTGTTATTGTTTTTGCCATCCGCGTTTGTGAGTTGTTCTCACTAAACTGTATTAACCAGACTATAAAAGTTCATGGTTACACAGAGTTTGTGTGTTGGTCCGTTATACTTCTGGATGGCAATGTTGTGAACTCCTTGCCTTGGCCAAGCGCATTCTATAACATTGCCATCCGGAAGTATAACGGACCAACACACAAACTCTGTGTAACCATGAACTTTTATAGTCTGGTTAATACAGTTTAGTGAGAACAACCCACAAACGCGGATGGCAAAAACAATAACAAAGGCCTGAGTGACGTCATCTGCATACTATCTATAGAAGAAACTGAGTTGACGTCACTCAGGTCTTTGTTATTGTTTTTATTACCATCCACCTTTATTTTCACTTAACTGTATTATTCAGACTCTAAAAGTTCATGGATACACACAGTTTTGTGTGTTGGTCCGTTAAACTTCCGGCTGGCAATGTTGTGAGCTTCTTAGCCAAGCGCACACTACTTGTAGATAGTTCGAAGATGACGTCACTCAGGTCTTTGTTATTGTTTTTTGCCATCCGCGTTTTTGACTAATGCTCACTAAACTGTATTAACCTGACTATAAACCTCCATGGTTACACACACGTTTGTGTGTTGGTTCGTTATACTTCCGGCTGGCAATGTTGTGAGCTTCTTAGCCAAGCGCATACTATTTATAGAAGATGACGCCACTGAGGTCTTTCTTATTGTTTTTTGCCATTCGCGTTTATGACTAATGCTCACTGAACTGGATTAACCTGACTATAAACGTTCATGGATACACACAGTTTTGTGTGTTGGTTCGTTATACTTCCGGATGCAATGTTATGAGCTTCTTAGCCAAGCGCACACTATCTATAGATAGTATGCAGATGACGTCACTCAAGCCTTTGTTATTGTTTTTGCCATCCGCGTTTGTGAGTTGTTCTCACTAAACTGTATTA
>NC_088368.1:18341161-18361161 GCF_034508935.2 Berghia stephanieae | reverse complement strand
CAAATAATTCGATGTATGTCCAATAATTTATACGAGAGAACAAATTTAAAACTAAAACAAAGCAACACACTGGTCAATCAAATCTTGAACCGACACATAATCACAAGCACCACGCCATTACTGTTCATAAAGAATGCCTTGGCCTAGTGAAACAAGCGAACGAATCACAATGCCATTATTCCTGTTTACAATTAATACATAAATCGAACAAAGTATTAATGTAGAACTAATCCGAAGTGGTTTGAAGACTTGTACTTGAACACAATATTATAATCCACATCTATGATGGTAATCCATGAATTAAACTTTAATTGTTTAAAACAAACAGACGCAACACAATAAGCATGGAACTGTTGAATGAATAGCACATATTGAATCTCGCGCTACACACACACATACAGCCACGTAATGAACACGCAATACCGGATAGCCTATACCGCAGTCAGCAATACGCGAGGGAAGCTGCCTGAGTGTGTGGTAGCCTTGACGAGAACCCTTACACTGCCTATTTATAGCCAGGTGCTCATTCACACTTGAGTCGAATAGGGCAATATGTGTAAAGTGTATTTCCCAAGGACATAACATCGGGATCGAAAATTTCCACGATCAATGTCACCAATCCAGTCACTGACCACGCTCAACATTGCTTGACTTTTTGTTGACAAGACGAGACACCTTACCACATAGCCAATGATATGAAGCGATGACGGATTTTCATCACTTGCCAAATTAAAGACTAAACTTACTCCGCTCCGATAAAAATGACCCGACGGTACAAGGAACGGCCATTTCATCGGCTTGGCTTGTCTTGACAGGAACCGGAAATACGTCTTGACCCTCGGGACGTGGAATGGTGGGCGCCCAGTGATTCACGAAACTGCCCTTTATGTGTGACTCATCGTCACAAAGCGGTACTATGTCGGGCGGGGCGAATCTGAAGCTCAAAAATTCAAATTTTAGGCTTAACCGACTTGCAAATATGAGCAGGTCTGATAACCGAACGCAATAGAGAAGTCGTGAAGTCATACTTTCCAGTTCAAAACTCATTGGAAGTGTATTATGGTATTATGTCAGGGCGAATCTGAAGCTCAAAAATTCAAATTTTAGGCTTAACCGACGTGCACATATTAGCAGGTCTGATAACCGAATAATATAGAGAAGTCGTGAAGTCATAGTTTTCGGGTCAAAACTCATTGGAAGTGTAAAACCAACCAGTCTTTCGGAAGAGTAACAATGAATATGTTACATAAAATAATAATAATAATAATGATAATAATAATAATAATAGTAATAATAATAATAATAATAATAGTAATAATAATAATAATAATAATAATAATAATAATAATAATAATAATAATAATAATAATAATAATAATAATAATAATAATAATAATAATAATAATAATAATAATAATGATAACAATCATCATAATAATAATCATAATAATTATATATTGTTTTTATATAGCGCCTTAACCCTATATCAACAAGCTAAAAGCGCTTCCAGTAACGTGGTTACTTTCACTCAAAGATACAACCACTCAAACATGCAACGAAACGTTTTAAGCTGTTTAAAAAAAAAAATTCTGCATCAATACTGTCTCTGATATATCTTGGAAGGGAGTTCCAGATAAGGGATGCCGAATATTCAAACGCATGCTCGCCAATCATGGGAGTCATTTTTGGCTTCACAAGTATGTGATTATCAGACTTTGATCTCAGATTTCTGGATGGGACGTAGAATTTAAGCATGTCATTAATGAATTCAGGACAATCAGAGTGCAGTGTGGAGAACTGCGTTTTCCAGGATTTTTGAAATAAAAGAAAGGTTTGGAACGGGTCTGTATTTTTAAAAATCATTTTGGTCTAAAGAGGGTTTCTTTAAAACCGGATTAATCAGAGCAATCTTAAAACAAGATGGGACGATACCGGTTGGCAGAGACCTATTAATTATTTCAGTTATTGATGGGATAAGCTCGTCAATACAAGAATTTAAAAGCGATGTTGGAAGGGGATCTAGCTAACTAGATTTATTTGGGGCCTTCATAATTAGATTCTTTATACATTTTTGTGAGACTGGTTGAAAAGAATTTAAAATGTCACCATCAAAAGACTGCTTATCTATATAAAGGTCAAAATTATCTAAGTCGTTTCAGATTGTGTCAATTTGCTGAGTAAAAAATATAGCGAACATTTCAGATAACTTGATATCATTGTACAAAAAAAGGGAGGGGTGATGGTGTTGATTTTCCTAGAATTTCATCACATGTTGAGAACAGCTGTTTTAAAGATTTGGTATTTTTAAACTTGTCGTCATAATGGGCCTGCTTGAGTTAAGTTGGTTATGCCTTTTGCGCCACGATATCATAAGATATCGTCGCCTAGTCATTCCACGAAGGAATATAGATAACTTATCAAACAAGATGTCTGATGTCAACAGGAATCACCCATGTTGTCCAAGTGAGCAAATTGGGGGTTAATAATCTTGCTCAAGGAAAAAAAACGAAAGTGCCTGAAGCAGGCTCGAACACGGGTCATCCGGATCACAGTACAATGCCTTAACCACTTCGCCCCCTGCTTAGCTGCTATGATTGCCTTTTTCCATTTGAAAGTGGCTGATCTAAAACGGTTCCAGTGATCCTGTCGGTGTGTCGTCTTCCATAAACGTTCCCATTTTCTCACGCACCTCTTGGCTTGTCCAACATCCTCTGTATACCAGGGAGCGAAACGACGATGACGACGATGACGAATTTCTCTGATTTTAAATGTGCGTGTTTTTCGAGAGTGTTGCGGACACACACCTTCCAATTGGATTCAATAGTCTGATGTTACTCCACCCGGCAACGGCGGCCATCTTGGTTCTAAACAAAGAAAATCTTTCTTTTTATTCTTCATGCTGGCTAGAACTTTTCATATGCCTTGTGATCAGAATGTGTAAAAGTCAAAACATGATCAGATTTATCATGTTTTTCTCCTCTGGATACACTTTTATGCTCGTCGGAAAAATATTTCATAAGGGTGTCCGCCATTGCTCTGATAGTTTAGAGCCAGTTACTAAGTTACCATGCGTCATTACGAGGGAAGTGACGTTACGACTGTTGAAGAGTATTGTCTACATTTACGTCGGCCGTGTTGTTGTACAGGCCATGAAGATCAATTTCAAAGTCCTTTCTAAATTCACTTACGTCAATATTTCTCAAATCTCGTGATGTTACTTTTCCCTTATATTCTGCATTTTGACTTCACAGGTATGTGATTATCAGACTTTGATCTCAGATTTCTGGCTGGGACGTAGAATTTAAGCATGTCATTAATGTATCCGGGACAATCAGAGAGCACTGATTTAAAAACAATAGTACAGATCTTATATTTCTTTTCGTTTCTCAACGGGAAGCCAGTGGAGTTCTCTCAGCAAATCCGATGCGGATTGATTTCTACTCCTTCTATAGATAGTTCGAAGATGACGTCACTCAAGCCTTTGTTGTTATATTTTGCCATCCGCGTTTGTGAGTTATTCTCACTGAACTGTATTAACCAGACTATAAAAGTTCATGGTTACACATAGTTTTGTGTGTTCGTCCGTTGTACTTCCGGGTGGCAATATTATGAGCTTCTCAGCCAAGCGCATACTATCTATAAATAAGCCTGGTAGCATCGTTCTGGGCTACCTGAAGGGATTTTATTTTGTCTTTATTTATAGAAGAGAGGAGAGAATTGCAATTTGAGAATTTTCATTACTGATATTTAATTCTATTAATGTGTGATCTGTGTAAGTGATGTTATATATTGTTGTGTTGTAGAGTTCTTTATCGAATTTCTTTGATGACAACCCAGTCGATGATGATATTCCCCTTGTCAGGAGTTGGGGATGATAGGAGTAATTGAAATAACGAATGCTGATAAAACATGTCTTTGAATGTTCTTGTGTTTCTTGTGTTCACGTTAAAAGGATTATTAAAATCACCCACATCATAAGGTGGCATAGCTATTTTATTATCAGGGTATATAATTCAATTCTTATGATTACGTGAAGTAAAATTAAGAACGAAGATGGATGATCTTTATAGGGAATGAGATTAGCGGAAGAGTAGCGTCCCTTGATTGGACGTCACCCATAGTCTATGACGTCACCGGCGGAAAAATTATTAGAGAGAGGACGTCATGTTGGTTGTGCGCATGCGTTCTCGTCCTCGACTATGGGTGACGTCCAATCAAGGGACGCTACTCTTCCGCTAATTTCATTCCCTATTGACGACCAGCATTCATTTAGGCTAGAGAATAAGATGCCATCACGATGAAATCAGGAGATCAGTTGTACAATGAATGTATTAAGGCCTCCAGTGGACTGGTTTCACATTTCCAATGAGATTGGAACCCGTTTTTTGATATCACACTTTTGTTCCCAAGTTTTTTTCATCTATCAAATTAAGAAATCAAGGAGCAGGCACTGGTGTCAGATAAAGATCTGAACAAGTGTGTATGAAAGGTGCCAGACAAAGCAAGAAAGAAAAATACAAGAAAAAAAAATCCCCAAAAAATCGGTCTACCTCGACATGAGAGTTTGTGGGTGTTGGTTTGTGCGCCATCCTTAACTCACTCAACCCTAACACCGACTACATCAGTAGTTTACTCGGGTTACTTTTACCATATGCCTATTTCTTACATTTTTATGAGACAAATTTTTGGCGTAGTATAAAAGCTATTATTTTTAGTATGTGCATGTTAACGGTAGTTTTTAATGTACATAGTCATTTTTAATACATTTTTTCCAATTTTGAAAAGTAGCAAAAATCTCTAGGATTGAGTGAGTTAATGTGTTTGTGGGTGTTGGTTTGTGCGTCATCCTTAACTCACTCAACCTTAACACCGACTATATCCGTAGTTTACTCAGGTTACTTTTACCCCATGCCTATTTATTACATTTTTCTGAAACAAATTATAGCTGTAATACCAAAGCTTATGTTTTTTTAGTTTTTGCATGTTAATGGCAGTTGAATAAAACTATCTATGCACATGCTCATTATTAATAGATAGTTCTTAGTTGACGTCACTCAGGTCTTTGTTATTGTTTTTTGCCACCCGCGTTTATGAGTAATGCTCACTAAACTGTATTAACCTGACTATAAACGTTCATGGATACACACAGTTTTGTGTGTTGGTCCGTTATACTTCCGGATGGCAATGTTTTGAGATTCTTAGCCAAGCGCATATTATCAATACATTTTTCCAATTTTGAAAAGGTAGCAAAAATCTCTAGGATTGAGTGAGTTAATGTGTCGATCATGATTAATTATTCGCTTATTTCCAAATAATATTATTGCGAACTGGCTTGGACTGCTTAACGGTACGCGTCTTGTCTACTATTACAAAATTCAAGCAATGTTGATTGTGTTCATGTACTAGATGGGTAGTACCGATTCCAAAACGTTTGCCCTGGCATGGTGTCTTCTACCGTAGCCATCGTTAACATATTCTAGCCTGACTCAAGAACCCTCTAGGACTGGCAGTTTGACGTCATTTTTTTTTTTTTTTGGTTTGTGTAGCGTCTAGTGAGTTGTCGTTAGTAGAGTTCGTGGAAACAAGTTATTTCATTGGTTGAACTTTTGAATACAACTCACGATTTGTTTTAATCTGTGGCAAAAGACTGGCATTTTGACGTCATTGTTTGGTCAGTGTCAGGCTATAGATAGTTCGAAGATGACGTCACTCAGGCCTTTGTTATTGTTTTTGCCATCCGTGTTTGTGAGTTGTTCTCACTAAACTGTATTAACCAGACTATAAAAGTTTATGGTTACACAGAGTTTGTGTGTTGGTCCGTTATACTTCCGGATGGCAATGTTGTGAACTCCTTGGCCAAGCGCATTCTATCTATAAGTTAACGATGGCGACGCTTCTACACACTTTACACCACTTGATTTAGGTGTGATTTAGTATCTGCGAGGGAGCAAAGAGACAATAGGACAGTGAAGTCGTTACGTCACACCCTCTACAATTCCGGTTCAAAACTCATTAGAAGTGTGTATGTATCCAGTCCTTCGGAGGACTAATAATGAATATGTTACATATTGAGTCAGGAGGTGGTAAAGCTATTTTAGTAGCAGGAGGCATAGACAGAGTCTTATAATGGGAGCGATCTATATTCGGGTTTTCGTCCAACCAAGTCATCAATCACATGATTTGTTGCTGTACAATGATTGGATATTTCTTTAAAAATGTAAATCCGCTGCTTTGTTTATGAAAGTTGTAAACATACACATGTGTTAAAATGAATAAAATGACCAATCGTAATTTTAGATATTTCGAAAGCTGTGAGCACTTTTCACTATGTGGGTCACTTTGAGCACATTTTGCAATGTGACCAATGACCTCGAGTACATGGAAAGTTAATATAGATCGCTCCCATTACGGACGTAACAGAGCGAGGATGGATGATCTTTAACGAGAACCATCAATTATTTAAACTAGAGAATATGATGCAATCATCCTCAAACCAGAAGATCAATTATAGATAGTTCGAAGATGACGTCACTCAGGCCTTTGTTATTGTTTTTGCCATCCGCGTTTGTTAGTTGTTCTCACTAAACTGTATTAACCAGACTATAAAAGTTCATGGTTACACAGAGTTTGTGTGTTGGTCCTTTATACTTCCGGATGGCAATTTTGTGAACTCCTTGGCCAAGCGCATACTATCTATACAAGGACTCGTGGATCTTAATGACTTTGTGGGTCATCTTTAATGTGTCCATCATGATTAATTATTCGTTAATTTCCAAATCTTATGACCTGGCGTGGATCGTCGCCATCGTTAACTGACACTAGAATCTACTAGAACTTATAGATAGTTCGAAGTTGACGTCAGTCAGGCCTTTGTTGTTGTATTTGCCATCCGCGTTTGTGAGTGATTCTCACTAAACTGTATTAACCAGACTATAAAATTTCATGGTTACTCATATTTTTGTGTGTTGGTTCGTTATACTTCCGGATGGCATACTATCTATAGATAGAATGCGCTTGGCCAAGGAGTTCACAACATTGCCATCCGGAAGTATAACGGACCAACACACAAACTCTGTGTAACCATGAACTTTTATAGTCTGGTTAATATAGTTTAATGAGAACAACTCACAAACGCGGATGGCAAAAACAATAACAAAGGCCTGAGTGACGTCATCTGCATACTATCTATAGTTTGACGTTATTTCTTTAGGTTTTTGCACCATCTAGTAAGTTGTCGTTAGTAAAGATCAAGGGAACAAAAATATATTCCATTGGTTGACTTATTGAATACAACTCACCATTTGTTTTCTTTTGTGGCCAAAGACTTGTCTTTTTGACGTAATTTTTTGATCAGTTTCAGGCTATAGATAGTATGCGCTTGAAGAAGTTCACAACATTGCCATCCGGAAGCATAACGGACTAACACACAAAACTATGTGTATCCATGAACGTTTATAGTCAGGTTAATACAGTTCAGTGAACATTACTTATAAACTATCTATAGATAGTATGCGCTTGGCTAAGAAGCTCATAACATTGCCATCCGGAAGTAAAATAGACCAACACACAAAATTATGTGTGACCATGAACTTTTATAGTCTGGTTGATACAGTTCAGTGAGAAGTACTCATGACCGCGGGGATGGCAAAAAACAATAACAAAGACATGAGTGACGTCAACTTCGATCTATCTATAGATAGATTGCGCTTGGCCAAGGAGTTCACAACATTGCCATCCGGAAGTATAACGGACCTACACACAAGCTCTGTGTAACCATGAACTTTTATAGTCTGGTTAATACAGTTTAGTGAGAACAACTCACAAACGCGGATGGCAAAAACAATAACAAAGGCCTGAGTGACGTCATCTGCATACTATCTATAGATAGTATACATTTAACTAAGAAACTCACAACATTGCCATCCGGAAGTAAAACGGACCAATACACAAAACTCTGTGTAACCATGAACGTTTATAGACAGGTTAATGCAGTTTAGTGAGAATTACTCATAAACGTGGATGGCAAAAAAAAAAAAAAAAAAAAAAAAACAATATCAAAAACCTGAGTGACGTCAACTTCGTTCTATTAATAGTATCAACAACAACATCCAAGCTGTTTTGACTGCGTTCCCTACTACATGGGAAGTACTGATCCCAAAAGTTTGGGAATTGATATGTGTCTAAAAAAGAAAAAAAAAGAAGAAAAATAAGTAGTAAAAAGGAAAAAAATTCAAAACAAAACAGTTTAAAAACACAAAAAGCCCCCAAACAAACAAAAGAAAACACTCGCGCGCGCGCGCACACACACACACACACACACACACACACACACACAAAGAAAAACAAACAAACAAACAAAACATAAATAAAGGGAAAAGCACAAAACAACAACATCTCTGATATGTCATGCATGGTATGGAAATGGAGCCTGGTCATTCACGTGCTAGTTTGACGCGCAATCGATCGAGCTATCCTCCCCCCCCCCCCCCCCCCCCCCCCCCCCCCACCCCGGGTGAGGAGTGATTGGAATTTACATAAAATCGATCGAACTCCTAATCAAATTGAAAATCCTTACAGAGGCTCTGTGTATCTCAATCCTTGAATTTCAAGTGTAATTGTATTCAATAGTCTGTCGTCACGTCGCCCAGCAATGGCGGCCATCGTGGTTCTAAACAAAGAAAATCGGTTCTTTTTATTCTTCATGCTGGTAGAACTCTTCATATGTCTTGTGATCAGAATGTGTAAAAGTCAAAACATGATCATATTTATAATGTTTTTTCTCCTCTGGATACACTTTTATGCTCGTCGGAGAAATATTTCATAAGGGCGTCCGCCATTGTTCCGATAGTTTAGAGCCAGTTACTAAGTTACCATGTGTCATTACGAGGGAATGACTGTTGAAGCGTATTCTACTACGATAAATGCTTTTATAGTCGTTGACTTCGAACATATCGTGCGGTTATGTGGTCTAATGGTATGACACACTCGCTTTCGGATCGGAAGGTCCTGGGTTCGAGCCTCACTCGGCGGGGACATAGTTGAGTCCTTGGAAAAGGCCCTTTACTCAAATTCTCTTACCCGTAATCAGGTGTAAAATGAGTACCTGGTCGTTAACAGCGTTGTCTCTGTCGGGAAAAAAAATTGCAATATAGCCTAACTGGCGTCATGTATCGTTATACATGTTACTGTGTTGCTGTTGGTCAGGGACCAATTGTAAAGCGCTTTTAGCACGTTTAGTGGATATTGCGCTATATAAAAAATCTCAAGTAAAGCTTAAGCTCAAAATATCAATAATAATAATAATAATAATAATAATAATAATAATAATAATAATAATACATTAATGCATCCCACAAAGGAAATATTTTTGTACAGACGTTTTGTAATTTACACAGTAAGATAAATAGATAATGGAAATATTATATATATATATATATATATATATATATATATATATATATATATATATATATATATATATATATATATATATATATAATCAATGTTGCTAACCAGGGAGCCGGCATTGATGTAAGGTAAAGATTTGTATATGTGTGTTTGAAACAGTGACAGACAGAGTTGAAAGAAAAATATAAGAAAATTTAATTCCAAAAATTAGCAATCCAAGACGAAGGCTGATGCTTTTCAAATTAAAAAAATAAATAAAAATGAAATTCCCTTTTTTTCATCCCATAATATGGAAAATTGGTCTTTTGGGTCTACCCCAAGGGAAGACTGGAATAACCCAGTTTATCCCTTATACTTCCGGATGGCAATGTTCTGAAATCTTAGCCAAGCGCACACTATCTGTAGAAGTACGCTTGCTAAGATCATAACAATGCATCCGAGTAACTGACCACAACAACGTGTGTATCCTGAACGTTATAGTCGTATACAGTTCAGTGAGCATTATTCATAAACGCGAGCAAAAACATAACAAACCCTGATGACGTCTCGAACTATCTACAGATAGTAGCGCTTGCTAAGAAGCTCATAACATGACATCCGAAGTATAACGGACCAACACACAAAACTAGTGTATCCATGAACGTTTTAGTCAGGTTAATACAGTTCAGTGAGCATTACTCATAAACGCGGATGGCAAAAAACAATAACAAAGACCTGAGTGACGTCATCTTCGAACTATCTATAACGATCAACACGACGTGTAGCCTTTAACGAGATAGTCTGGTAAATACAATTTAGTGAGAATAGGCTTCAACAGTCAGGACGTCACTTCCCTAGCATGCATGGTAACTTAGTAACTGGCTCTAAACTATCGGAACAATGGCGGACACCCTTATGAACTATTTCTCCGACGAGAATAAAAATGTATCCAACATCCAAGAAAAACATTATAAATATGATCATGTTTTGACTTTTATACATTCTGATCACATGACGTATGAAACGTTCTAGCCAGCATGAAGAATAAAAAGTACCCATTTTCTTTGTTTAGAACCAGGTTGCTCGCCGTTGCTGGGCGACGTGACATCATACTAGTGAATCTAATTGCTCATAAACCTAGTTGGCAAAAAAAAAAACAAAACAAAAAAAAAAAACAATAACAAATACCTGAATGACGCCAATTTCGTTTTTTCTGTATCAAATTTTTTACCCAGGAGACATTAACAATTCGAATTAGAGGACTAGAGCAGACCTGCCTGGTGCTACGAAAATTTTGTAGAAATACGAATTTTTGGCTCCAAATCTTAGCAATAAATCTTGTTGAAAAGGAGAGATTGGTTGCTTAGAAACTGTATTTAGGACGCTGGAGCAAAATTGAAATATTATGCGTCCCTTGATTGGACGTCACCTTACAGAGAGAACGTCAAAATGGTTTTGCGCATGCGTCTCTCTCGTCCTCGCTCTCGGTGAAGTGTCTCATGCCGCACAACCAACATGACGTTCTCTCTCAAATAACTTTTCCGCTCGTGACTTCCAATCAAGGGACGCTATTCTTCCGTTAATCTCATTCTCTATTTATTGTGATGTTTTCATTTTTTCCCCTTGGAAACTAGATACGAATTTTTGACATTTCAAATGGGCAGCTCGGGACTAGAGGATAAGAATGAGGTCATCTAATATTGTTATGTTCTTTTGTTTGTGTCATTTCATTGTTCGAACACCGCTTTGCTATTTCACAAAGCCATTACTCTATGTTTATTGAGCTGAACTTTCTTTGATGTTGTGAGCTGAATTTGATGATGTTGATTTCATACAAAGGCCATTAACAACTCTGATCTGAGCAGACTTATTCCACCGTATATATCCTGACAAAATACATTTCCTACTTTTTTTTTTTTCATTTCGGTTTGAAAATGTTTACTTAAGACATCGATTGATTGGATTTTCTGAGTTAAAAATGAAATATAAATTTGAGCACTCACTCACTCACTCTCACTCTAAACCATGACCGGTTGGTCGTCGTGGGGGGGGGGGGGGGGGGGGGGGGGGGGGGGGGGGGGGGGGGGGGGGGGGGGGGGGGGGGGCTCTCGACGCCACTCATCACGGTCTTGGGCCTTCCTCATTAGATTGTTCCACGTCAATCCTGTCCAATCTTTAATGTTATCCTGCCACACTTTCCTCTGTCTTCCTCTTCTTCAGCAGCCTTCTACTGTGCCCTGCAATATTGTCTTGCATTGTCTATATAGTGCAGTGTCCACCAAACGCGCTCAAAGCGCCTTACGAGGGATCCCAAACAGACAACAACTCTTAACATGTAAGACGAAATATGATTCTGTTAGACGACATTACAATTGCTCTCGAAAAAGAGACAAAGCAGTTAACTGTCGGATTCTCATTTTACACCGGAGTTCGGTGAGATAATATGAGTAAATAGCCTCTTCCAATGACTCAATTATGCGCCGCTCAGATCGGAACTCGAACCCTTGACCTTTCTGTCCGAAGGCGAGAGTCATAGACACAGAAATCAGTCAACTAAGCTTTAAACCTGAGATTACTTAATTGTCCCAGGTTTAAGATTATTTTCTAACGAGTTGGGGGGATGAGGGGGGGGGGGGGGGGGGCCATTAAATGTTAATGTGGTCTTGTGGTATGACACTCGCGTTCGGATCGGATGATCCTGGTTTCGAGCCTCGCTCGGCGCGTAGTTGAGTCCTTGGAAAAAAAGCTCTTTACTCACATTCTCTCACCGTACTCAAGTGTAAAATGAGTACCTGGTCATTAACAGCGTTGTCTCTGTCGGAAAAAATTGTAATATCGCCTAACAGGAGTCATGTCACGTTCTATATGTTAAATGTTGCTATTGGCCAGGAGCCCTTGTAAAGCGCTTTGAGGACGTTTAGTTGATATTGCGCTATATAAAAGCTCAAGTTTTTTTAATGAGACGGTTTCAATTTGGATGAATAACGTTTTTGGCCAGAAGGAGGAAAGAGAAAGAGAAAAGTGTCGTAAGGAAGCGGAAGTAGGGTGAATCGCCGCCATTTTGGTTAATGGCGTCACGTGACCGCTATCCCCTGTCGTTTTAAATTTATCTTGTTATGCTAGTTGGCTTCTTGAGTTCTCTTTAAACTTATCACACTCACCTCTCATTCTCCTTCTTTCTCTATCTTTAGAGTTTTTATGTAACTTTCTCTTCATTCTCTCTCTTTCTCCCTCCCTCCCTCCCTTCCCCCCCCTCTCTCTCTCTCTCTCTCTCTCTCTCTCTCTCTCTCTCTCTCTCTCTCTCTCTCTCTATATATATATATATATATATATATATATATATAAATTATAAAACAAAAACCATGAAATAATAGTGCTCAACTTTAGTATAAAAGGAGCTATTTATAAACATTTGAAATATAATTAAGATAGTTTGACTTCTACAACGTTGTTATCGAGCGTTGCTCTCATCCTGATGAGAGCAACGCTCGATAACAACGTTGTAGAAGTCAAACTATCTTAATTATATTTCAAATGTTTATATAATATATATATATATATATATATATAAATATATATATATATATATATATATATATATATATTTATATATATTTCCCCCCCCCCCCTTCTTTCTTTCTTTCCTAATCAAATTGAAATTAGCTAACTATCTATCTATCAATCTATCTATCTATCTATATCTATCTATCTACATTATCTATCTATCTATCCATCTATCAATCTATCTATCTATATCTATCTATCTATCTATCTATCTATCTATCTATCTATCTATCTATCTATCTATCTATCTATCTATCTATCTACCTATCTATCTATCCATCTATCTATCTGTCTATTTCTATTTCCATCCATGTACCTATCTATCTATCCATCGACGTATCTACTTATTTTTCTCTCCCTTCTTATGTTGAATACTAGCTCCTACCTTCCGCCTCTCACCCCCCCCCCCTCTCTCTCTCTCTCTCTCTCTCTCTCTCTCTCTCTCTCGCTCTCTCTCTCTCTCTCTCTCTCTCTCTCTCTCTCTTTCTCCTTTTCTCTCTCCCCCACCCTCTCTCTAATTCTTTAAAAATGACATCTAATTTAAGTCATGAAAAAATGGAAACAAAACAGCTCTCATATCAACAGTTCCATAAGCTGTAACAGAAGATAACTCCTTATTAGTACGCCATTGCTTGTTTGACTCGAAAATTCAATATTACAAAAACGCGATCCGTTAAGCACTAAAAACGACAATGAAGACTTTCATGTTGGCATTCCAGTAAATTACAGTTTATTTATTCCTAAAATTATGGCTTTTTACAAGCTCGTAAAGGACAGTATCATAATAGTTTAAGCAAGAAGGAATGCCACAAAAATTGGAACCAAACAGTATTATGGCTAGCTAAACATGAATCTTAAAATTGAATGTTAACAAGGTAACTGCCGTACTATGGAAAAACTGGTATTTAAATATTTGGCCAGAAAACTCGTCCTTCAAATAGATATAGATCGATTTAAACGACCTTCTCTTGGCAAAAAATCTCAAACCTGAGACTTTGCGAAGTATTTCTAATTTTTCCTAATTTGAGAGTTTTTTGCCAGAATGAGGGTCATTTAAATCGGTGGATATTTGAAGGACGAGTTTTTTGGTCAAAATTTTAAATACGAGTTTTTTCCAGAGTATTGCAGTCAACTGTTGAAGTATAACTTATAAAATTTAATTAAAAAGTAATATCTCCTTTGAAGAGACTGCTGTCTTTTACTTAAACTTGAAAATCCTGAATTTCCCCATTCTCATCACTTTGACTATAGATAGTTCGAAGATGAATTCACTCAGGTCTTTGTTATTGTTTTTTGCCATCCGCGTTTATGAATAATACTCACTAAACTGTATTAACCTTACTATAAACGTTCATGGATACACACAGTTTTGTGTGTCGGTCCGTTATACTTCCGGATGGCAATGTTATGAGCTTCTTCGCCAAGCGTATACTATCTATACACTCAAGTTTCTTCATCAGGTACAATTCGACAACATGTCAGATTGACACTGTGCGGGGTACCGATAGCTCAGTTGGTAGAGCACTCGCTTCACACGCAAATGGACCGAGATCGATCCAGTGTGAAGTCGAGTTTTATTTTCTGATCCCCCCCCCCCTGTCCACCCAGCAGTGAATGGGTACTGAGTCTGTTAGATTTGGCGGAAAGTACTGTACGATAGACTAGCGTCCTATCCAAAGGATAGCAAATAATTGTTATTGTCCGTTTCATGCTAAAGAAACCGGGATGATCGATCCCTGTGAAGTCGAGATTTTATTTTTATCTGACACCCCCCCCCTCCCCCCTCTATCCACCCAGCAGTGATTAGGTAGAAATGTTCGATCTTGCAAATCAACTTTGCGATAAGCTAGACTTAAGGGTCCTGTCCAAAAAGGGACAAGCAATGCTATTGTCCGCCTGGTGCTATAGAACCAGGGATAAAACTCCGACTCCATTGGTCTAATGGCTGTGAAGGATAAAGTACTTGTTTACACAATAGGGATCTTTTGTGATGAGAGTACTACAGTTAAAGTATTCATTACAGATAATGGTTAGTATCTGTCTGAAATCCGATACCAAGACACTTCATATTTGGAGATATTATCGTTGTTCATATCAATACTGTTGTTGAAATTTGAAAGACGTATACATCTATACAGGTCTGGTGATCAGACGCGATTATGGACTCATTTTGATATTGTAATGGAAAATATTTTTTGGGCCTTGGTTTGAGAGTATTAATACTAATAAATAGAGGTAGGAGACCACTAATAACACTATTGTTGTTTAGCATTCTTCAATACCCCCCCCCCCCCCACTTCCCCCATCCCCCCTTTCTATAATACTTATATCTTATATATATATATATATATAGTTTTGATATCATTACATCATCTCATTGTAGCTCTCTCTCTCTCTCTCTCTCTCTATCTCTCTCTCTCTCTCTCTCTCTCTGTCTCTCTCTCTCTCTCTTCCATTACACACACACGCATACACGCACACACACACACACATTTACAAATTTTCACATTTATTATTATGACAATCTAATATATATATATTATTTTGTGTTTACTTGAAAAAAGGCCAAAGGCCGAAACGTCGTTTGTTTTGTCTTGTTCATTCATGAGTCAGATTTACTCCCTTTATCTTTATCTCCTTTTGAGAGTATTTCCATTACAACAATGAGTCCACATACAAATTGGATTATCAGACCTATAAATCAGTTCACGTCGGATTCCTCATAACCTGTTAATAAATGAAAACATATTGCTTATGATATCTGAGAACGAATCGCAATACTCTTCAACAGTCGTAACGTCACTTCCTTCCTAATGAATGAATGAATTTATATAGCGCCTAGATCCACAATGAGCTCAGAGGCGCTTTACAATGCAAATAAAAACAACAATAAATTGATAATTTAAGCATAAAATCTATCATATTTGAATAGCATTAATCAATTAGTAATTTAATTACCACGCGCTGTGCTACAAGATGAAAATTTAGGATATCTATAACATGTAGGCCTAATAGAAATGTTAAACATCAAATGCTTTTCTCAAGAGATTTGTTTTAAGTTTCTTTTTAAAGTTTTCAAATGTCGGACATTTTTTGAGGGATGAAGGCAGTTGGCTCCATAAGACGGGTGCCGACTTGCTAAAAGATCTCTCACTAAAAGACGATCTACAGCGAGGAACCTGGAAGAGATCTTGACCACTGGATCTAAGTTCTCTCTCCGGCATATAGAGATTAACCGTGTTTTGTAGGTGACGCATGGTAACTTAGTAACTGGCTCTAAACTATCGGAACAATGGCGGACGCCCGTATGAATATTTATCCGGCGAGCATAAAAGCATATCCAGAGGAAAAAAAACCCATAAATCTGATCATGTTTTGACTTTTACACATTCTGATCACAAGCAAGGCATATGAAAAGTTCTAGCCAGCATGAAGAATAAAAAGTAATTATTTTCTTTGTTTAGAACCAAGATGGCCGCCGTTGCCGGGCGGTGTGACATCAGACTACTGAATCCAATTATTATGGGTGTGCTTTAACATCACTAGATATAATTGAGAATATTCGTCCCCAAGTTTGAGAGAATTTGACAAGTTTATGGTCATCATATCAAATGATCGATCTTTGAAGGACAATTTTTCTGGCCAAAATTTTTAATACGTTTTTGTTTTTTCGGAGTACAGCAGAAGCACAGTCAAATGCTCGTTTTCAGACAATAATATAATTGGCCAATATTCTTTTACAGATATTAATATCGTCATTTCATAACTTGAAACTGTCCTAATATAGACAGTGATGATACGGTGATTTCATCGTTATCATCGTTGTTTCTGTCCGAAAAAATTGTAACATCGCCTAACAGGCGTCATGTCCCGTCCTACATGTTAAATGTTGCTGTTTGCCAAGGACCTCTTGTAAAGCGCTTTGAGCACATTTAGTGAACATCGCTCTTTATAAAAGGTCATTTAAAACTTTTTTTCTTCTTGGGATATTTTTAACTCATGTCAAATTGCGGTCAAAGGAACGCTAGGTTTTTAGACAACGTATTAAATATTGCCCATCTTAGAAATATTAATATTATCCTCATTTTGTAATTTAGAATTGTCCTGATATAGACAATGATAATACGGTGAGTTCTTGGGATATTTTTTAGCTCAGTCAGACGACAGTCAAAGGTAGGTTGTTAGACCATAATATCATATTATTACTTAAATAATTTTTAAAAATCCCTTTATTCATCCCATAGGGGAAATTTGTCTCTAGGGTCTTTTCCAAGGGAAGACTGGAATAACCTAGGCGTCAGCCGCAGCGCAGCGCGCAAATAGAGCTAAGGTCACACAGTGCAGCGGCGGGTGATCGAACTCGATACCTTTCGGGTAGGAAGCAAAGACCGTACCGCTGAGCCACGCTGCCCATACGTGTTTGTTTTTTCGGAGTGAAAGCAGTACAGTCAAATGGTCGTTTACAAGCAATATATAATATCGCTGATGCAAATATCAATGTAATATTCATTTCGTCAATTCGAATTGTTCTAAGACAGTGAAAATACTGTGATTTCTCGGGATATTTTTTAGGTCAATCAAAGGGAAGCTGTTAGACAATATAATATATTAAATATTTTCCATCTCGCTTTTACAAATATTAATAATAATAATACTATTACCGTGATTTCGTTATGTTGTATTGTCATGATGTAAACAGTGATAATACAGTGATTCCTTGGTATATTTTTTAGCTCATGCCAGACTACATTCAAAGGTATGGTCCGGTTATTAGACAATATATTATATTATATTGTCCATCTCGCTTTACAAATATTAATATTTACCGTTATTTCGTAATTTCGTATTGTCCTGATATAGACCGTGAAAATACTGTAACATTTCATGGTATATATTTTAGCTCATGCCAGACTACATTCAAATGTATGAGCGGTTATTAGACAATATATTATATTATATTGCCCGTCTCGCTTTTACAATTTATTAATAATATTTACCGTCATTTCGTAGTTTTGAATTGTCCTGATGTAGACAGTGACAATACACAGTGAGTGAGTTCTTGCTATTGTATTAGCTATAGTCAGACTATTGTCAAAGGTAATTTGTTAGACCATATTATATTATTTCTTGCCTATCTCGCTTTTTCATTTTTGTCATTGAGTAATTTTATTTTCTACTAATACACTCAGCGATAACAAAAGAGATTTCTACAGTTGTTATAAACAGCTTGTGTTACAGGCTGCAGTCAAATATTGACGATAAGACTAAATTAAACTTTTTTAAAACAAAATTCTTTTACAATTGTCTGTTTTTAAATTATTTCTTAATTTTTAAAACATTTGATTTCTTGGGTTACTTTTAGCTCATACCAGACTACACCCAAAGGGAGATTATATGACAGAATTGGCATATTCTTCTTGTCCAATTTCACTTTTACAAATGTTTCGTAATTTCGTGAAATCAATTTTTTCAACAGACCGTGATAAAACAGTAATTTCTTGTGTTACTCTCAGCTCATTATAAACTATTTCCAAAGAGAGATTATATGACAGAATTAGCATATCTATTATTATTGTCCAATTTCACTTGCACAAATGTTTCGTAATTTCGTGAAATCAATTCTTTATACAGACAGTTATTTCCTGGGTTACTCCAAGTTCAAATCAGACTACACGCAAATGGAAATATTATATGACAGAATTAGCACATTGTTATTTTCCAATTTCACTTTTACAACTATTACGTAATTTCAAACAATTCCTTTTTTATACAGACAGTGATAACAAAGTGAATTCTTGGGATTCTTTTCGCCCATGTCAGACTACAATCAAAGGGAGATAACAAGAAACTATTATCTTATCATTGTTTTCCCATTTATTTAATTCACTTTTACAATTTCGTCATTTCGTAATTTTCTCATACACTCAATGATAACACAGCAATTTCTTGGGTTACGTTTATCTCACGTGCATGTTTTGCAGTCAGAGGCAGATGATATGACAATATTTTAGCACATTATTCTTGTCAATTTTCACTTCTACAAATATTTCGTAATTCCGGTAAATTCATTATACAGACAGAAATAACTCTGTAATTTCTTGGGTTGCTTTTATCTCGTGTCAGGCTGCAGTCAAAGGGAGATAAGAAAACTAAAATACTTATAATATTTTTTTTCAAATTTCGGTTTTACAATTATTTCAGGATTTTCGAAATGTAAACGGTGAAAATCCAGTAATTTCTTGGGTTACTTTATGCTTTTGAGTCAGACTTCAGTTAAAAGGAGACAATAAGACAATAATATAGATACTATTTTGTTTTAATCGATCGAGATTTGAAGGACGACTTTTCTGGCTAGAAGTTTAATGCGTGTTTTCTTTTTTCAGATTAAAGCAAAATTATGTAATTAAAAAAAATAAGAGAAACTACTAAAATCTCATATTATTTCTGAAAAAATTAACCTATAGATTATATGCGCTTGGCAAAGACGCACACAACATTGTCATCCGGAAGTATAGAGGACTAACACACAAAACTCTGTGTAACCATGAACTTTTGTGGTCTGGTTAATGCAGTTAAATGAGAATTACTAATAAACATGGATGGCAAAAAAAAACAAACCCAATAACAAAGACCCGAGTGACGTCAACTTCATGCTATCTATACAGTAAAGTCACCTTCTCGCATGTCCTTTGTCCTGGGATAATACAAGTTATAGATAGTATGCGCTTGGCTAAGAAGCTCACAACATTGCCATCCGGAAGTATAACGGACCAACACACAAAACTATGTGTAACCATGAACGTTTATAGTCTGGTTCAGACAGTTTAGTGAGAATTACTCATAAACGTGTATAGCAAAAAACAATAACAAAGACCTGAGTGACGTGTTCAAAATCAACATGGAGGGCATTGGGGGCTGCTCGAAGACTGGAATCGCGAAACGACTCACATAAATGTGAAGAGTAATAAACACAAATCAATACAACAGCTTCAAAAAAGAACAAGATACCAAACACGGGGAACGTTTCGGGTTCAAAACCCCTTTTCAGC
>NC_088368.1:18311161-18336161 GCF_034508935.2 Berghia stephanieae | reverse complement strand
CATCATCATCATTATCATTGCCTTTTTCACCCTGGGTCAGGGTATAGGCCAGATACAAACAGTATCCATCCTTCTCTATCCTGAGCTTACTTTTTTTTTATCTCGTTCCATGTCTTATCCCTTCTCGGTATATCAACTGTGATAATATACAGAAAAACTGTACTTACATAGCTTTATTTATTGCTTTAATCCCGCAGAGGGTATGAAAGCAAATTTTATATCTCATTTCTTATTGGCTCAGCGGTACGATCTTTGCTTCGTACCCGGAAGGTACCGAGTTCGATCACCCGCCGCCGTTGCTCTGTGTGGCCTTGGACAAGTCACCTCGGCCTAATTTTTCAATTTGCTCAATTTGCGGCGCTGCACTGCAGCTGACGCATGGATAAATCCAGTCTTCCCTTGAGATAGACCGTAGAGAAAAAAATCCCCTATGGGATGAATAAATGGAATTTTTAAATTAAAAAAAAAATTGACTTAAAAACGTATACCATGGATAGAAAGCAAATCAGGCCCCCCCCCCCCCCCCACCCACCCTTGCGCTACAGCCCACGTTCTGAAAAATCCTAAAGATCCACAAGAAAAAATTCCCTTTAGGGATGAATAAAGGGAATTTATTATCATTTTATATTTATTTATTATTGTAGTAACTACCGTGATTGCCAGAACTCGGTATTCTGGCTCTAGGACTCCATGGCTAGGATGGGTCCAGATGGCCGGTGAATCACGGAATTACTAAGTTAAAACTAGATATTAAATAGATACTAATGAAAGAGTGAAAATGGAAAGGCTTCGTATGGGAACCAAACAGACAATGGACGTTTCGGGTACAAACCCTTCGTCAGCACAACAGTACACAAATATTTTATATACGAAGCCTTTCCATTTTCACTCTTTCGTTAGTATTTTACGATCACCGGCTTCAGGCAGCCCTTACCGTTTTCATATTAAATAGATAAAGTTAAAATATAACAATATAGCTTACCCTGAACTTAGGCGGTAGTGGTAGATTGAGTAATGAGAGAATGAGAGAATGAGTGAGAGTCGAGAGGTCCCCTCGGCTTTTATATGAGCCGGGTCAGCTCGGGACGAGGCAGAGCGGAAGAAGGAATGACCATTGCCATGGTCACTGTAGCCGTACGATTGTTTACGGCTGGAGATCCCTACATTATTTAAGAGAATCTATTTTTCTGTTTTAGATAAATCACTCAGACCATTTCCATTGGTACCACTACCAGAAACGGCCATGATAAATGATACCCGGTTGTTTGTAAATAAATAGATAAATAAATAGATAAATAAAAATTTCTTTATTCATCCCATAGGGGAAATTCGTCTTTAGGGTCTATTCCAAGGGAAGACCAGAAATATTATAGTATTAAAAAGTATGCAAGCAATGACACTTGTTTCTAAATTTAGAGTTACCCCCCTCCTTACATCGCCTCACTCATTACGGTACAAAGAACAATTTTCTCTTTCAGATTTGCTTTATAAATTGTAAAATTTGAAGAAAATTCTGGAGTATATTTTTGGATAATTAAATGTCGTTTCGTAAAGCTTGTGTTGCACAACAAATTATGTAGAGCGTGTAACTAATACTTTTAAATTTGAGTTTAAAAATCAAATCTGTATATTTCAGTATGTAAAATCTTGAAAAATGGTAAGTAAAGAGAGAGAGAGAGAGAGAGAGAGAGAGAGAGAGAGAGAGAGAGAGAGAGAGAGAGAGAGAGAGAGAGAGAGAGAGAGAGAGTGGTTATATGGTCTTGTGTTATGACACTCGTTTTCGGATCGGAAGGTCCTGGGTTCAAACCTCGCTCGGCGCATAGTTGAGCCCTAGGAAAAGGCTCTTTATCACACGCGCTCTCTCTCTCTCTCTCTTTCTCTCTCTCTTTCTATCACTCTCTATCTCGCTCTTCCCCTCCCTCTCCCTCCCCCTTTTCTCTCTCTCTCTCTCTCTCTCTCTCTCTCTCTCTCTCTCTCTCTCTCTCTCTCTCTCGTCGTATTCAGGTGTAAAATGAGTTATCTGGCCGTTAATAGCGTTGTCTCTGTCGGGAGGAAAAATTGTAATATTGTCTATGAGACGTCAGGTCTCGTTCTACATGTTACGTGTTGCTGTTGGTTGCAGGGCCCCTTTGTAAATAATGCTGAATAATGCTGAAAACTTATATAGCGCTATAACTCCGGGACATCAACCAGACTCGAAGCGCTTTGAGCACGTTTAGTGGGTATCGCACCATAATGTAAAAGCTCACGTTGTTTGGGTTTTTTTTTTGTTTGTGTGTTTTTTAAATTTCATTTTAGTTAACCGCCACATTACTTAAGCTATTCACATCCACCACGTACTAAAAATAGAATACTAGATGCCGTCGTCTCTAAGGCCTTTTTTAAAAATTGTTTTTCGACTTCCAGGAAGGTAATTATAGCAGCTATTCACTCAATTCTATGAATCAAGACAACAACAAACGTTAAAGGCCACGCACAGTTGTGTGTGTGTGTGTGTGTGTGTGTGTGTGTAAGTGAGTGTGTGTGTGCATGTGTTTGTGTGTGGGTACGATTGATCTGGCGGGAAGAACTGATGAGTATTGGGACATCAGACAACAAACGTTAAAGGCCACGCACAATTTCGTTCATGTGGGTGTGATTGATCTGGCGGGAATTTTGAGCTTTAATTTTTTTTAAAGCTTTATATAGCGCAATATCCACTAAATGTGCTCAAAGCGCTTTACACAGGGTCCCTGGTCAACAGCAACATTTAACATGTAGGACGGGACATGCCGACTGTTAGGCGATATTGCAATTTTTCGGCCAAAGACAACGCTGTTAACGGCCAGGTACTCATTTTACACCTGAGTACGATGAGACAATGTTAGTAAAGAGTCTTTTCCAAGAACTCAACTATGCGCCGAGCGCGAGGCTCGAACCCAGGACCTTCCGATCCGAAAGCGATGTCATACCACTAGACCACAAGCCGCACAAGAACTGATGAGTATTGGGGGCAGCGTGGTGATCAGTAGTACGGTCTTTCCTTCGTACCCGGAAGGTACCGAGTTCAATCACCCGCCGCCGTTGCGCTGTGCGGCCTTGGACAAGTCAACTCGGCCTAGCTCAATTTGCGGCGCGGCACTGCGGCTGACGTTTGGGTTACTCCAGTCTTCCCTTGGAATAGATCGTATGGAAAAAATTCCCTATGGGATGAATAAAGGGAATTTTTAAATTTTCAAAATTTGACTTTAAAACGTATAGATAGTATGCGCTTGGCTAAGAAGCTCATAACATTGCCATCCGGAAGTATAACGGACCAACACACAAAACTGTGTGTATCCATGAACGTTTATAGTCAGGTTAATACAGTTCAGTGAGCATTACTCATAAACGCGGATGGCAAAAAACAATAACAAAGACCTGAGTGACGTCATCTTCGAACTATCTATACCATGGATAGAATACACGTCAGTCCTAAACACCTCCACCCCCCCCCCCCCCCCCTCTCACCCTTGCGCTACAACCCACGTTCTGAAATAGAATCGAAAATTAACCAGTTAACTGCCGAACTCTGGATAAAGACGTATCTAAAAATTTGACCAGATATTTCGTCCTTCAAATTTCCATCGATTTATACGACCCCCATCTTGGTAAGAAACCTGGGACTTCGCGAGGTCTTCCTACTATTCCCAGGTTTGAGAGGTTTTGCTAAGACCAGGATCGTTTAAATCGATCGATATTTGAAGGACGAATTTTCTGGCCAAATCTTTAAATGCGAGTTTTTCGATCCAGAGTATTAACTAAATTAACTGTAACTTTGAAAGCTTCGTCAACAGCAGCTGTAAATGACAGTCTGTATTTCGCCCAATTGATTTTTAACCATTTAAGACTATCAAAATAAAGTCGGCCTGTTTCAAATTGATGGCATTTTCACTCTCATCCATCGTTAACTCTCTCTCTCTCCTCACGGACCAGTTTCTGGATTTTTCCGGAAATGTCAAAACAACCCAACACAAAAATTGATTGTTTTACACTCAACCTCAAAAGCAATAAGTACATACCATAATTGAGCTTTATATAGCGCATTATCCACTAAATGTCCTCAAAGTGCTTTACAAGGGGTCCCTGGTCAACAGAAACATTTAACATGTAGGACGGGACATGACGCCTGTTAGGCGGTATTACAATTTTTCGGACATAGACAACGCTGTTAACGGCCAGGTACTCATTTTACACATGAGTACGATGAGAGAATGTGAGTAAAGAGCCTTTTCCAAAGACTCAACTATGCGCCGAGCGCGAGGCTCGAACCCAGGACCTTCCGATCCGAAAGCGAGTGTCATACCACTAGACCACATAGCCGCATATAATGTTGGGCGAAGTGGCCGAGCGGTTAAGGGATTGTACTGTAACTCAAAAATTCCCGGGTTCGAGCCGGGTTCGGGCACTTTCGTTTTTTTTCCTTGGACAAGATTATTAACTCCGTATTTGCTCATTTGGACAACATGGGTGATTCTTGTTGACATTAGACATTTTGTTTGATGGATTATCTATATTCCTTCGTGGAATGCCTAGGTGACGATATCTTATGATGTCTTGGTGGAAGGGCATAATTTATTTTAATACATAATGTTGTGAAGCAAAAGAGCTTTACAAAAGAATATTAAATTCTTATAAATATCACAATGATTTTTTTTTATTCAAATTTAGTTATACATAAAACAAATCTGAAAAAGAGAAATGGTCATTGTGTCGTTAGAAATAGGAAGATTTTACTGTCATTGTGTCGTTAGAAATAGGAAGATTTTACTGTCATTGTGTCGTTAGAAATAGGAGGATTTTATTGTCATTGTGTCGTTAGAAATGGGAAGATTTTACTGTCATTGTGTCGTTAGAAAGAGGAAGATTTTACTGTTATTGTGTCATTAGAAAGAGGAAGATTTTACTGTTATTGTGTCGTTAGAAATAGGAAGATTTTACTGTCATTGTGTCGTTAGAAAGAGGAAGATTTTACTGTCATTGTGTCGTTAGAACTAGGAAGATTTTACTGTCATTGTGTCGTTAGAAATAGGAAGATTTTACTGTCATTGTGTCGCTAGAAATAGGAAGATTTTACTGTAATTGTGTCGTTAGAAAGAGGAAGATTTTACTGTCATTGTGTCGTTAGAACTAGGAAGATTTTACTGTAATTGTGTCGTTAGAAATAGAAAGATTTTACTGTCATTGTGTCATTAGAAATAGGAAGATTTGATTGTCATTGTGTCGTTAGAAATAGGAAGATTTGACTGTCATTGTGTCATTAGAAATAGGAAGATTTTATTGTCATTGTGTCGTTAGAAATAGGAAGATTTTACTGTACGTTGGTAAGGAAAGGGTGAACACCATGCATCGTCAGCATCGATACTTCTGATCTAAATACTTGAGCTATTAAAAAGAGCTTGAGCTTTTATATAGCGCAATATCCACTAAACATGCTCAAAGCCCTTTACAAAGGGTCCCTGGCAAACAGCAACCCGTAACATGTAGAACATTACACGGCACCTAGGAGATATTACTTTTTTTTTCAAACAGAGACTACGCTGTTAGCGGCCAGGTACTCATTTTACACCGGAGTACGGTGAGAGAATGATGTGAGTATAGAGCCTTTTCCAAAGACTCAACTATGCGTCGAGCGAGGCTTTCCATTCCGAAAGCGAGTGTCATACCACAATACCCACCGCCTTGGAAATATTTTTCAACAGAGAATACCTACACAATATCTCTCTTTTTTGTTTTGTTTTTAGGTGTTTAACGGCGCATTCGACACTGTTTAGGTCATTTAAGCGCCCGTAAATATCTCTAAAGTCTATTTGGAATTTAGTAATGTATTTATGTCTTTATTGTTATTTTTTGTTGTTGTTGGCTGAAGAAGGGTTGTGAGCCCGAAACGTCTGTATTTGGTATATTGTTCTTTTTTAAGCCTTTATATTCATTTTTGTTTATTACTTTTTACAGTCCACGGTTTCTAGCAGCCTAGTATCACTCTAATCTTTTATAATACTCTCAAACCCAAATCCCCCAATTATATTCTATAGTTACTTCCCCTGTATACACCAATTAGGAATTGAAGATTTAAAGCCGCCTATTTATTCATCATCATCATCATCATCATCATCATCATCATCATCATCATCATCATCATCATCATCATCATCAAGTGCCAGGCCTGTTGCAGACATCTGCGACTACTAATACTACTACTATTACTACTACTACTACTACTACTACTACTACTACTACTACTACTACTACTACTACTACTACTACTACTACTACTACTACTACTACTACTACTACTACTACTACTACTACTACTACTACTACTAACTACTACTACTACTACTATACTACTACTATACTACTACTACTACTACTACTACTACTACTACTACTACTACTACTACTACTACTACTACTACTACCTACCACTACTACTACTACTCCTACACTTCTACTACTACTACTACTACTACTACTACTACACTACTACTACTACTACTATACTACTACTACTATACTACTACTACTACTACACTATACTACACTCTACTACTACTACTACTACTACTGCCACCACCACCACCATATCGTTACAGCTTCTACTTCGAGTACAAATATATATATATATATATATATATATATATATATATATATATATATATATATCTTTCTCTCTCTTTTTTTCTCTCTTTATCTCTTTCTCTTTCTTTCCCCCCCCCCCCCCCCCCCTCTCTCTCTCTCTCTCTCTCTCTCTCTCTCTCTCTCTCTCTCTCTCTCTCTCTCACTCGTTCTCTATCTCTATTTGTCTATTCAAATATATTTTTGTCTCCATCTCTCTCCCCCCCCCCCCCCCCCCCCCCCCATCCCCCACCGTCCCCTTCTTTATCTCGTCATTTCTCCTCACGGGCCTCATTCAGAAATCATACTGCGAAACGCAAAATGTCATATCAATACCTTTTCCCTATCTAATCTGTTATTCCATCTCTAATGGAAAAAAGCTCTATGATTAAAACCCTCCTAATAATTTACTCTGTCGTATCTTATCGCAACGGGACCTCCATTTCATCCACACAAAGTCATTTCCTTGTATAAAATCCATTGCCACATTTTCCCCATTTTCAAGATTACTCTAAAGGTTGAGTCACAGTTCACGGTAACAACCGTTTTCAATCGTCAATTTCACGTGAAATTTAAACAATGGATTTACAGGCGACGTAAATAGTCTAAACATTATAAGTTCAGTATTTTTACTTGTGTAAGGGAAGAAAAAGTCGTTCCGCATGAAACGTGACAGTAGATTTACCTCGGCAGGCTTTAAAAAGATCCTACTCATTTGTAAGGTTAACATTTCCACCACCACCACCATCACCACCGAAATCCTCACCCCCAACTCTATCAACACAACCATTGCCATCAACCATCACCATCCCCATCAAGATTAACACCATACTTTTATCAACAATCATCGCTACCACCATCACTGACATCATCACCATAACCATTACCACCACCACCACAGCCACCATAACATCACCACCATCACCACCATAACCATCACCACCACTAAAACCATCACAACCATAATCATCACACCACCACCACCACCATCACCACCACCACCACCACCACCACCACCACCACCACCACCACCACCACCACCACCATCACCACCACCACAATCACCATAACCATCACCACCACTAAAACCATCACAACCATAACCATCACCACCATAACCATCACCACCATCACCACAACCACCATCACCACCACTAAAACCATCACAACCATAACCATCACCACCACCACCACAACCACCATGGCCACCACCACCACATTTACCACCACCACCATCACCATCACCACCATCACCACCACCACAACCACCGTAACCATCACCACCATCACCACCACCACAGCCACCGCTATCAACACCACCACCACTATTACCAACATCACCGCAACCACCGCAAGCACCACTACCAACACCACCACCACTACTATTAACAGCACCACCACAACCACCATAACCAATACCACCACCACAACTAACAGCACCACCACCACCAACACCACCACCACTACCACCACTACCACCACCACCACCACCACCAACCACCACCCCCACCAAAACGGCCTAAACTTCAGTCCAATCTTTCAAGAAACATTCCATCAGCCTTGTCCTCCACAGTGTCCACCTGCCTCATTTCCGGATGCGTTCCGTCAGATAGGCACAGGAAATGAAAAACGGGAAACTCGAGATCAGAAATGAAAAGAAATTTCTTGTCAACGGGAGCTGGACATAGAACGTGCATCAGTGGGTTGGACGTTAATTTATACAACTATTCAAAGACAGCTAGCGTTTTAGCTTGTCGCGGAAAGACCTTGTCAGACATGACATGGTCAAGGTGGCATAGCGCAATCCTCCTCGTCTCTTGAGGTACCAGGATCTACTATAACTTTTAGAGAAACTGGGGTTGTGATTGCTATGCGTTTAAGTAAAATACTCACAGCATCCGTCAGCCGGATATAAAGAACCAGCACACAAAACTGTGTGAAACTTCGTGCGTTTATAGTCGGAACGAAATTATCCGTCACTGAGCTTTGTTGTTGTTTTTAGACAGTCATTTTGGTGATTCGTTCTCATTAGTTTATATCAATCAGACTATAAACGTTCAATGTTATACATAGTTTTGTGTGTTGGTACAGTTTATTATTTATTGGGGGGGGGGGGGGGTGGAGATAAGAGAAGTTGGGGAGGGGGGTGTTGGGGGGAGGGGGAGGAAGACATCGCCAAGGAGTCTTTATTGGATTTGCGAATTCATCTGCGTTGAACACACTGACATATGCCATGCCGTGCGTTTAGCCAAAATATTCACAACATCCGTTACTCGTATATAACGTACCAACACACAAAGCTATTCTTAAAAAGGTTGGCTAAAAACAATAACGAAGTCAATGTCGTTCCCTCTTTACGCCAGGTTGTAGGATGAGGGGTGGGGTAGGGGGGGGGGGGCGGGCGAAAGATTTCTCCAAAGAGTTTTTAATTGATTGAGAAATTCATCTGTATGAATAGTACGCGCTTGGATAAGAAGTTCAAAACATTGCCATCCGGAAGTATACCGGACCAACACACAAAACTATGTGTAACCTTGAACTATAGTCAGGTTAATAAAGGTAAGTGATAATAAACGCCGATGGTGAAAACCAATAGCAAACACCCAAGTGACGTAAACTTTATTCTATCTATTGAACACATTGTCCTATCATCACAACATCCGCCAGCCGGATATACCATAGCAACACACAAAACTATGTATAGATAGTATGCGCTTGGCTAAGAAGCTCACAACATTGCCATCCGGAAGTATGATGGACCAACACACAAAACTATGTGTAACCATGAACGTGTATAGTTTGGGTTATACATTTTAGTGAGCATTACTCATAAACGTGGATGGCAAAAAACAATAACAAAGACCTGAGTGACGTCAACTTCGTTCCATCTATAACCTTAAAGATCTGAACAAATGTTTATGGAAGGTACCAGACAAAGCGAGAAAGAAAAATAAAAGAAAAAAAATCAGTCCACCTGTCTGAGGTTCGAACCCTAGTCAAGGTAGACTGATTTTTTGGGGATGTTTTTTTTTTCTTGTATATATTTCTTTCTTGTTTTGTCTGGTACCTTCCATAAACATTTGTTCAGATCTTTATCTTACACCGGTGCCTGCTCCTTAATTTCTTAATTTGATATAGATAGTATGCGCTTGGCTAAGAAGTTCACAACATTGCCATCCGGAAAGTTAATGGACCAACACAAAAAACTATGTGTAACCATGAACGTTTATCGTTTGGGTAATACATTTTAGTGAGAATTACTCATAAACGTGGATGGCAAAAAACAATAACAAAGACCCGAGTGACGTCAACTTCGTTCTATCTATAACCTTAAAGATCTGAACAAATGTTTATGGAAGGTACCAGACAAAGCAAGAAAAAAAATACAAGAAAAAAAATCAGTCCACCTGTCTGAGGTTCGAACCCTAGTCAAGGTAGACTGATTTTTTGGGGATGTTTTTTTTTTCTTGTATATATTTCTTTCTTGTTTTGTCTGGTACCTTCCATAAACATTTGTTCAGATCTTTATCTTACACCGGTTCCTTAATTTCTTAATTTGATATAGATAGTATGCGCTTGGCTAAGAAGTTCACAACATTGCCATCCGGAAAGTTAATGGACCATCACAAAAAACCATGTGTAACCATGAACGTTTATCGTTTGGGTAATACAGTTAAGTGAGAATTACTTTAAACGTGGATGGCAAAAAACAATAACAAAGACCTGAGTGACGTCAACTTCGTTCTATCTATAACCTTAAAGATCTGAACAAATGTTTATGGAAAGTGCCAGACAAAGCAAGAAAGAAAAATACAAGAAAAACAAAAACATCCCAAAAAATCAGTCGACCTATCTAAGGTTCGATCCCCAGTCAAGCTCGACTGATTTTTTAGGGATGTTTTATTTTGTTTCTTGTATTTTTCTTTCTTGCTGTGTCTGGCATCTTTCATACACACTTGTTCAGATCTTTATCTTACACCGGTGCCTGCTCCTTGATTTCTTAATTTGATATACGTAACCTTAAACCTCTTATTAATACAATTTAGTGAGAACAACGCGTATAAAGGGTTCTATTAAAACAATAACAAAGAGCTGAGTGACGTCTATCTCGTTCCTTCTCTACGACAGGTTGTAGGATGAGGAAGGCAGAGAGAGATAGGAGGAGTTGTGACTGGGGAGAGAGGAAGGTTCTGGCAAGGAGTTGACATTTTTTTTCCTTCTCATTATTGACCAGAATTAATTCAACTTCATATGTTATCAATATCTAAATATCATGTGGTCTATGGAATGATTGAAGATAACGTCATTCAGATCTTTATTATTGGTTTCAGACCGACAATTGGGCGAATAGTTCTCAATGATTTCTCTCATCAAATCATAAACGTTAGAGGTTGCACACAGTTTAATTATATTATTGGTACGATTGATCTGGCGGTCAGAGCATGTAAGTATTTTACCTAAACGCTTGTCAGCCATCCTGTCATTGACCACACGACGTCTTCCAAGACAAGTTCACTTACACAATTTACGTGCCTAGGGCATCTTCTTTCTGTTCAACGTATGCCTAAAAAAACCCCATAAAATCACAACGTTAAAAAACCTATGAAAACAAAACAAAAATTGAAAAAATTCAACGTTAACAACAAGGTAATGAAATTTTTGTGTGAACTCATCTCATTTCAAATGTGTTTCCAAACCGTAATTAATTCTTTAAAACTCCAGTCTTTTTTAGCTTGAGGCAACAAAAACTATCTGGCAAATTAGAGAAACCTATCTGCCCTCAAGGTTATTGGAGCGAACGAGATGTTACTCAGTACGACTCTTTAATCAAATTTGGTTCCGTTTTTATGGGGAGCGCGAGTCAAAATATTTGGAAAATGTTGCCAAATAGATTGTTATTTATTGTAGAAATGTCCCAGATGCAAGCATTCTGAGTTGTTTTTTTTTTAACCGCGCACCTTTTATTTCAGAAAAGTGAGTGGAGCAGGCACTTATGTTGATAACAACAAGAGGTGAAGTGAGTAGGAAAGTGCCAGAAGACAATAGAGAATAAAAATGTTCGCGGCGGTGATGGGGATTTGAACCTTGTATTCTTTCGCACTGTATTTTATTCTATTTTGCTCTCGCCCACTGAACGATCTTTTAACAGTTTACTAAACAATTTTAGAAATTCAACATCGCTGAAGTACTTTTATGTCATATTCAAGTGTTAGCAACGCTAAAGTTTACTTCTAAAATTTGTTAGTAGTAGATCAACAAGAAAATGAGCCAAAGTAAATGAAGAGTCTTTGCTCATGCTATGCGTATATGCAAAACACTCACTTGTGCCACTAACTATATAAATCGTGCAAGATGCAACACTATTGATAGAACGAAAATGACGTCACTCAGGTCTTTGTTATTGTATTTTGCCATCCGCGTTTGTGAGTTATTCTCACTAAACTGTATTAACAAGACTATAAAAGTTTAAGGTTACATATAGTTTTGTGTGTTGGTCCTTTTTACTTCCGGATGGCAATGTTATGAGCTTTTTAGACAAGCGCATACTATCTATAATATGTATGTGTTGCGTTAAAGGTGTATGGGCTATTTGAGAGAACTTATCACCAAACTGGCAGTCAAAACCATAAGAAAACAAAGAGTGTCCATTAGTGCGGGGCGGTCCTTGGCAAGCTTAAGGACCACGGTCCTACGGTCCTTGGGAAATGAAGACCGCAAGGACCGGTCCTAGGACCGGTCCTTTTCGACATTGAACATTCCTGAGAGACTGTTGGAAATTCGAACCGGTTTGACCTTTGAGAGCGTGGGATCGTTCATTCTTGAACCGTTAAAGACCGCTACACGATGAAAACCATGGCCTACAGGAGTAAAACACACGGAGTAGTCACACTCATTTCAAATTGTAACCTAATTAGAGAAGAGGGGTGATGCCATCTTTATTTGCTCACTGTACTTCATTGTTACTTCGATAATTTAATAAAATTTGAAATTTATCCCCATTAACGGAGATAATGGCATCGCCCAAGGCGTTGATCGAGTTGTTCGTGGCGTTGATACACACACGCAACTCCTACCCCCCCCCCCCCCCCCACACACACACACACATTAGAGGGCAGCGAGCATTGAAGAGTAAGAGAGAGACGTGAAGTTATAATAAGAGGGGGTGGATGAGGTAATAAGAGGGGTCGATGGTGACTTTTCGCCAGATCTAACAAACTCAGCTACCCATTCATTGCTGAGTAGACAGGGATTCAGAAAAAAATCGACTGCACCCGGGATCGATCTCTGGCCCTTTGCGTATAAAAAGAGTGCTCTATCAACTGAGCTATCGGGGTCCCCAAATATTCTATTGGACTTTTTTAAAATTCAGACGTTATAACTGGGTTTTTTGGAAGGAAGAAACTAATGAAACTCATATTATTTGATTAGTAAAAACACCAAACGAAATTTTAATATTATTGTATTATTTTAAATGACAACACTGCGATAGAAAGGAGTGGTGACAAGAGATGGACAAAAGAAAACAAAAAATCGGATTTGCTACTTGCTAGGTTCGACACACACACACACACACACACACACACACAAACACACACACATCTTTTGTAGTCACATACATTTCAAACAATAACCCATTAGAGAAGAGGGGTCATGCCTTCACCATAGATCATTGTCATTGCGATCATTATGGTGTAGTAAATTTTGAAATTTACCCCGTATAATGGAATCGTCCAAGGCGTGCGCCTCCTGTTCCCCCATCTCACACACGAAAGGGCGGTTTGCGGAGTGGAGGTTGGTGGTCGTCTGCCTGTATGGTCGTCTGTGTCGTTTAGTGTATGGCAAAGGGGGGTGGGTGCAATTAATTAAGTGGGATGGGTGGTGATTGGTGGAAGATAGGCAACCGAAGCAACGAATCGCTGGGGAAGTAGTAGGCTATGGCGCGAGACCGTAGGACCGTGGTCCTTGCAAGGACCGCCCCGCACTAGTTGAAAGGTGATAAGAAGTGAGGACCGGCGCCGGTCTTCCCCTCTGGGACCGGTCTTCGGTTCACAGCTAAAAGACCTGAGTGACGTCATCTGCATACTATCTATGGATAGTATGCAGATGACGTCACTCAGGCCTTTGTTATTGTTTTTGCCATCCGCGTTTGTGAGTTGTTCTCACTAAACTGTATTAACCAGACTTTAAAAGTTCATTGTTACACAGAGTTTGTGTGTTGGTCCGTTATACTTCCGGATGGCAATGTTGTGAACTCCTTGGCCAAGCGCATTCTATCTATAGATAGAATGAAGTTGACGTCACTCAGGTCTTTGTTATTGTTTTTTTTTTGCCATCCATGTTTATGAGTAATTTTCACAAAGCTGTATTAACCAGACTATAAAAATAAACGTTCATGGATACACACAGTTTTGTGTGTTTGTCCGTTATACTTCCGGATGGAAATGTTATGAGCTTCTTAGCCAAGCGCATACTATCTATAGCCACTGTACAGGAGGATGTGTAGGTTAAATCTATCAATGTTCCAGCACACACATTCTATTTCTAAGTGGTTTTCCTTAATGTTGTTATTGTGTGTTTGTTAGGCGATAATGCAATATTCTTTTGGGACAGATACAACGCTATCAACGGCCATAAACTTATTTTACTCCCGAGCACGGTGAGAGAAAACGATTAAAGAGCATTTTCTAAGAACTTGACAATGCGTCGATCGAGGCCCGGACCCAAGACCTTCCGATACGAAAGCGAGTGTCATACCACAAGACCACATAGCCATCCATAATTAAAACACTCTCAAACCAACACAAAATTATTCTCCATTACAACAATGCGAAAACAGGCCATACCGGCGTCGGGTTATCAGACCTGCAAATATATACACGTCGATACAGCAATGTCTAGGCTTATCGAAGTTCCAGCACACACAAATTAATTTCATTATCTAAGAGTCTGTCCTTAATGTTACTGTTCCTATGTTAGGCCACTGAGGTCATCTGGGTGGTGTTTTAACGTGCTTTGTTTTATTTGTATATTCCTCTTATTATTTCTCAACATATTTTATCTCACGATCTCTCTTCTTCTTCTTCTCTTTCTTTCTTTATTTGTGTCTCTTTTTTCATCCATCTCTCTCTCTCTCTCTCTCTCTCTCTCTCTCTCTCTCTCTCTCTCTCTCTCTCTGTATCTCTCTCTCTCTCTCTATCTATCTCTCTCTCACTCTCTTTTGCCACCTTATCTATATCTGTACCCTCCACTCGCTCTCCCCCTTTCTCTCTCTCTCTCTCTCTCTCTCTCTCTCTCTCTCTCTCTCTCTCTCTCTCTCTTCCCTCTCCTTCTACCCCTCCTTGTCCTCCTTCTCCCAATCCTCCTCCTTGATCTATCTCTCTTCCCCTTCTATTTCCTTTTTTTTCATACATTTCTTGCCCTAAAAAAATATGATTCTCTCATCCCCTGACAACCAAATGCATGCACTGCTACCCCCGCCCCCCCCCCCCACCCCCTTCCATTTTTATTTTTCTGTTTTAAAAAATAAAACATTTGTAGAGATCATTTCCAAGCTCAATGCGCCAATGCTCGAATTATTAATCTAGAATCCGCATAGCGTCCAAACCGTCCCGATCTAAAGCCGATTGGAAGTCGCCCCTTGAGCACGTGTAATGGATATTGCAATATAGAAACGCTCAACTCGTATTTTTTTTTTTACTTATATCTCATACGTGTCATTCACAGCAACCCAAATAAAATTAATCAACCAGTTTTAATAAGCCGTACCCTGGAAAATCCCGTAATTAAAAATTTGGCAAGTTGACTCGTACTTCAATTAATTAATGATCGATGTAAATGACCTTCATTTTGGCAAAGACTCTCAAAACTGGAAAATCGTGGGAAGAAGACCTATAGGTGGCCCAGGTTTAAGAGTTTTTGCGGAGATGAGGGTCATTTAAATCGATCGATGGAGATTTGAAGGACGAGTTTTCTGGTCAAATACGGGGTTTTCCAGAGTACGGCAGTATAGCAACAACTGGATTTACGTTCTCGGTCGGAGAGGGATAAAAGGCCTGGCCAATATTTCCACTCCTTCTCCCCTCTCTAACCTACCTCCCACTTTCTTTACCCCCCCCCCCCCCCCCCGCGCTCTCCCCCCCCCCCCTCCCCGCCTCCCCCCTCTATTTCTATCTCTATCACTCTCCACATCCTTTTTCTCCCCTCACTATTCATCTTCTCTTTCTCTTCATCCCTCTCTCCACCTCTCCCACTCTCTCTCTCTCTCTCTCTCTCTCTCTCTCTCTATATATATATATATATATATATATATATATATATATATAGTTTATCCCGGTTTCTACTTGTCACTCTTTTATAAGCTGGTACTCTATCTCAAAGTACTTCCGACAGATATAACATACTTAGCTACCCATGTTTTGCCGGTAGATAGATGGCTCAGAAAAGAAAATCTCTTTACCCGGATTCGATCTCTGTCCCTTTGTGTGTGGAACGAGTGCTCCACCAACTGAGCTATCGCGACCTCCAATCTCGAAAAAAAAAAGGATTATGTGACGCCACTAAGCATAGTTGAGTTCTTAAACCATGACAGCCATACAAACGTCAGCCTGAAGCTTTGGCCTGAATGGAAGAAGAAGAAGAAGAACCTGAGACTAAAGAAACAGGTTATTAAGGCGCCCACCGCAGTGCAGCGTTGAGAAAGCCTCACTTACACTGTCAAAACCATTTTTTTTCACTTTGACCAGTAATCTTTTTACTCCAATGACCAATCAATTTGTGCGGCTATGTGGTCTAGTGGTATGACACTCACTTTCGAATCGGAAGGTCCTGGGTTCGATCCTCGCTCGGCGCATAGTTGAGTCCTTGGAGAAGGCTCTTTACTCACATTCTCTCACAGTACTCAGGTGTAAAATGAGGACCTGGCCGTTAACAGCGTTGTTTTTTTCCGAAAAAAATTGTAACATCGCCTAACAGGCGTCATAACCCGTTCTAAATGTTAAATGTTGCTGTTGGCCAGGTACCCCGTGTAAAGCGCGTTGAGCACATATAGTGGATATTGAGCTATATAAAAGCTCATTTTAGTTTGATGATCTCTGACTTGACAAAACAGAAAAGTCTCATATCTGAGGCTTCGAAGATTTAAAAAATAAAATTGACTTCTTTCCATACAGAATGGTTTTCCAGATTTATAATACAAATCAGGAACAATTTGGTACTAGCGCTCTATCAATGCCAGTCACAGCCTGAACAAGGTACTCATTCAAACCTGGGTGGAAGAGGGATAACGTGCTTTTGGCTAAGAAACCCAAGACACAAAACTATGAATGTGTAACCTTGAACGTTTATTGTCTGGTTAATGCGGTTTAGTGAGAATTACTCATAAACATGGATGATAACAAAAACAATAACAAAGACTGACGTGACGTCAACTTCGGCCTATCTATTTTTAGTGTTCACGGTGATAGAAAGAATCAAGAAACACATTCACTGACAGAATACTTTTCCCGAATAGTCTGAGAAACACTCAATGTGCCTCTTGTACATATCTCATCCTAAATGTGAAATTTCGCTGTTGGCCAGAGTTTGAGCACGTTTAGTGGATATTGCCTATATAAAAGCTCAATTTTTAAAATTTTGTTTTTCATTTCAATAGGCTCGGCCAACGCAATAATTCTCTTATTCGATTAGTAACCACGTTCAACATCGCTTGACTTTGTCTCAAAACCGCGGGGACGTTCGTACTAGAAAACAAGATGAAAACAGCCAAAAATAAGATGATAATAAATAATATTATAACAATGTTATTTTGTTGTTCCAATGCCGGGCGAGTGCTAAGTCGATAATTGCAGTCTGCGCATGCCTGCAATCTTTGACAACCTTGACATTGCTCTTGTCACAGGGGGTATAACTCTTGTTATTTGTATGTCTTCCCAAACAGCAATATCTAGAACGTCAATAAAACTTTCTCAACATCAACACACTGTAAAAGGGGTAACATTCAATCAATGTTATGACGCTTTTTTTTTCTTTTATTATGTGGGGTACCCCGCGGCTCAGTTGTTAGAGCACTGGTCTCAAACCCAAGGGGGGAAGTATCGGTATTTAGTAGGATTATACCAATAGTCGATGTTTTTCTTCATTCCTCTGTGCACCTAGAAGTGACCGAGTAGCTGGGTTTGTTAGGTATGTCGGAAAGTCATTTGCCAATAGCCTGGCGTCATATTCAAAATATAGCAATCAATCGTTGATGGCCATTTAACACTTCAGAAGAAGAAGGAGGAGGAGGAGGAGGAGGAGGAGGAGGAGGAGGAGGAGGAGGAGGAGGAGAAGAAAAAGAAGAAGAAGAAGAAGAAGAAGAAGAAGAAGAAGAAGAAGAAGAAGAAGAAGAAGAAGAAGAAGAAGAAGAAGAAGAAGAAGAAGAAAAGGAAGGAGGTTAAGGGGAAAAAGAAGAAGTATAAGAAGAAAAGATGATGAAGAAGCAATATAACCTATGAAATTTGAGTTGAATAAATATATGCTTCGCCCACAAGAAAGAATGTGAACGACTATCGTATATCTTTAATTTATGAGAAGGAGGAAAAGATGAAGGATAAGAAAAAAAAATGATGGAATAAGCAATATTAACTATGAAATTTGAGTTGATTTAACATGCTTCGCCCACAAGAAAGAATGTTGAAAGCTTATATCTTTAATTTGCAAGAACTTGAAATTTCGCAACTCGTAACATTTTGACAAAATATTTTCAATTTTTATTAGCCTTACAATGTTAAAAAACGCCGTTATCCATTTTCAACATTCAATTTTAATTCTCTATCGCTCTCTCTCTCTCTCTCTCTCTCTCTCTCTCTCTGTATCTATATCTCTCTCTCTCTCTGTATCTATCTCTCTCTCTCTCTGTCTATCTCTCTCTCTATCTCTCTCACTCTTTTTTGCCACCTTATCTCTACTCTACTCTAAACACACTCTTTCTCCCCCTTTCTCTCTCTCTCTCACTCCTCCCTCTCCTTCTACTCCTCCCTCTCCCCCTCCTCCTCTATATCAAAAATATATTCTCATCTCCTGACAACCAAATGCATGAACATTTATTTCTCTCTCCCATTTTTCTTTTTCTGTTTAAAAAAATAAAACATTTGCGCTTACGCTCGAATTATTAATCTAGAATCCACATAGCGTCCAAACCATCCCGATCTAAAGCCGATTGGAAGTCCCCCCTTGGGCATGTGTAATGGATATTGCAATATATAAACGCTCAACTTTTGTTTTTACTTATATCTCATACATGTATATATAATGGAAAATGAAAATAAAATTCATTTTCCTCTGGGGAGATTTTATCTACCGTCAATCTCAGATAAAAACTAGTAGTCCATGAGGCTTATGAAACCGGAGTTTATCCCAGTTTCTATATCGTGACTGGCAGTAGGAACTGCTTGTCACTCTTTTTATAGACTGCTACTCTATCTCAAAGTACTTCCGACAGATATAACATACTTAGCTACCCATGTTTTGTCGGTAGATAGATGGCTCAAAAAAGAAGAAAATCTCTTTACCCGGATTCGATCTCTGTACCTTTGTGTGTGGAACGAGTACTCCACCAACTGAGCTATCGCGACCTCCAATCTCGAAAAAAAAAAAAAGGATTATGTGACGCCACTAAGCATAGTTGAGTTCTTAAACCATGACAGCCATACAATCGTCAGCCTGAAGCTTTGGCCTGAATGGAAGAAGAAGAAGAACCTGAGACTAAAGAAACAGGTTATTAAGGCGCCCACCGCAGTGAAGCGTTGAGAAAGCCTCACTTACACTGTCAAAACCATTTTTTTTCACTTTGACCAGTAATCTTTTTACTCCAATGACCAATCAATTTGTGCGGCTATGTGGTCTAGTGGTATGACACTCACTTTCGAATCGGAAGGTCCTGGGTTCGAGCCTCGCTTGGCGCATAGTTGAGTCCTTGGAGAAGGCTCTTTACTCACATTCTCTCACAGAACTCAGGTGTAAAATGAGGACCTGGCCGTTAACAGCGTTGTTTCTGTCCGAAACAATTGTAACATCGCCTAGCAGGCGTCATGTCCCGTCTTAAATGTTAAATGTTGCAGTTGGCCAGGGACCCCTTGTAAAGCGCTTTGAGCACATTTAGTGGATATTGCACTATGTAAAAGCTCATTTTTATTTGATGACCTCACACTTGACAAAACAGAAAAAATCTCATACCTGACGCTTCAAAGACTTTTAAACCAAATTATTGACTTGTTCTATACAGAATGGTTTTCCAGATTTATAATACAAACCTGTCAGGAACCATAATTTGGTACCAGCGCTCTATCAATGCCAGTCACAGCCCGAACAAGGTACTCATTCATACCTGGGTGGAAGAGGGATAACGTTTGCTTGGCTAATAAACTCACAACACTGCCATCCGGAAATATAAAAACGGACCAACACACAAACTACGAATGCGTAACCTTGAACGTTTATAGTCTGGTTAATGCGGTTTAGTGAGAATTACTCATAAACATGGATGGAAAACAAAAAAAAAAACGATAACAAAGACTTACGTGACGTCAACTTCGGTCTATCTATTTTTAGTGTTCACTGTGATAGAAAGAATCAAGGAACACATTCACTGACAGAAGGCTTTTCCCGAATAATCTAAGGAACACTCAACGTGCCTCTTGTACATATCTCATCCTAAATTAAATATGAAGTGTTCGCGGTTGGCCAGGAGCTTTGAGCACGTTTGGTGGATATTGCCCTCTATGAATGCTCATTTTTTTTTTAGTTTTGTTTTTCATTTCAATAGGCCCGGCCAACGCAATTATTCTCTTATTCGGTTAGTAACCACGTTCAACATCGCTTGACTTTGTCTCAGAACCGCGGGGACGTTCGTACTAGAAAACAAGATGAAAACAGCCAAAAAATAAGATGATAATAAATAATATTATAACAATGTTATTTTGTTGTTCCAATGCCGGGCTAGTGCTAAGTCGATAATTGCAGTCTGCGCATGCTTGCGTTCTTTGACAACCTTGACATTGCTCTTGTCACAGGGGGTATAACTCTTGTTATTGTGATGTCTTCCCAAACAGCAATATCTAGAACGTCAATAAAACTTTCTCAACATCAACACACTGTAAAAGTGACAATGTTCAATATTATGACGCTTTTTTTTATTTTATTATGTGGGGTACCCCGCGGCTCAGTTGTTAGAGCACTGGTCTCAAACCCAAGGGGGGAAGTATCGGTATTTAGTAGTATTATATCGATAGTCCATGTTTTTCTTCATTCCTCTGTGCACCCAGGAGTGACCGAGTAGCTGGGCTTGTTAGGTATGTCGGAAAGTCATTTGCAATAGCCTGGCGTCATAATATTCAAAATATAGCAATCAATCGTTGATGGCCATTAAACACGTCAGAAGAAGAAGACGAAGAAGAAGAAGAAGAAGAAGAAGAAGAAGAAGAAGAAGAAGAAGAAGAAGAAGAAGAAGAAGAAGAAGAAGAAGAAGAAGAAGAAGAAGAAGAAGAAGAAGAAGAAGAAGAAGGAGGAGGAGGAGGAGGAGGTTAAGGAGAAAAGAAGTATAAGAAGAAAAGATGATGAAGAAACAATATTACCTATGAAATTTGAGTTGAATTAATATTACATGCTTCGCCCACAATAAAGAATGTGAACGACAATCGTATATCTTTAATTTGCAAGAAATGAGACGCATGGCTTATGGGAAGGAGAAAAAGAATAAGGATAAGAAAAAAAGATGATGAAATAAGCAATATAAACTATGAAATTTGAGTTGATTTAACAGGCTTCGCCCACAAGAAAGAATGTTGAAAGCTTATATCTTTAATTTGCAAGAAAATGAAATTTCGCAACTCGTTTGACAAAATATTTTAAATTTTTATTATCCTTACAATATCAAAACGCTATTTTCCATTTTCAACATATATCATTTTTATGCGTAGATATTTTATATATTGGCATATCGAGATTACCCCCCCCCCCCCAAAGAATTTCTTCAAAATTTCTGGTTTATGTTGGTTTTTAAAAAAAGAACTCTTGTGACTTATCTTAATCTACTGAAAACTGAAGTATTTTTTTTTTTCATTCAAACTTTTTTAAAAACCCGTTTTATCTGTGTATCACACATTGATATATATATATATATATATATATATATATATATAATATATATATATATATATATATATATATATATAATATTATTGAGTCGGTGGGCGCGGGGCTATGGGAAGAGGGGGGGGGGAGGGGGGAGGGGCGTCATTGATTGAAACAAACTAGTGAAAGGTAAGGAGATCGAAATGAAAGTAAAGTAAATAGAAGACGATTATGAAAGGTTATATCTATTGTGTGAGGCATTCGTGGTCAAGACAACTCTGCCGGGGACACTTGGGGGAAAAAACTTATAACAATTTAAAAATTTGGCCAGAAAACTCGTCTTTCAAATATACTTACTTACTTAATCCTCTTCGGGCCTTGAGGCACATAGGACATCCGCCAGACATCTCAATTTTTTGCGATCGGCTGCTTTTGCGGTGGCTGTATTCCAGGACAGGCCTGCTTCCTTTAATTCTTTCTCCATGGTCTTTCGCCAGGTTTCTTTGGATATTCCCCGCTTTCTCTTCCCATCCGCTGTCCAATACAAGGCTGTCTTGGGAAGTGACCCTTTTTCCATTCTGGCCACATGCCCCAGCCAACGCCATCTTCTTCTTTTTATTTGGCTTTCAAATATAGATCGATTTTACTCTCTCCTTACCCTCTGTTTTCAAAATTTTACCCGAAACTTCACACTCACCCAACACAAGAGTAGAAGTTTCAACAGTAAAGTAATGAGTATATTATGCTTGTTCTGTTCAGAAAAATGAGCTCTACATGAACACATTGTCAAGTTTTTATCGCTATAACTATAACAAAATGACATCAGAATAAGAAAACTGTCGGTGTTACATCGTAACGAATGTGACGATTTTCCTTTGTGTGGTAAGGAGAGGGTTAAATGACTCTCATCTTGGAAAAAAAAAAAAAAAAAAAAAAAAAAAAAAAAAAAAAAAAAAACAACAACAAAACAACAAAACTCTCTCAAACCTGGGACTTGACAAAGTCCAAGGAATCAAGAAAACGTCCGTTCAGAGAGGGGCTCGAACCCGGGACCACATGAAGGCGCGTGTGTAAATGATCTTCTGGTTTCAGAGTGATGGCATCTTATTGTCTAGTTTAAATAAATGCTGGTCGTCAATAAAGACCATCCGATCCATCCTCGCTCTTTTACGTCGCGTAATACGCTTCAACAGTCATGACGTCACTTCCCTCGAAACGACGCATGGTAACTTAGTAACTGGCTGTAAACTATCGGAACATTGGCGGACGCTCTTATGAAATATTTCTCCGACGAGCATAAAAGCGTATCCAGAAGAAAAAAAAAAACATTATAAATCTGATCATGTTTTGACTTTTACACATTCTGGTCACAAGACATATTGTGTAACCATGAACGTTTATAGTCGGGTTAATACAGTTTAGTGAGAATTACTCATAAACGTGGATGGCAAAAAAAAAAATAATTGTAAAAGACCTGAGTGACGTCAACTTCAAACTATCTATAGATAGAATGCGCTTGGCCAAGGAGTTCACAACATTGCCATCCGGAAGTTTTACGGACCAACACACAAACTCTGTGTAACCATGAACTTTTATAGTCTGGTTAATACAGTTTAGTGAGAACAACTCACAAACGCGGATGGCAAAAACAATAACAAAGGCCTGAGTGACGTCATCTGCATACTATCTATACGGTAGCTTTCGAAAGCTTCTGGCCTGACACTGACCAAAATATGACGTCAAAAGACAAGTCTTTGGCCATAAAAGAAAACAAATGGTGAGTTGTATTCAATGAATTCGATGAATTATCTATAGATAGTATGCGCTTGGCTAAGAAGCTCATAATATTGCCATCCGGAAGTGTAACGGACCAACACACAAAACTGTGTGTATCCATTTACTTTTATAGTCAGGTTAATACAGTTTAGTGAGCATTACTCATGAACGCGGATGGCAAAAAAAAAAAAAACAATAACAAAGACCTGAGTGACGTCATCTAAGAACTATCAAAAGATAGAATGAAGTTGACGTCAATCGAGTCTTTGTTATTGTTTTTGCCATCCGCGTTTTATGAGTAATTCTCACTGGACTGTATAGATAGTATGCAGATGACGTCACTCAGGCCTTTGTTATTGTTTTTGCCATCCGCGTTTGTGAGTTGTTCTCACTAAACTGTATTAACCAGACTATAAAAGTTCATGGTTACACAGAGTTTGTGTGTTGGTCCGTTATACTTCCGGATGGCAATGTTGTGAACTCCTTGGCCAAGCGCATTCTATCTATAAACCAGTCTATATAAGTCCATGGTTACACATAGTTTTGTGTGTTGGTCCGTTATACTTCCGGATGGCAATGTTGTGAACTCCTTGGCCAAGCGCATTCTATCTATAAACCAGTCTATATAAGTCCATGGTTACACATAGTTTTGTGTGTTGGTCCGTTATACTTCCGGATGGCAATGTTATGAACTTCTAAGCCAAGTGCATACTATCTATATTCCTTCGTAGAATGCCTATGGATGATGATATCTTATGATCTCGTGACAGAAGGGCATCATTTTAATTATTTGAATGACGAGTCAACTCTCCAAATTTTAAAAACGCTTTTCGTTCCGAGTGCGAAGTGTAGACAATGACGGATCAATATTGCAGTGTGGCTATTCAAAAAAGGACGTTTCACAGACGACTTGTACTGAATAAAATGGAAATCTGAATCCATGTAGCCTGCTTGGGGAATTGACTAAGTATTTTAAAGGACATTTAGTATGGTGAATCTCTGGCAAAGAAGCAGAGCGCTCATAACTTTACCAATGATAACGAAAGAGTGAAAATGGAGAGGCTTCGTATGGGAACAAAACAGACAAATGTCTGTTTTGTTCCCATACTAAGCCTCTCCATTTTCACTCTTTCGTTAGTATTTTCAGGATCACTGGCTCTAGGCAGCCCCTACGGTTTTCTACTTTACCAATGGTGTAACTTATATCTTTCTGTTTCGGACTTTTCCGGATAATTCTGTCTCAGGAGAGGAATTAAAGGACAAACAAAATTAAATCTTATTAGAGAAATAGGAAGGGAAGAGGAAAGAAAAACGAATCCACTTAGCCGTCCTTGAGACAGGCTAATTATGGCAGTTAGATACAAAGATGTAACTCTATCTAGTCTAGAACAATTCTTCTTCTTCTTCTTCTCTTCCTCTTCTTCTTCTTCTTCCTTCTTCTTTTCTTCTTCTTCTTTCTTCTTCTTCTTCTTCTTCTTCT
>NC_088368.1:18258661-18308661 GCF_034508935.2 Berghia stephanieae | reverse complement strand
CTGGGGTTCCGATGATAGCTCAGATTGTAGAACACTCGCCTCACACGAAAAGAGATATGGATCAATACCGGGTGAAGTCGAGATTTTTTTGACCCAAGTACTTTCCGTCAGATTTAACAAACCCAGCAGTGGTTGGATAGACGAACGCCATATCCGTAGGCATACCTGGCCACAATTACAAACAAATCGTTGAATTACGAAGTTTTGTCTCCAATTTCATAAGTTCATGAGTAACTCGAAGCGATTAACACTTTTTGAAACTGAAATGTGATATAGCTTTTTTTTATAGCGCAATATTCACTAAAGGTGCTCAAAGCGCTTTGCAAGGGGTCCTTGGCCAACAGCAACACTTAACATGTAGGACGGGACATGACGCCTGTTAGGCGATATCATAATTTTTTTTTCTGACTGAGACAACGCTGTTGACGGCCATGTACTCATTTTACACCTGAGTACGGTGAGAAAATGTGAGTAAAGAGCCTTTTCCAAGGACTCAAGTATGTGCCGAGCGAGGCTCGAACCCAGAAACTTCCGATCTGAAAGCGAAAGTCATACCACAAGACCACATAGCCGCACGTGATGCCGATGTGTATATATTGAAGGGTTTGGAAGAGTTATATTAACAAATGTGAGGGCAAATTGTTGATCTATGAAGTGAACAACGGCGACTTCTATTTTGATCTCCTTTAATTCACTCAATCCTACATATTTTTGCTACTTTTCGGAATTGGAAAAAAAATGTATTAAAAATGAACATGTACAAAAACAGTTTTATTCAACTATCATTAACATTCAAAAACTTAAAACATTAGCTTTGATACTACGCCTATAATTTGTCTCAGAGAAATGTAATAAATAGGCATGGGGTGAAAGTAACCCGGGCAAACTACGGATATAGTCGGTGTTAGGGGTGAGTGAGTTAAAACCATGAATTTTTAAATGTTCAACTAGGCAGGTCTACAAAGGGTAATAAAAAATCGCAATTGCACGTTAATGAAACCGGGATAAAGCGTAGCCTTCGTAAAGTTATGGCTTGATACTGACCAAAAAAATGACGTCAAAATGCCAGTCTTTTGCCACAAAAGAAAACAAATCGTGAGTTGTATTCAATAGTTCAACCAATGGGACCACTTGTTTCCATGAGCACTACTAACGACAACTCACTAGGCGGTGCAAAAACCAAATAATGACGTCAAACTGCCAGTCCTTTTGGATTTCATTGTCAGGCTATAGATAGAATGCGCTTGGCCAAGGAGTTCACAACATTGCCATCCGGAAGTATAACGGACCAACACACAAAACTGTGTATCCATGAACTTTTACAGTCTGGGGTCTGATTCATGGAGCGGGACTACGACGATAGTCCTAGACTAAATCCGTAGTCTCAGACTAAAAGGCGTTGTAAGATATTCATGAAGCCGGACTACGCGAAGTCTTAGACTAAACGAGGGACTAAACGGGTGAAATTTACACCCGCGATTTAGCAGGTGTAAATATCGTAGTCTGAGACTAAATTTCAAAGTCATAATATGTCCTCTACGCTGGGGGAAGTAATTGTACAGCGATTAGAACAAGAATACCCGACAGTTTTTGATTTTATATTTATTTTTATGTATTTATTTATTTATTTATTTATTTATTTATTTATTTATTTATTTATTTATTGGTTTTGTTCATTTTCTTTTCTTTACTTTTCTCGAAGATTCGACAATCGCACATACACTCCTCATCTTGCCCATTCAAAACACTCTGCAGGGACTCCTCCCCCCCCCCCCCCAACACACAGTTTCATAGTAACTTCCTCCTCCTCCTCCTCCTCCTCCTCCTCTCCTCCTCCTCCTCCTTCTCCTCTCCTATCTACTACTACTTACTACTACTACTACTACTACTACTACTATACTACTGTCTCATTCCTATACTACTCCTACATACTACCTACTACTACTCCCTCTACTACTTCACTATACATACCTACTACTACTACTACTACTACTACTACTACTACTACTACTACTACTACTACTACTACTACTGACTACTACTACTACTACTACTACTACTATTACTACTACAACTACTACAACAATAAACTACAACTACTACAAACTATACTACTACTATACTACTACACTTACTACTACACTAACACTACTACTAACTACTACTACTACTACTACTCTACTACTATATACAAACTATCTACAACTACTACACTTACTAACTACTATACTACTACTACTACTACTACTACTCTATACTACATACTACTACTTATACTACTACTACTACTACTACTACTACTACTATACTCCCTATATACTACTACTACTACTACTACTACTAATACTAATACTACTATTACAACTACTACCATTACTACTACTACTACTACTACTACTACTACTACTACTACTACTACTACTACTACTACTACTACTACTACTACTACTACTATTACATTTCTTTTATGTCTTTTAAGGTCCATTATTTTCTAGAAATTTCACGTCTCTCACTGGCCTTATCATTTCTATCACACCGCGCTAACGATTCGTTCACACTCTAACCATCGTTGAGTACAGACGATGCAATTTATACTGCATTTCATCTTATTTGTTTTCAACGTTTATTTGTTTATTGTTGTGCCGACGAAGGGTTTGTACCCGAAACGCCCATTGTCTGTATTGTTTCCACCGATTCCTCTCCATCATCACTCTTTCGTTAGTATTTTCGGGACCCCATGCTTCAGGCAGCGCCCACCGCTCTCTACTTAGAACAATGCTCCACCGTGGATAAGAATCATTTAAGTGCCATTGTTATTTATATTTACTAAAAACATTACACACACACACATTCTCAAACAATTTCTACACCCCTAAACTTGTCTCACACTATTTTTATTTGTGGGGAAAAAACAACAACAAAACAAACAAACAAAAAAAAAAACGATCAAAACAAACACGAAGAAGAAATAGATATCTATGATTTCTGTGCCACTTCGTATGACGCATGCGCAGCTGGAAAAGTAACACATTTCTATGACGTTTTGTGATACGTTTCCGAGGAATCCTCAGTTAAAAATAGATTGACCTCTGTAATCTGAGACTTCGCAAGCGTAGTCAGAGACTTGATAGTCAGGGACGAAGTCTGACTCCATGAATAGCTTACTTTCCGTAGTCTCTGACTTCCCAAAGTCTTAGACTACAAAGTCTCAGACTTTGCTATAGTCTGAGACTACCATAGTCCCGCTCCATGAATCAGACCCCTGGTTAATACAGTTTAGTGAGAACAACTCACAAACGCGGATGGCAAAAACAATAACAAAGGCCTGAGTGACGTCATCTGCATACTATCTATAATAGATAGTATGCAAAAAAACTGTGTGTATCCATGAACGTTTATAGTCAGGTTAATACAGTTCAGTGAGCATTACTCATAAACGCGGATGGCAAAAACAATAACAAAGACCTGAGTGACGTCATCTTCGAACTAAAATCCAGCTGTATGTGCTTTATTTTATGACTCTCAAGAACAACAAGAGAGAAGACGATAGAAGAATGTCTTCATTTGGTGATCTCTTGTTACTATTATTTTTTGTTTTTCCCCCATTAAATGATATAATATTATTTCAACGTATTGAATTGCCAATGGGGATGATCTATATTACCTTTCCAAGTGCTCGAGGTCATTGGTCACATTGAAAAATTTAAATGTGCTCAAAGTGACTCACATAGTGGAGTGCGGGTTTGGGGATTTTAGGTTGTTTTTTTTTGTTTTGATTTTTAATTATTTTTTTTCTTTGTTTATAGGGAATGAGGTTAGCGGAAGAGTCGCGTCCCTTGATTGGACGCAATCCATAGTCTGTGACGTCACCGGCGGAAAAGTTATTAGAGAGAGAACGTCATGTTGGTTGTGCACATGCGTCTCTCGTCCTCTTCCGCTAATCTCATTCCCTATAGGGTGATTCACAACGTCAAATGACCGGTCATAATCCCCGACTTGGGACCAGACGCATTTTGTAAAAAACCCAGATACACTGTTTATAAAGAGCTTTTCAAACAATAAATTTTAAAAATACCTGCATCTTAATGTAATACTGTATGAAGACAAGTGTCAAAATTATGAATATTACTAACATATTTAGATAATGCTAATTTAGTGACAAATATAATATAGCTTTAAAAAGTGTTATATTTCATAAATTAAAAAAAAATATTTTAAATGCTATTCATTGTACTTTTAATAATTCAAAACTTACAAAACATTTCGTATTATTTTTTTTTTTTTTTTCAGAATAAGGGAGGTGACTCCTTTAGTATCTTGTGGCCGGTCAAAAAAATGTGATCAGGGGGCAAAGAATCGAGATTTACCGGAAGGCCCAAAGTATGGCAAATTTGAAGGCCAAAAGTACTTAAGATTATGCCCTAGCAGATATTCCAAAATGACCATTTGAATCAAAGGGGAATAAACTAACCTCGATTTATTAAAAGTTTACGAATTACTCGTCTATCAATCTGTGAAAAGTAATTTTAATATTTTTAGATTTTGCCAGTAATTCTGTGCTGGATGATAAAAAATTTAACCTTGGATGTATGGAGCAATGTTCATCTCCAACACTATTTTTTTTTGTATTAATTAACGAAAATATATGTCTCCAATATCGTGGTAAATATTACAATTATATATATATATAATTACAGCAAATTGAATCTTTGGAGCAGACACTCGTTGAAATTACCAACTAATTATCATCGCTGAGTTTTTAAAAAATATTTCGTCGTGTGTTTTGTCAATAGGTTTGTCTGGCATCATAACAATAACAACAACAACAACAACAACAACAACAACAACAACAACAACCACCACATCAATAATACGGATAGTACGTAATGATAATGATAGTAATATTAATGATGATAATAATAATTGTGATGATGATGATGATGATGATGATGATGATGATGATGATGATGATGATAATAATAATAATAATAATAATCATAATCATAATCATAATAATAATAATAGTAATAGTAATAATAGTAATAATAATAATAATAATAAATAATAATAATAATAATAATAATAATAATAATAATAATAATAATAATAATAATAATAATAATAATAATATAATAATAATAATAATATATGGTGATGGTGATGATGAAGTTAAAGAAAGAGGAAGGACGTAACTCGTGTCTGGAGCGATTCGATTCCCAAAAGGGGAGGTAATTGATAATAACGGGGATTCCTTCGTATGAGCCATGGGAAAAAGGGAAATTTAATGACAAATTCTTACCTAATCTAGAATTACAACCTAGTCCGCCATTTTGGGCAAATGAAAGCATCTTGAAAAAAAAAAATATTTAAAAATTTAGCCAGAAAACTCGTCCTTCAAATATCGATCGATTTAAATGACCCTCATCTTGGCAAAAACTCTCAAACCTGGGACTTCGCGAAGTCCCAGGTTTGAGAGTTTTTGCCAAGATGAGGGTGATTTAAATCGATCGATATTTGAAGGACGAATTTTCTGGCCAAATTTCTAAATACTGGTTTTTCCAGAGTACGACAGTTTAGATATTTTGTTTGGTTTTGAGTTAAAACAAGTGCAATGACCATAAAATGAGTTTTCAATTATTTGGGAGAATTCGGTGCATTCAAAATGTAATGAGGATGGTATAATGACATTTCACCTCATACTCCAAGACCATTAAGATTGAATTCTGCAATAAATGATAAATACGCGGCTATGTGGTCTTGTGGTAGCTAATGACACTCGCTTTTGGATCGGAAAGTCCTGGGTTCGAGCTCGCTCGGAGCGTAGTTGAGTCCTTGGAAAAGACTCTTTACTCACATTCTTTCACAGTACTCAGATTGTAAAATGAGTACCTGGCCGTAAACGGCTTAGTCTTTGTCGGAAGAATTGTAATATTGCCTAACAAGCGTCATGTCTCGTTCTATACGTCACGTGTTGCAGATGGTCAGGAAGCCTTTGGATAGCGCCTTGAGCACGTTTAGTGGATGTTGGGCTATATAAAAGCTCAATTAAATATGAACGTTAATTTTACAGGGCATTAACCCTTTCTTTGCCAACTGTTGAAAAACCGTCACATCCGTTAGAATCGACGTGCACTTATTTGTAGGTCTGGTAACCCAATTTATTCTAGGCTCATTGTTGTCATGGAAATCTCAAAAAAAAAACTACACAAACATGTCCATAACAACAATGTTAATCCAGGCCCATATTTGCGTTCGGATGTCAGACTTGCTTAAATGTACACGTCGGTTAGGATACAACCATCCAAAACGAACTCGAACAGTTGCTGTTGGTCAGAGACCCCTTGTAAAGCGCTTTGAGCACTTTTAGTGGATATTGCGCTATATAAAAGCTCAACTTTTTGATATTAAGTTATTTAGAAACACTAAGCAAAAAGTTCGTTTGAATCGGTTTCTATCAGGTGAATAAACGTACAATAAACTAAAACACCGATGGTCGGCAGATCAAACCTCTGAAGTCCCGATTTTCACGATCGGCGGATCAAACATCGGTAGTCTACACACGAGCTTTATTACTTACTTACTTACATACTTACTTACTTACTTACTAACTTACTTATTTACTTGCTAACTTACTTACTTACTTACTTACTTAATTACTTACTTACTTACTTACTTACTTACTTACTTACTTACTTACTTACTTACTTACTTACTTGCTTGCTTGCTTACTTATTTACTTACTTACTTACTTACTTACTTACTTACTTAATTACTTACTTACTTACTTAATTACTAACTTACTTACTTACTGACTTACTTACTTACTTACCTACTTACTTACTTACTTACTAACTTACTTACTTAATAACTAAATTACTTAATTACTAAATTACTTACTTACTTACTTACTTACTTACTTATTTACTGACTTACTTACTTACTTACCTACTTACTTACTTACTTACTTACTAACTTACTTACTTAATAACTAAATTACTTAATGACTAAATTACTTACTTACTTACTTACTTACTTACTTACTTACTTACTTACTTACTTACTTACTTACTTAGGTCGTTCACTCCCACTGGAGCATAGGCCATCGACGAATCCCCTCCACCGTTTCCGGCTCTGTGTCATCTTTCAGCTACTCTCTCCGTGTTAAGCCTTCCGATTGTAGGTCCTCCATCAATGCCCTTCTTCAGCAATTTTTTAGGACTCCCTCTCTTCCTCGTTCCCTGCGGGTTCCATGTAAGAGCCTGCCTGGTAATGTTTGTTGTAGGCCTCTGATGCCGCAGAAGTCTGATGCGCTCAAAATGAAATAAAATATGGTGCACAAAGCTGGTATGTAGACTTCAGAGGTTTGATCCGCCGATCGTGAAAATCGAGACTTCAGAGGTTTGATCATCGACATGTATTCCGACATCAAACCACTGAGAGACGGCGGGTACCACATTACTCTCCACACACCAATAATAGAATAAGATAATGTCTCCCAACTTACAATATTTTTAAAGGTTTCAACTTGACACTCACTAATTTAAAGTCTGACATTAATGTGACAAATTGGGGGGGGGGGGATTTAATAGAACAGCTCAAACACAATTTATCAAATTTTGAAAATATGACATTCTTTTTTGATTGTTTGCCAAATTGGTAGTGGTGGTTGGGGGAAGAGTGGGGGGGGGGGGGGGGGGGGGGGGGGGGCTTCTTAATCTAGTAACGTACGACATCAGAAATTTCTGGCTAAATTTTTTTACTGTGTTTTACCATCGCACGTTTTTTATCATTATTATCATTTTTAGATGATTTTTTTGGCCGGTACGTGCTTGATGCCAATAAAACCGACCATGTAAGCAAAACTTGGTTGAAGCTGCCAGCCAGTGGTGTCATCCCATTAAAAATTAATCGCGTCTGACTTGTAACAAGATTAACTTAATTTTACACCAGGCAGGATCAGCGACGAACACAAACATAAAAGTTTGAACTTTTAGATAAAATAAAAGTACAAAATCCAATGGTGTCGTACTCTGGCAAAACTAAAAAAAAAAAAAATAAATAAAAAAAAATAAAAAAAAGGAACAGCAAAAAACCCACAAGAGATCCCTGGCCAACAGCAACACTAAACATATGCGAAGTGACAAGACGCGTTAGGCCTTTTTGGCGATATTACAATATATTTTTTTGCAGTGACAACGCTGTTGCCAGCCAGGTACTCATTTTATACCTGAGTACGGCGAGAGAATGTGAGTAAATAGCCTTTTCCAAGGACTCAACTGTGCGCCGATCCGAAAGCGAGTGTCATACCACTAGACCACATAGCCGCACAAACAAAATATATAAAAACAAATAAAATACAAAATCGAATGGAGCCTTACTCAAATTAAAAAAAAAAAAATCTAACCTCAACCCAAAACAAAACAAAACAAACAAAAGAAAAAAAAAAAGAACTATTCAACAGTTTAACAGGAAAAACGTTTAACTGTCATTGTCAACATCAGATTCTTTTAGCCATGCTACCGGTTTGAGACGATGGGTCATATTCGACGTGTACATATATACAGGTCTGATATCTGAACCCACCTATGGGCCGAGTTTAACATGTGTTGTAATGGACAATATTTTGCATTATTTGTTTTTAGATTTCCATTTGAGCCCATGAGGAATTGGGTTATCAGACCTGCAAATAAGTGCACGTCGGTCACCTTTGATTCAAGATATTTCGGGCCCGATTTTGAAGAGTGGTTTTGTCTGTGTTTGGTAGAGTCGACCTAACCAGTCGGAAATGACTTGACAAGTTTAATGTGTCGGGCCATTTAAAAAATTGGTCATACTTGGTAGTTCCAAATATAAAAAATAATAAAGTGGTTACGATTAATGTCAAAATAAGCCTATAAGTTTGAGAGATTGTTATAAAATTATTATCACCATGCATATATTCTGAAACTATAAATATATCTATCTATCAATCTATCTATCTATCTATCTATCTATCTATCTATCTATCTATCTATCTATCTATCTATCTATCTATCTATCTATCTATCTATCTATCTATCTATCTATCTATCTATCTATCTTTGTCTGTCTGTCATTCTATAATATATCGATCTATTTATCTATCTATCTATTTACATTCTTCAGACTCTGTCAAATGTACCAGCTGGAAATTAATTCATCTTTTGTCTGTTGTCTGTCTACCCACACAGCAATATTCCTCTTTCTCATAGAGCTCCCCATCTCTTTTGAAACCTCCCTTTACCCCCCCCCCCCCCCCCTCTCTCTCTCTCTCTCTCTCTCTCTCTCTCTCTCTCTCACTCTCTCTCTCGCACACACTCACACACACACACATAAACACACACACTCTCTCACTCTCTCTCTCGCACACACTCACACACACACTTACACACACACACACATAAACACACACACTCTCTCTCACACTCTCTCACTCTCACACACACACACACACACACACACACACACACACACACACATTATGTCTCTCAATCGCTTCTCTTTTTCAATATCACTCTTACACACTTTCTTTAAGCTGTCTCCTATTGTCATCCTCTCTTTTTCTCTGAATCACCTCTACACCCCCCCCCCCCCCCCCCCCCCGCCCCTGCCCCTGCCCCCGCCTCCACCCCCGCCCCCACTCCAAACCGCCAGTCAACGGAGACAAACACTAAGTTCTAATAATTTGGACCAACATCGGGAAAGAATCGATACAAACAATCCGATTACCCGTCAGTATCGACGAAATAACTTATTGTGTCAACAAAGGGTGCATTGTCTGCCCCTGCTGGGCGATAATCAAAGAGAAACACGATTCCTTTGTACTCGATATTTATTGGAGATTCTATGAGCATCAGTCTGTTGACACTTTTCTGCTAATGGCGCCGGAAAATGTTTCATTACCCCGACAAATAGCATACTAGGAAAGAATGACGTTTTTTGTTGTTTGCTTTCTTGCTTTTTGTTTTTGTTTTTGAAATTATTGTTCGTTTCGTTTATGTTGTACTATCTTTTTAATATGTTGTTGTTGTGAAATTAACAGTTTTAAAGTTATAAATCTACGACCATCTCTGGTTAATAGAACGCAGTTATGGGGTGTGTCTTTATTACGAAACCCGCCGAAACCTGACAAAGTTGTGGGAAGTAGGTAGCAGTGAGGAGTGAACCTGAGACTCAGGGAAGTGTACACCATTGGGGAGTGAACCTGGGACTGGGTTTCGACGTGTTTCGACGGGTTTTGTAAAAAAGCACACCGCAGTTATGGGCTTGATTTAACATTGTTGTCATGCGCGGGTTTGAGAGTATATCCATAACCAAAAATGAGGCACCTGCAAATAAGTATACGTCCGTCTTAATTCAAACTTCAAAGACACGTACTCATAGTGTGTTTTAAGAGGTCCTGGCCAACGGCAACACTTAACATGCAGGACGTGATACGACGCCTGAAGAATTGTAATATTATAACAAGCGTCATGTCTCGTTCTATAGATAGTATGCAGATGACGTCACTCAGGCCTTTGTTATTGTTTTTGCCATCCGCGTTTGTGAGTTGTTCTCACTAAACTGTATTAACCAGACTATAAAAGTTCATGGTTACACAGAGTTTGTGTGTTGGTCCATTATACTTCCGGATGGCAATGTTGTGAACTCCTTGGCCAAGCGCATTCTATCTATAGATAGAATGCTCTTGGCCAAGGAGTTCACAACATTGCCATCCGGAAGTATAACGGACCAACACACAAACTCTGTGTAACCATGAACTTTTATAGGCTGGTTAATACAGTTTAGTGAGAACAACTCACAAACGCGGATTGGAAAAACAATAACAAAGGCCTGAGTGACGTCATCTGCATACTATCTATAGATAGAATGAAGTTGACTTCACTCAGGTCTTTGTTATTGCTTTTTGCCTCACTCGGCGCATAGTTGAGTCTTTGAAAAAGGCTTTTACTCGCATTTTCTCTCACCGTACTCAACGTGGCCCCTGTCCAAAAACTTAATGTTAATATCGCCTAATAGGCGTCATGTCTCGTTCTATACGTGACTCATTGCTATTGGTCAAGTATCCCTTGTGCTTTGAGCACGTTTGGTGGATATTGCGCTATATAAATGCTCTAGTTACAAAAACAAGCGATAAATCCGTGGAAGTGGCCTCAATAAATGCTCATAGTTATTTTTATAAAAATTTGATTATATTTTGTTTCTATCTGATCATTATATAAACCCAATTAAGTTCATCCAGATCATTTGACATCATATTATCATGTGGCAATTGACGGGGAGGATTATACTTTGTTTTTATATTCAATTTAATTAAGTATTGATCTTTATATGTCCCTGGTCAACAGCAACATTTAACATGTAGGACGGGACATGCCGATCCTGTTAGGCGATATTACAATTTTTCGGACAAAGACAACGCTGTTAATGACCAGGTACTCATTTTACACCTGAGTACGGTTATAAAGAGCCTTTTCCAAGGACTCAACTATGCGCCGAGCGCGAGGCTCGAACCCAGGACCTTCCGATCCGAAAGCCAGTTAATACCACTAGACCACATAGCCACAATTTCCTTTCAGATTAAAGCTCCAGGCTACACACATATTCGATTTTTTTTAAAACGTGAAATATCGAAATCATCCGCTTATAGAGCAGTAAAGTTAGGTGCCCCAAACGTAAACAAATGTCGAGAAGCACGTGGCAAACCACATGTTCCTGTCTTGACAGCTCACGTTCCACTGTAAATAATAGAAAAAAATAACCTTTAAAATTTGGCTGTTAGGTGGCAAAAGAAACACATATTCATAAATACTCGATCATGCATCAAATAATGTCTAGATATGGATATTTTATGGAACAAAAGGTAAAATTTTCTAAAATTTATCATAAGTTACAGTCTATCTATTTTTAGACCAGAGCAAATTATTGCGCTGGTGTGAACAAAACGAGAATTATTCGGAGCCTGATTTTCATAATAATTTAGCCTTATATTATTATTTCTGCAACTGTTAGATTTTATGTAAAAATATTTTCAATACTGAAAGTGTATTGCCTACAACTCAAACTACAAAATTGGGAGACCTATATTGTGCGTAAATTATTCCGGTCCCTAACGGAAATCACTTGCAACTTGTTATTGTTTACGTTTGGGGCACCTAACTTTACTGCTCTATTTCTTGCTTGTTGCAGTGAAGAGCTGGGCAAGATTAATTCCTGACATGAGATTAGGGCCCGTATCGAATACGTGACATTTAAGATGATTATAATTTGTAAATACGATGGTGATTTGGAAAATGCTCAGGGCACTTTGACATCTCGGAGGTTTTCCATTTTTCAATAGTCATGTCGATTTATTTGTACATTTATCTATACATAAATCGTTCAATCCACATATTATTATTTGATATGAGAGGTGGGTAATATTCATTCATTCCTAAAGAGCGATTACGACTCGTATCGGATATATGGTCTCAATGATGTGTAATCACGATGTACTTATATCGAAATGTGCAGAGCACTTGGGTGTGTCTTTTTTACGAAACCCGCCGAAACCCGCCGAAACCCTGCGAAACCCGCCGAAACCCGCCGAAACCCGCCGAAACCCGACGAAACCCGACGAATCCCGACAAAGTTATGGGAAGTAGGTGGCTGTGGGGAGTGAACCTAGAACTCAGGGAAGTGTACACCATTGGGGAGTGAACCTGGGACTGGGTTTCGGCGGGTTTCGTAAAAAATAACCAGTGCTTTTTTACGAAACCCGCCGAAACCCGCCGAAACCCGGCGAAACCCGACAATATCCAGCAAAGTTATGGGAAGTAGACAACTGTGGGGAGTGAACCCGGGACTTTTTACATTGTCCCAGGTTCACTCCCCACTGGCGCCCACCCCCTATAGTGTCAGGTTCATTCTTCTCTGGTACCAAACTCTCATATCCGGCTTCAACTCCCAATGGTATCCATTTCCCTTTAGTCCCAGGTTTATTTCCTACTGATATCCTGTTTACAGAGTCCTAGGTTCACTCCCCACTGGCGCCCACCTCCTATAGTGTCAGGTTTCTCTCTCCTCTGGTACCCAACTCCCAAATCCGGCTTCAACTCCCAATGGTATCCACCTCCCTTTAGTCCCAGGTTTATTTCCCACTGATATCCTGTTTACATGGTCCCAGGTTCACGACCCACTGGCGCCCACCTCCTCTAGTGTCAGGTTCATTCTCCTCTGGTACCAAACTCTCATATCCGGCTTCAACTTTCAATGGTATCCATCTCCCTTTAGTCCAGGTTTATTTCCCACTGATATCCTGTTTACAGAGTCCCAGGTTCACTCCCCACTGGCGCCCACCTCCTATAGTGTCAGGTTTCTCTCTCCTCTGGTACCCAACTCCCAAATCCGGCTTCAACTCCCAATGGTATCCACCTCCCTTTAGTCCCAGGTTTATTTCCCACTGATATCCTGTTTACATAGTCCCAGGTTCACTCCTCACTGGCGCCCACCTCCTATAGTGTCAGGTTCATTCTCCTCTGGTACCAAACTCTCATATCCGGCTTCAACTTTCAATGGTATCCATCTCCCTTTAGTCCCAGGTTTATTTCCCACTGATATCCTTTTTACAGAGTCCCAAGTTAACTCCCCACTGGTGTGAAATTCCCCGAGTTCCAGGTTCACTCCCCACTGGCGCCCACCTTCTATAGTGTCAGGTTCATTCTCCTCTGGTACTCAACTCCCATATCCGGCTTCAACTTTCAATGGTATCCATCTCCCTTTAGTCCCAGGTTTATTTCCCACTGATATCCTGTTTACAGAGTCCCAGGTTCACTCCCCACTGGCGCCCACCTCCTATAGTGTCAGGTTTCTCTCTCCTCTGGTACCCAACTCCCAAATCCGGCTTCAACTCCCAATGGTATCCACCTCCCTTTAGTCCCAGGTTTATTTCCCACTGATATCCTGTTTACATAGTCCCAGGTTCACTCCTCACTGGCGCCCACCTCCTATAGTGTCAGGTTCATTCTCCTCTGGTACCAAACTCTCATATCCGGCTTCAACTTTCAATGGTATCCATCTCCCTTTAGTCCCAGGTTTATTTCCCACTGATATCCTTTTTACAGAGTCCCAAGTTAACTCCCCACTGGTGTGAAATTCCCCGAGTTCCAGGTTCACTCCCCACTGGCGCCCACCTTCTATAGTGTCAGGTTCATTCTCCTCTGGTACTCAACTCCCATATCCGGCTTCAACTTTCAATGGTATCCATCTCCCTTTAGTCCCAGGTTTATTTCCCACTGATATCCTTTTTACACAGTCCCAGGTTAACTCCCCACTGGTGTGCAATTCCCTGACTCCCAGGATCACCCCCCACTGTTGCCAAACTCCCATAACTTTGCCGGATATTGTCGGGTTTCGGCGGGTTTCGTAATAAAGCACTAATTCTTTTTTACGAAACCCGCCGAAACCGGCCGATAACCTTAGTCTCAGGTTCACTCCCGACTGGTGTACACTTCCCTGAGTATCGGGTTCACTCCCCACAGTTGTCTACTTCCCATAACTTTGCTGGATATTGTCGGGTTTCGCCGGGTTTCGGCGGGTTTCGGCGGGTTTCGTAAAAAAGCACTGGTTCTTTTTTACGAAACCCGCCGAAACCCAGTCCCAGGTTCACTCCCCAATGGTGTACACTTCCCTGAGTCCTAGGTTCACTCCCCACAGCCACCTACTTCCCATAACTTTGTCGGGATTCGTCGGGTTTCGTCGGGTTTCGGCGGGTTTCGGCGGGTTTCGGCGGGTTTCGCAGGGTTTCGGCGGGTTTCGGCGGGTTTCGTAAAAAAGACACACCGCAGAGCACTTCGACACTAAGATTAATTCTCACTTGTCTATAGTCCTATCCACTTATCTATGCATCTATCCATCCATCCATCCACCCCACCCATAACGTTTTTACATGTTTGGACACAACCATCTTTCCATTCATCCATCAATCCATCACCCTTCAATACAACCATCAATCAAAGCATCAATCTATCAATTAATATATCATTTAATCTATCAATCCGTCCACCAATCAATCAATAATATCCATCCACCCATCTCCTCTCTCTCTCTCTCTCTCTCTCTCTCTCTCTCTCTCTCTCTCTCGCTCTCTTTCTCTCTGTATGCCTATGTCCTTATATTTATCTATCTACATACTGTCTGTTTATCTCATTATCAGTATATCCGGCTATCCTTATATCTCTTTGTCTATCCATCTATTCTTCCATCCTTTAATCCATCTCAACCACCCCCCCCCCTTCTCACTCACTCTCTCTCTCTCTCTCTCTCTCTCTCTCTCTCTCTCTCTCTCTCTCTCTCTCTCTCTCTCTCTCTCTCTCTATTAAATCTTAAACAATAACAATACCCACAGGATTCATATCTTATCCTATATATGTTAGATATTGCTATTTCTATTGGGGCCCTGGCAAAGCTCCTTAAGCACCTTTAATGGCGATGACGCCGTATAAGCCTTCATTTTACACTAAGAGAGCAGCAACAGCGATGGACTTGGGCTTCATCCCTGCTCTCTCTATATGAGAATGGTTGTGTGTGCGTTTGTGAGTGTGTTTGTGTGTGTTTGTGTGTAGTTTTAACCTGATAGTTAATCCGATAAATCCTAGTATCGGCCATGTGGTCTAGTGGTACGACACTCGCTTTCGGATGGGAAGGTCCAGAGTTCGAGCCTCGCTCAGCGCATAGTTAAGTCCTTGGAAAAAGGCTCCCTACTTACATTCTCTCACCGTACTCATGTGTAAAATGAGGCCGTCAACAGTGTTATCTCTGTGTCTAAATAAATTTGTAAGATCGCCTAACAAGCGTCATGTCTCGTTCAACATGTTGCGTGTTGATGTTGGTCAGGACCCTTAGTAAAGAGCTTTGATCACGTTTAATGGAGTTAATTGCGTATATAAAAGCTCTTGGTTTGTTATGGTGTTTCTATTAGCAGTAATGTGTCAACATGGTGTCAACCCACCTAAACTACACATTACTGCTAATGGCTCAACACTTTTCATCACCGTGAATTATGTCAACATCACGAAATTCAATGTACATTAACACACTTTATTTTAAGTTTCCTTTTCGCGTTGCTATTCCTCCATTAACCTTCTCCTTACCAGCCATTGTCAGAATTTTCCCCAAAACTTCACACCCACCAAACACAAAAACAGACATTTCTTACTCAAACAAAAAAGCAACAAGCACATTCTATACATAAGATTGCTCGACACTATGAGCTCTATTACAGAATGTCAAGTTCTTGAGCGAGAGCAAAAAGAAATGAAATCTGGATGAGAAAAGTGACGGTTGGTTGCATCGTAACAAATATGACGATTTTCCAATAGGTGGTAAGGAGAGGGTTTAAAAAATACAATTAAACTTTCTGTCCCGTGGAGCCGGAGTTTATTCCAGTTTCTGTGGCGTTAAATGGACAACAGCAATATTTCAACAAAAACAAAATTTTAATTGAGTTTTCTTATAGCGCAATATCTACTCAATGTAAACGTTTTCAGCCAACAGCATCACTTTATATATTTAGGACGAGACATGACACCTGTTAGGCGATTTTACAATATGTTACTTGCCTCCCCCTGGTATGGGAAGCAAGTCTATATTGGAAAGTGGCCTTCGTAAACTCGTGGCCTGACACTGACCAACAAATGACGTCAAAAGACTAGACTTTGACCACAAAAGAATACATATAGTGAGTTGCATTCAACAGTTCAACTAACGGGATCACTTATTTCCTTGATCACTACCAAAGACAACTCACTAGGTGGTCCACAAACCTAAAAATGACGTCAAAATACGGGTCTTAGCGTAGCCATCGTTATCTTATATCCTGGCACTAAGAACCCATTAGGACTTATCTTGTGACGTCATGTTATAGGTTTGTGCAGCGCCTAGTGAATTGTCGTTAGTAGTGTTCAATGAAACAAGTGGTCTCATTGGTTGAACTTTTGAATACAACTCACGGTTTGTTTTCTTTTGTGGCCAAAGGCTTGTCTCTTGACGTCATTTTTGGTCAGTCGCAGTTTATAAGTTAACGATGGCTACGCTCGGAATGTACGGTACTTTGAATCACATCAGTCCCTTAGCTTTGGGGGGGGGGGGGGGTAAATGCTATTCCAATTGAGTTATTGTGCAGCTATTATGTGGTCTTGTGGTAATACACTCGCCTTCGGATCGGAAGGGTCTGGGGTTCAAGCCCCGCTCTGAGCGGCGCATAGTTCAGTCCCTGGAAAAGGCTTTTTACTAGCATTCGCTCATCGTACTCAGATGTAAAATGAATAACTGGCCGTATCAGCGTTGTCTCTGTAGGAAAATTTGTTTGTAATATCGCCTAACAGGCGTCATGTTTCGTTCTACATGTGAAGTGTTGCTGTTGGCTAGGGACCCCTTGTAAAGCAATTTGAGCACATTTAGTGGATAGTGCCGTATATAAAAGCTCAAGCTTTTGGGGGCGGGGTGGGGGAGTGGGGGGGGGGGGGTGTTGATATTTTTTGAGCCTGTTTTGTTTTTTTGTTTTTTAAATTATATATGGTTTCCCGTCTACCAATATGCAAATCAAATATGGCTGACGACATAACAGATCAGTGATAATGGGAGTGATTGATAATTAACGATGACTGCCTGGTGAAGACCGTTTATTCCGTGTCACTCTGTTGACATTTAACATCAACGTGCACTCTGGTCGTAGACAGCTCTGTGGTTTGTTGATGTGATAACGATGATGCTTTATGGGAATTTGGGGGCTTCTGTCTGTGGCATCGCGTTCGTTTTGTTGGAGGAGGATTGGATATCATATCTAGTAGGCCATGTGTAAAGGTGTGCAATCTAGTTATTTCTACATCTATGGTGCATAGCCTAACGTTCGATTGATTGGTTGCTCGTGGGAGGCAGATGATACGAGAATAATCGCTTTTTTGTTTTGTTTTGCCTTTTTATGTTTTTCTTTTCCTTTTTCTTTTCTTTTTTTTTGTTGTTGTTGTTGTTGTGTTTTTTTGTGTGTTTTTTTTTTTTTGTTTCGTTTTGTTTTGAATTTGAAAAAATATTATTTGTGGTGATTGGAGGACATTGTATACGATCTTTTTTTTTTTTACGTGGGATGGTTTGGAAACAATCACGATCTCTTTCTATTCTCGTGTCACCTATCTTTTTGGGGTCGTGGATAGTGGATAGCTCATACGGTAGAGCCACCATCTCCCCGGCCAGGCGGAGTTGTCGTACCAGTAAGGTCGCGGGTTCGAGCCCCCATCGCCACCGCGAAGTTTTTTTATTCTCTGTGGTATTCTGGCAATTTCCTACTCACTTCATTTCTTTTTGCTATTCTCGTCTCCGAGGCTTTTGCGATCTACCGATTGTGTTGTAGGAAGATTGGGCATCATAGGTCATGTGGATGAGTGTGCAATCTTGTTGTTTCTACATCTGTGGTGTTCAGTTTCACGTTTGATTGGTTGATAATACCGGAACAATCGAGTTTTAGTTTGTTTTTATTTCTATTATGTTAGATTTATGATATCTATGGATATTGAAATTATAATAATAATAGTAATAGTAATAATAATAATAAACGTTAACAATTTATGGCGCAATGTATATATATATATATATATTATATATATATATATATATATATATATATATATATATATATATTACAAAGTGAAATATGTTGTCCCTATGACCCCTTAGTTTGAATTTATATTACAATGCATACAGATGTATAAATAGAGAATTAAGAATTAATAGCGACACTTCATATACTAATTTTATAAATTAAGGTCTAGAGTATTCTTATTGCCTCTAGTCCGAACTAGATCCAGTGTGTGATTTAATTCAAATCACAGTTGCGCTTTCAATAATTGAACACTATGTGGCAAAAATGATTAAGGTGACGTGTTGTCTTTGCTTTTATTGATAATAATCTGACATTTTCCATGTTTGATTTGTCAAAATAATAATGTTTTGTTAGTGTTCTAAATTGAGGTGCTTCTGCGATGCTGTGTTTATTATTAGAGGAACTGTAAACATTAGAGTTCATTTGAAAACCGAATCTCGTTATTTTTCTACATCTGCGGTGTTTATCTTAACACTTTTTTGATTGGTCCGGACAGACAGTTGAAACAATAATAATCACTATTTTATTTGTTTTGTTGTGCTTTTGTTTTTGTGTACATTGTTTCATAATATCAATTTGGATATTGAGAGAGGGGAGACTATTAACCGATAATTTCTGCTTATTTTGTTTTTCTTAACATTGTTTGATTTTAATTTGGTTGTTGAGAGAGGGGATTATATTAACCGATAATTTCTTTGATTGATCTTTCGGAAACAGTCACATTATGTTTGTATTCACATTTTTTATCCCTTTTCAACGCTTCACTTTTATTTTTCAATTTGTTTTGTTAATATCATAATGATATTTTTCTTGATGGATCTTTCAAGTTGTAAAGTGACGTAAAGACAAAGAGAGTTTATTCTTGAAATTCGCAGAATTTCCAAAGACTCAAATGAAGAAATATTTTGTTTTGTTTTTGTTTTTGTTGTTTTGTTCTTTGTTTCTTTGGGGGGGGGGGGGGGGGGGGGGTTTGGCATAAAGTGATTATTTATACTGTCAGGGTCAGATTAAATTTCCATCTTTTCACTTCGTCAATTCAATACCGTTAATTAATTATTGGCCATTGTGAACAACTTCGTATGAGCACACGTATATAAAATATGAATAAAACAAATTCCCTAATTAATCTTCGGTTAGATTTAGACATACATTATACAAAAATTATTCTCTTTAATAAATATATATATATATATATATATATATATATATATATATATATATATATATATATATATATTATATAGAGAGAGAGAGAGAGAGAGAGAGAGAATAAGTTTTAATATATATATATATATATATATATATATATGTGTGTGTGTGTGTGTGTGTGTGTATTGAATTGTGGCCTATACGATTATAGAGGCTATTCGTGCTGTGCCCCCCCCCCCACCACCACCACTCTTTGAGCGTGATTAGCTCTCGAGCTATTTATAATTCATCAATATTTAAAATCAGGAAATCACAATAACGTGATTATCGTGCAATGTTTTTTAAAATAATCATTTCAAATACATTATAATTATGCCTTTCTCTAATTATTAGACACGGAACCGGCCCTTCGCCGTCCAACCCATCTGTCAAACGCATGTCCGTGACAAGGGGGGGCGGGGGGGGGGGGGTATCCAGCTCCTTGTTTGGGAGGAGATTAGAATATTTCAATCGGCAGTAATTAATTGACGACACGAGCTGATGTTTTGATGCTAATTTGATTAGGGGATTTGGTTTTGTTTGGTTGGTCTATTGTTGTGTTTGGGGCAGGGGCGCGGGGGTTGGGGGGGGGGGGGGGGGGTAGTTTTTTCATTTTGGGGGGGGGGGGGGTAGTTTTTTGTTGTTTTTTTTTTCTTTCGAAATCTGTAATCTTACAATGAGTTGGAGCCTTTGTTACATTATTTTTTGTCGTTCTTCCACTCTCTCTCTCTCTCTCTCTCTCTCTCTCTCTCTCTCTCTCTCTCTCTCTCTCTCTCTCTCATTTTCAATCTATTTCTCTTCACCATTCCCATCATTCTTTACCCCCTATTTTCCCCAATGATACCATTTTAAAAAATAGATTTTCAATTTTATTCCACCACCAAAAAAAAATGATCAACACTGACGCCACAGGTCATTAGACACATACTATGCGCTACAGGACTCTACTACCGTACTCTGTAAAAACCCATATTTAAAAATTTGGCCAGAAAACTCGTCCTTCAAATATTGATCGATTTAAATGACCCTCATCTTGGCAAAAACTCTCAAACCTGGGACTTCGCGAAGTCCCAGGTTTGAGAGTTTTTGCCAAGATGAGGGTCATTTAAATCGATCAATATTTGAAGGACGAGTTTCCTGGCCAAATTTTTAAATATGGGTTTTTTCCAGTGTACGGCAGTCAAGCTGTTTTCTGTCGCCATTGGGTTAAAATGTAATTCGATTCTTCCCAGAAGAGTACTATGTGTCATTGTCTCATTCTGCGTTCTAATAATCCCTTTTCCTATTATTCGAAAATAAGATGTTATTACAACATTTATTACACTTTTATTAAAATATAATATTTCTGATTCCCGATTACTAGAATTTCAGTCAATATAATATTATTATTTTCAGCCGTTGTGTGAATTAGCCTGTTTTTATCCGCATGTATTTATATATATATATATATATATATATATATATATATATATATATATATATATATATATATATATATATATATATATAAATGGAGTCACTCACTTACTTTTGGCCGAAACACATGTTTCTGTGGTCTCCATCCGACTAATAATATATCCACTGACGACGTTGATAGGGACCACAGAAACATTTGTTTCGGCCATAAATAAGTGAATGACTCCATTTAATCAGCTCTAACGAACATTATCAAGCACTCTCATACCTACAAATACCCACCAACACTCATATATATATATATATATATATATATATATATATATATATATATATATATAATATATGATGTGTGTATGTATGTTGTGTGTTTAATATGAGGATATGTTAATATATTATAACCGTGATAACGGGTTCCTTGTAATTGGATTAATATATCCGAGAATGCCAAAAGGAAAATGTACTAAAAAAACACACTTTCTTATTAACATTCACAAGTCAAAGTGAGACCAAGCTGCTCGAGGCTGTGGGCTGTAAGAAGTAATAAACAAAAGTTAATATAACAGCTCAAAAAATAAAATAAATAAAAAGGAACCAAATCCTAAACATGGAGTGTTCTGTCTTGAGGCTGTTCTAGTTCTATTCACGTTTACTTATTACTACTTCTTACATTTTCTTTCTGATGTCTTTGAAGCTTTTTTTTTAAATTTCACGTTTAGACAATATTATATTTACTTTCGCAAGCTCCACTCAGGATTTTACCTCCCTATTCTAAGATTGAATCCTGGGTGGGGTTCCCGACCTCCCATAGTGGGCAGGGTGATACTTGCTGTGTCTTCTATGGCGTGGCTCAGCGGTACGGTCTTTGCTTCGTACCCGAAAGGTACCGAGCTCGATTACCCGCTGCGCTGTGTGGCCTTGAGCAAGTCACCTCGCCCTAGCTCAATTTGCGGCGCTGCACTGCGGCTGACGCCAGGGTTATTCCAGTCTTCCCTTGGAATAGAGCCTACGGACAAATTTCCCCTATGGGATGAATAAAGGGAATTTTATTTTATTTTATTATTATTTTTATATATCTGTTTTCTAATTGATTTCTGTCTTTGTCTTGGAATGAGATTACTTAGTTTTGTCCTGACTCTGACCAGAGACCTTGGCTGGGAGGACAACAGTCGAATGTATAGTTATAGTTTTAGTTTTAGGATATATTTTTTCCCTTGTAAATCATCTCTCTGTTATGTACTGTTATTTTTAATTTTTAACATATGGTTTGTAAACATTTGAGTGTGTTCCTCTTAGTGGGTTCTTGTGCTGGTGTCTGGGTGAGACTTTTAGGTAATCTCAAACAAAGTCCACTGATAGAATGCTCTTGGAATCTACATCTGTTCCCTATTTGAACCATTCACCTTTATCTCACTTTTTCCCCAGTCCTTTTTATTGTACACATCTAGAATATTTTTACTATCCAAATTTCTTCCTTTTTTAATGGTGCTGATATGACCTAAATGGTTACAAACGCCGCAAAACCCTTAAAAACAAACAAAAAAAAAAACAAAACAAAACAACAACATAAAACAAAAACAACATAAGACATTAGTATTAAAGTAAAAGACAAAGAAAAAGAATTCAACAGCTTGAAAAAAAAAATAACTTACCTAAAACGGAATTTTTCGGGGTCACTTCCCCCCCCCCCCCCTAACTCCACCCCCTCCCTCCCCCTTCCCCTCTCCTCCAGAGTGGAATAATCTATTTAATTGATACATACACTCGCCTCTTCAGTAGCATCCATCTAAATGTGGGCTGTTGACGAGAAGGAGGAATACATTGCGTATTCGGAGAGAAAAAAAATACATTAAAATTTGTAAAATTTTGGCCAGAAAAACTCGTCCTTCAATACGATTGATGAATGTGACACTTTCTTGTCAAAATTGTCAAACCGAGACTTCGGAGTAGTCTTCAAGGAAGTCCAGGTTTGAGATTTTTTTTGACAAGGTGAAGGTCATTTTAATCTATCGATATTAAATTTTAAACGACGTTTTTTCTGGCCAAAATTTTACAAAATGTGTTGGGTTTTTTTTTCACAGAGCGACAGTCTGGCAACATGTGTCAGTGTCAGTGGCTGCTGATGAGGAGGAAATGCAGATTTCTATCTGTTGAAGTGATACGAGAGGAATAGAGATTTCTATCTGTTGAAGTGATACGAGTAGGAATAGAGATTTCTATCTGTTGAAGTGATACGAGTAGGAATAGAGATTTCTATCTGTTGAAGTTATACGAGTATGGAATAGAGATTTCTATCTGTTGAAGTGATACGAGTAGGAATAGAGATTTCTATCTGTTGAAGTGATACGAGTAGGAATAGAGATTTCTATCTGTTGAAGTGATACGAGTAGGAATAGAGATTTCTATCTGTTGAAGTGATACGAGTAGGAATAAGATTTCTATCTGTTGAAGTGATACGAGTAGGAATAGAGAGATTTCTATCTGTTGAAGTGATACGAGTAGGAATAGAGATTTCTATCTGTTGAAGTGATACGAGTAGGAATAGAGATTTCTATCTGTTGAAGTGATACGAGTAGGAATAGAGATTTCTATCTGTTGAAGTGATACGAGTAGGAATAGAGATTTCTATCTGTTGAAGTGATACGAGAGAATAGAGATAGGAATGAATAAGATTTCTATCTGTTGAAGTGATACGAGTAGGAATAGAGATTTCTATCTGTTGAAGTGATACGAGTAGGAATATAGATTTCTATCTGTTGAAGTGATACGAGTAGGAATATAGATTTCTATCTGTTGAAGTGATACGAGTAGGAATAGAGATTTCTATCTGTTGAAGTGATACGAGTAGGAATAGAGATTTCTCTCTGTTGAAGTGATACGAGTAGGAATATAGATTTCTATCTGTTGAAGTGATACGAGTAGGAATAGAGATTTCTATCTGTTGAAGTGATACGAGTTGGAATAGAGATTTCTCTCTGTTGAAGTGATACGAGTAGGAATAGAGATTTCTATCTGTTGAAGTGATACGAGTAGGAATAGAGATTTCTATCTGTTGAAGTGATACGAGTAGGAATAGAGATTTCTATCTGTTGAAGTGATACGAGATTTAATTGCTGTGACCTCGTGTGTTGTTGATGTCACCCACTCAATTGATTTAGGGAAAGGCATTAAAATGTATTAGTGGTTGTGAAATGTTTTTATGGATCGTTCTTCTCATCTCTTTTTCGTCGTATTGTAGATATCTCATACATGTGAACCTTGAACTCGAACAAATACAAAACAGAGCAGTGAAATTTATAAATTATTATAAAAAACTGCAAAGGTACAAAACATGAAAATGCTTTAATTCACTCAATCCTTGATAAATTTTGCTACTTTTCAAAATTGGAAAAAAATGTATTAAAATTGAACAAGTCCATAGATAGTTTTATTCAACTATCATTAACATGCAAAAATTAAAAGCATTAGCTTTGATACTACGCATATTATTATAATTCGTCTCAGAAAAATGTAAGAAGTAGGCATGGGGTAAAGTAAACCCGGTAAACTACAGATATACTCGGTGTTAGGGTTAAGTGAGTTAAATCTCGAATCGCAACAACAGAGCATGACAAAGTAATATTATTTTGCAAAGCCTAAACGACTTTTCCAGGATTTTTCTACAGAGAAGACCAACAAAATATCTTATCGCATATCTGGAATGTAGTAATGTATTTATGTCTTTGTTGCTTTTTGTTGTCTGAAGGAGGATTTTAAGCCCGAAACGTTCAGTGTTTAGTGTTTTGTTATTTTTTGAAGCTGTTTTATTCAGTTTTGTTTATTACTTTTTACGCCCCGTAACAAGTGTATTTGATGTTGTATGATATGATACTGGAGTTATTCTCATATATTAGACGTCCAAATTTCTGGGCGGGGTTCCTTACCTCCCATAGCCAGGGAGGCACTTACTGTGTCCTCACCCCCCCCCCCCCCCCCCCCCCCATTATATCTGTTTTCCAACATGCTTTCTGTCTTTGTCTTGGAATTGAGATTACTTGGCTTTGTCCAGGCTGGCCGGAAACCGTGGCTGAGAGGGAAACAGTCAAATGTATAGTTAGTTTTGGGAGATGATGTTTTTTTCCTTGTGAATCATCTCATTGTTATGCTCTGTATTGTTTTTGTTTACATATATATGCTTTGTAAAAATTTGAATATATCCCTCTCAGTTAGGATCTGTGATCTTGGAATCTCCATCTGTTTTCTGTTTGAACCAATTCCTCTTTGTCTTACCTTTTCTTGGGTGCTTTAATTGTAATTCTAGAATTTTTTACTGGCGCTGATAATACCTTAATGTGTTGCAAGCGTTGTAAAACCCTTAAAAACAAAAACAAACATAAGTCCAAATTTATTGTTGTTATTGCCTTCTCCTTTCATTTCAGATAATGGCTGCTATATTTAGACCTGACGTCATATTGACGTCATTGCTCTCCGCCTTGCTCAACTCATGTTTTCGTCACCATCTCAAAGTGTTCACTGTCGTTTGTTGCCTGGCTATACTTATAAATGGTGAGTAAGAACATGCTCTGTATGATGATGATGATGATGGCGATGATGATGATGATGATGATGATGATGATGATGATGATGATGGCGATGATGGCGATGACGGTGATGATGATGATGATGATGATGATGATGATGATGATGATGATGATAGTGATGATGATGATGATGATGATAGTGATGATGAAGATTAATTATGATGGTGATGATTGTTGTGTTTTTGACGGGCCTCGAGATTAATATTGTGGAATCACTCAACTCAGAAGCGTTAAGTGATATGAGAGAGGACAGTTTATTACTGTGTATAAGTTAGAGTATATACAAATATATCGCAACATCATTTTAAGAAGGAAAAATAGTATAAGTAACTCAACTATGAAAAGTAAGGAACAAAGAGTGCATCCTTCACTAGGGCATCATCATCAATGCCTTTTTCACCCTGGGTCAGGGTATAGGCCACAGACAAACAGTTTCCATCCTTCTCTATCCTGAGCCAACTTTTTTATCTCATTCCAGGTCTTACCACTTCTCTGTATATCCGCTTCTTTAATTCTTCTCCATGTTCCTCGTGGCCTTCCCCTTGATCTTCTGCCCTGAGGGTTCCAGTCCAATACTTTCTTTGTTATAGTTGAGTCATTCTTTCTAAGCGTGTGTCCAATCCACCTCCATCGTCTTCTTCCTATATCCTCTCCCACTGGTTTCTGCTGTGTTCTTTTCCATACTTCTTCATTTTTTATTCTATCCATCCATTTTATTCTGAGTAGCTTACGCATGCACCTGTTTACGAAAATCTGTACCCTCCTTATACATGCCTGTGATGCGTTCCAAGTTTCACATCCATACAGTAGGACAGACTTCACGTTTGAGTTGAAAAGTCTTAGCTTTAGTTGAAGGGAGATATCTTTAGTTCTCCAAACTCTGTTCAAAGATGTGAATGCAGCCTGTGCCTTTCCTATTCGTGCTTTCACCTCTGCTTCCGTGCCTCCTTCCTTGTCAATTATACTTCCGAGATAGCAGAAAGTGTCTATATCTTCGAGTTCCTGATCTTTTACTTTGATCTGCTCCCTTTGACGCGTACCTATCCTCAAGACCTTTGACTTTGCAGGGTGAATTCTTAGACCAATTGATTCCGAGAGGCTGTTTATAATTGTGGTTTTTGCTTGCATCTGGTCCTGGGTGTGGGACAAAAGAGCCAGATCATCTGCAAAATCCAGATCATCCAACTGTGTCCAGGGGGTCCACTGTATCCCATTTCTTCTCCCTTTGGAGGTTTCCTTCATTAGCCAATCAATGGCAAGGATGAACAGGAATGGAGAGAGCAAGCATCCCTGCTTGACACCAGTCTTAATTTCAAAGCTGTCAGTAAGCTGATCTTCATGTACAACCCTGCAACTTGATCCTTCATACATTTCCTTAATGAGGTTTACTATCTTTTCAGGGAGTCCATAATGTGCCAGAATTTTCCACAATGTTGTTCTGTCAATACTGTCGAAAGCCTTCTCGTAATCCAGAAAGTTGACAATAAGAGGAGAGTTCCATTCTATAGACTGTTCCACTATGACTCGCAGAGAGGCAATCTGGTCGGTGGTTGAACGGTTTTTCCGAAAACCTGCCTGTTCGTCCCGCAGTTTAGCATCTGTTGCATTCTTAATTCTCTCTAAAATAATACGGTTGAAAACCTTTCCTGGGATAGAAAGAAGAGTGATGCCTCGATAATTATTACAATTACTGAGATCCCCTTTCTTTGGAAGCTTGATAAGATGTCCTTCCTTCCAATTCTTTGGGAATATCCCGTCATTCCAGATTCTCTCAAATAGTGGGTGCAGGGCCTCAGCATTTCTTTCCGCATCAACTTTTAGAGCCTCCGGTGGAATCTGGTCTGGTCCAGCAGCTTTCCCCCTTTTCATCTTGTTAATGGCACCCACAATCTCTGCTATCGATGGTGGATCACAGCTAATTGGTAGCTCATTCCTTGCAGGCAAAATTTCTGGCTGGTTGTCTGGTGGTGGTCTGTGGTGGTCACTAGGGCATGCCACTCTGATATTTGTTAAGCACAAATAATATTTTAACAATGGACTTAATGAATAATAACTAATTAAGCTGTAACTAAAATCAATTAGCTAATTGAGCAACTCTTTCCTAGAGTAACTCTATGTATAAGTCCATAACACCTCCCTGTTTTGCCTGAGAAGTAGGTTTCGAAGGTTCGAAGGCTAAAATCGATTGGGGAATTTTCTGGTACGACACGATCTTCTCAGTTGGACACGATCCGATTCACGATTCGATTCTGCTTCGGGGGTAGCTGCATTCAATGATGAACGCTCACAATAATCACCGATAGGATTAGTAATTAAATCGTCCTCTATGGTATCATTTGCTGTAGCAGATACGTTTTTGGCGAGGAAGGTTGTAACGTGGTCTTATTTGTTCAATATGACGCTTCCACGTTGTTCCGTCTCTCTGGAGAGTTACCATGACATGACGTGGGCCCAACACTTTGGTGACAGTTGCGGGAATCCATTTCGCCTCTCTGTCATTTCGATTACCAAAACGTAAGGAATAAATGTGTGTCCCAACTTTATAACGCGTTTTTGATACGCGTGGTTTGGAATTTGAGGTGGACAATGGGCGGAGTGTGTCGATCAATGTGCGAATTGACGTCCATGAAGCAATTCACTAGGTGACGAACCAGAAGCTAAAGGTGTGCGACGATATTGCATAAGAAATTGTTGCAAGGCTTGTCTTGGAGGAAAAGACGATTTTCTCAAAGCCTTTTTAAAACTTCCCACAAATCGTTCTGCTGCACCGTTTGTAGCGGGATGATAGGGAGCTCCAGTGAGATGTTTGATTCCCCTCTCCCTACACCATGTCTGAAATTCGTCAGAAGTGAAGCATGCTGCGTTGTCCGACACGATAGCGTGAGGATAGCCGAAGTGAGCGAAGTCCTCTTCCAGAAGGCTAGTTGTTGCTTTCGTTGACGTCGAACTGGTTGCGTGAATGCATGGGTAATTTGAGTAGGCGTCGACCATTACTAACCAGTTATTACCCATAAAATTCACTGCGTGATCGATGTGCATTCGACTCCACGGTGAGTCTGGCGTTATCCATGGATGGTTTGGCTCCTTTGGTGGGTTGTTTTGATGTTCTGCACACGTAACACATCCACGACACGTATTGACGATGTCAGAATCAATACCTGGCCAATATACGATCGTTCGCGCTAATTGTTTCATGCGTTGCATGCCGAAATGACCGTTGTGAAGGATATTGAGGACGTCTCGTTGCAAACTCTTAGGAATAACGATTCTTGATCCGTAGAATAAACATCCATGAGACGTTGACAGCGTGTCCTTCGTCTTGAAGAATGGTTTAAGATTGTCCGTTTTGGAATCTGATTTAGACCATTTACGACTCGTGTTTCTCATGACAACGGATATGGTGTCATCTTTAGCGGATTCTCTAGCGATGACTCCGGGGTCAGTAGCTCTTAGCTGTTTTCCAACTGAAGAGATTGTAAACACAGTGTTGACATCTTCTCCATCTTCCTCTCTGTCGAAGACTGGGTCGGCACTTGCAGGAAGTCTGCTCAGTGCATCAGCGTTGCCATGGTGAGCTGTCTTACGATATTCAATTCTATAATCGTACTGACTTAGTGTCAAAGCCCATCTGGCCAGGCGGTTGGCAGCTAAAGCAGGTACTGGTTTTCTTGGACCAAAGAGCGACAATAAAGGCTTGTGATCGGTGACGAGTATGAAATTGCGACCGTAAAGAAATTGATGAAATTTACTCAGCGCAAAAATGATTGATAACGCTTCCTTCTGAATCTGACTGTATCTTCGCTGAGTATTGTTCAAAATTTTAGAAGCATTGGCAATCGGTCTTTCACTACCGTCTGGGAAACGATGGAATAACACGACTCCGATTCCAACATTTGATGCGTCACAAGATATACCCACGTCGAGAGATGGATCAAAATGCACAAGAATTGTCTCGTCACAAAGAAGTCTCTTCGCATGTTGAAAAGCTGTTTGTTCTTTAGCTGTCCATTTCCATTTAACTTCTTTCTTGGTTAACTGATAGAGGGGCTCTAAGACAGTTGCAAGATTTGGTAAAAATTTCGAATAAAATTGTACTTGTCCTAAGAACGATTTTAGGCTCGATACATTAGTGGGTGGTGGCATTTTAGTGATTGCATCGACCTTTGTGCCTTTTGCAATGCCGTCTTTTGATAGTAGATGACCCAAGTACTCACACTGTGATTCTGCGAAAGAACATTTTTGGAGATTACAGCGAAGTTCCCTTATCATGAAGTCGCTGTAATAATCTTCGCAGATTGTGTAAATGATCGGTGGAATCCTTGCCACTCACAAGGATATCGTCGATGTAGACTGCGACGCCTGGAAGATCCTGAGTCAGTTGATCCATTATTTGTTGAAAATATCCGGGAGCTGAACTGATGGCAAAAGGTAGTCTCGTTTGAAGGAGAACACCTTTATGCGTGCTGAGTGCGAGGCGTTCTTGCGATTTTGGTGACAACGGGATTTGTGTGTAAGCCTCGGCTAGGTCAATTTTGGAAAATCCGTAGCCTCCTCCTAATTTGCGCATGAGGTCCTCAGGTAACGGTATCGGATATCTGTGAGTTTCCAATTGCGGATTAACTGTAACAGAGTAGTCTCCGCATACTCGAATTTTCGGTCTCTCACCCCTGATTGTCTTCTTTTTTATTGGCACAATCGGTGTTCCAAATTCGTTGAAGGATGTAGGCTTCCAAATTCCCTTTGCAATACCGGCATCCAAGCTCTTGTTGAGGTCGTCTTGGATCGCATAGGGGACGGAACGAGGCTTGTGAAACACAGGCGTCACATCGGCTTTAAATTTAATGTCAAGTTCAAAATCTTTCAATTTACCGAGTTCTGGTTTGAAGACATCAGGAAATTCTGCACACACTTGTTTACATGCCTTTTGAAGATGTGACATGTTTGTTGCGGGCTTACTACGAACAGATTTTACTTTTTTCGTTTGAAACAGTTCATCTACTAAAACATTGAGCATTTGTATGGCAGAACGTCCTAATAAGTGTAACGGCATAGTGGTGACAACAAAGTTTATCTCGCGGCACGTATCGTTCACAGACACCGGCAAGAAAACAGTTCCAATGACGGGGAGTTCGTGGTTGGATGCCCATTGATACTTAATGTTGGCATTAAAGAGTTGTGGTTTGCCAATCCTCTCCCATGTTCTAGTTGAAATGAAATTGTCACCAGTCCCTGTATCTATTTCGAAAACAATTTCATGGTTGGATACAGTCGTAGCTAACTTAAGCGGTGATGATGATGATGATGATGATGATCATGATGATAATGATGATGAGGACGAGGATGATGATGATGATGATGATGATGATGATGATGATGATAATGATAGTGATGATGATGATTAATTATGATGGTGATGATGATGATGATGATGATGATGATGATGATGAGGAGGAGGAGGATGATGATGGTGATGATAGTGATGATGATGATTAATTATGATGGTGATGATGATGATGATGAGGAGGAGGAGGAGGAGGAGGATGATGATGATGATGATGATGTCATACAATAAGTCCACAAAGTCGCATAAACTGGGAACAAAAAGGAGGGTCGGCATGAACTGAACTTTAAAAGACACGTGATCGATGGTCACGGTCATGATAATATGGGGAGGGTAGAGAGTATAAGATCACTCACCTAAGACATGTTTTAATCCAATTATTTCCGTGACCCATAGCCTTTTAATACCATTGGCCTCGATTCCATGCCCAAGGGGACGTAATCTCGCGCCAATTGAGACACACGCATGCTGATAAACATCAAATATTGATGACGCAATCTAACAAAGTACAATAATCGTGGATTTTGCACACAACTGACATGTGACACAACTGACGTGTACTAATATACAAGTCAGTCTGGCAACCTATATGTGACCCTTCGTCTCAAAACGGTATTAAGTCGGGATGGTTAAAATATTTTGAAAATCAATTTTTTAGCCAGAAATATCAGACTTGTGTTGAGTTTTTATGTTTGTTTTTTTTAGGAGAATGGATACCATATTTTAGGGTGCTAATGCCAACAATTTATATTTTTGACCAGTTTAACATTTAATTCGGCTTTCAAGCATATGGTTCGTTCCGACATAATACCGTTTGGAGACGATGGGTCACATATTGTTATAGTCTTAGTGTTGGAATGGACATGCCTTTTTTTTCCTTTAAAACCAACTAGACGTCTAGTAAAAAACCCGCAATTTCGCGTGGAATGAACTATTTTCATTCGATATTGTACTCACCATACCTGAAGTAGCAGACGTGAGCAGAGTTGAAAGACGATCCTGGGATCGAGAACTTACCTTACAGTACAGTAGTACTCTGGTGATCATTTTTTGATTGTTGATTGGTAAAATTGAGAGTTTGTCCATAATTCAAAACTAAGTAATATACACTGATCTATACATACATGAAAGAAAATGTGTGTCTTGACCACTTTAATCCTGGGGTCAAATGAAAATCTGAAGCAGACGCGAACAGTACCAAGTACTCCATCTTTACTTTTGGTTTGTTCGGGCTAAAAGCTAGCCAGACAATTGACAGTTTGCCGATAACTTTTAACTAAATATTTCCCAGGGCAACAATTATCACATCGATGGCATAAAAACGACAGTAATATTAGTTGATGTTGTTTATCGGTGAAACTAATTCAAATTTCTGTAAATCCGAATACCTTAATGTGATCAAGTGAATAATATAATTATGAATGCCAATTTTTGCTGATAAAAGCCAATCGGACAACTCCTAGCAAACACACACACACACACACACACACACCCCCCCCCCCCCCCCCTCTCCCCTCTTCCACGCTCAGGAATTTTGTACTTGATGTTTATACTGGACAGATAGAGTTGAGGGTGTGGCCATAAGTTAAACCTGGGTATTATCCACCCGAAACCATCACATTGAAAGCATCAAAGGGGCAATAATAATACTTGATGTCATAAATAGATGAAAACTGTTGAAAACTTATTGTAGATCTGAAATCCTTTAAATAATTAAGTGAATACATTATTTTGAATGGAACGATTTGGGTAAAAACACCAAACTGACAACTTTTTACAGTATCGAGATTGGTTGTTTTTAAAAGTGTTAGTGTCGTCGTACACAAACTGACTTTAAATTATAAAAGGAAATCAAGTTATCTGTTTATCTATCTGTAAAAAGTACATTTCTAATTTTCAAATCTTTCAGTAGAGTTGTGCGCCGTATATTTTTTTAAAAATTGACTCAAATGGCACAATGTTCTCTATAAGGCTATATTTTTTAAAGAAAGGATTGTAACTTTTTTATTGTGGCCTCGTTGTATGACACTCGCCTCTGGATCGGAATGTCCTGGGTTTAAGTCCGGCTCTGAGCAGTGAATTATTGAGTTCTTGGAAAAGGCTTTTTACTCACATTCTCTAACCTTACTCAGGTATAAAATTAGTACCTGGCCGTTAACAGCATTGTCTATGTCGAAAACAAATTTGTATCGCCAAATAGGCATCATGTCTCGTCTTACATGTTTAATTAACTCTATTGTTGCAGTTGGCTAGGAGCCATTTGTAAAGCACTTTGAACACGTTTAATGGATATTAAATTTGAGCTTTTACATAGCGTAGTGATTGGTTCCACTTAACGTGCTCAAGGCGCTTTACAATGGGGCCTCTAGCCAACAGCAACACGTAACATGAACGAGACATGACGCCGGTCAGGCGATATTACAATTTTTTTTCGACAGAGACAACGCTGTTAACGGCCAGGTACTCATTTTACACCTGAGTACGGTGAGAGAATGTGAATAAAGAGCCATTTCCAAGGACTCAACTATGTGCCGAGAGAGGCTCGAACCCAGGAACTTACGATCCGAAAGCGAGTGCTATACCACAAGACCAGATAGCCGCACTCTCGAATCAATGAGTACCATTTTTCAGGTCTAGCCACCCACGATGAAATATTAGAACAAGCTGAAACTAAAAGACTATTGATTCGAACAATAAGAAAAAGACAAATTCTTTTGTTAGGGCACCTTAATCGACATAAATGTATTGAACATCTTGCTCTCACATGAAAGATAGAAGGTAAAAATGAGTAAAGGTAGACCAAGAAAAACATAATTTGAATAGTTTGAACAGCTGGGTGACAAATAAAGAGAAGAGTAATATTGGTTTTCTGATGTTATCTGATCAGAGAGATGAATGGCGTACCATGATCACCGATGTCTGGCACAGACTTGGTACTTGAAGAAGAAGAAGCCACCCACATATTTATGGTCCCGTTGTTGTAGTACTCAATCTTAAAGCAACTGTTCCTTATTTACAAGAGGAGGAGAAAGGAGATGGGGGGGGGGGGGGTGAGGTAGGAGGGTAGGAGAGGAGGAGGAATATGAGCAGGAGAAGAGGAAGGCTGGAGGAGGGAGGGGGAAGGAGGAGGTGGAGGAGGGATGAGAATAAATTAATATTTAAACATTCAGAAAATATTTGATGCACAATAAGATGATCAATAAAAATAGCACATCATAATATTATTATTATTAGACGCCTGTAACACGGGCCGCCATTTAGTGTCAGTTGAAATGTCAAACTGGACAAGAACACCGCGTGGGTGGAGGGAATCAGATTTTTCTTCTTCATCTTCTTCTTCGTCTTGTGGAAACCTCCAATATTGTCGAGGATCACTCCACAGTTTGTAGGGTTTTGCATTGTAAACTTGTTAAAACTCTGCACATAATAGTAATACTTTTTTTTTTAATACATAGATTAAAAGATGTCAAAGTGCTTGATATAGAAACGGGAACTGAGTTTTTGTCAATGATGGCGGATGCATCAGGAACTGACTCAATCAGAGCTTGTGAGGCATTCCCAATGGGCATGATCTATATTAACTTTCCATGTGGTCGAGGTTATTGGTCACATCAAAGAGTGTGTAGGGTAACGTAGTTACCAAGAGCTCTCACTTGTCTTAACCGCAATGCTATTGTCGCGTGCCAGGCGAGACAGCGAGATGGGTGTGCTCCGCGTGTATGATGCGCGCTAGGCTTACTGAACAATGAAGAAAATACAAGTAGAAGGGAAGATGCTTGGCTTCACCAAAAGCGGGAAGTGAGAGCTCTTGGTGACATAACAATCGTTACCTACACGCTCTTTGGTCACATTGCAAAATGTGCTCAAAGTGACCCACTTTGTGAAAAGTGTTCACAGCTTTTTAAATATCTAACATCACGATTGGTCATTTGATTCAGGTTGACACATGGGTATGTTTATAACATTTGTAAACAAAGCAGCGTGTTTACATTTGTTTAGAAATATCCAATCATTGTACAACAACAAATCATGTGATTGATGACCTGGTTGGACGAAAACATGAATATAGATCGCTCCCATTCCCACCTATGGCCCAGTGTGCTTCAAAAGTGTTGAAACAGTGTTTTCCTATAAAGTTTTTAATGTTTCGGTGGTAACGCTTGGCTATCCAATGGTGGTCGATTAGAATAAATCCTTCAGAGACATGTGACGCCCATGGAGCCCCGGGGTTCATCCCGGTTTCTGTGGGGTGAAACATGGAATAGAAATTGCTTGTTATCCTTTTAATGGGACGTTAGTCTGTCGCAAGGTACTTTCCACCAGCAGCTTGTGGACAGGGGGTCAGAGAACACAAATTCAACGTTATTATTATTATTATTATTATTATTATTATTATTATTGTTATTGTTATTGTTATTATTATTATCTATTATTATTATTATTATTATTATTATTATTATTATTATTATTATCATTATTATTATCATCATCACCATCACCATCACCATCACCATCATCATCATCATCATCATCATCATCATCATCATCATCCAGCTCCAAAAAAAGATCAATCCTTATCATCATCATCATCATCCATTGTTTTTATAGATCTAAACGATTCTATTACATTTAAAACTTTTATAGTCACATGTATATTGAAAACTTTAATTATTATTTAATTTATTTTATTTTTTGGTGAGATTTTTCTCATTGAGAATCTCCCATAGTGGGCGGGGAGGTACATGCTGTGTCTTCTATTCCCCCATACCCGTTTTCCAATTGTTTCCTGTCATTGTCTTGGAATGAGATTACTTAGTTTTGTCCTGATCCTTGCCGGAGTTTCTTGACTGGGAGGGAAACAGTCGAATGTATAGTTATAGTTTTGGGAGATGAAGTGAGAAGAAAAGTGCCGGAAGACAATAGAGAATTTTTTTTTTCGCGGCGGTGATGGGGTTTGAACCTGCGACCTTGTTGGTACGACAACTCCGCCTGGCTGGTGAGAGCGTGACTCTACCGTATGAGCGATCCACGAACCCAAAAAAAAACGTATCAAACTCAGGTCATTCATTACTAGAGCTCTCTCTCTCTCTCTCTCTCTCTCTCTCTCTCTCTCTCTCTCTCTCTCTCTCTCTCTCTCTCTCTCTCTCACCGACTACTGGAGCCGCGGGTCCAACACACAACCACCGCGAAGTTAGCTGACCAGCAATTAAGCTTAATAGCCAATATTCTCAACACAAACATATAACATAGAAACGGGCGGAGTTGTCGTACCAATAAGGTCGCGGGTTCAAACCCCATCACCGCCGCGAAAAAAAAATGATTCTTTATTGTCTTCTGGCACTTTTCTACTCACTTCATCTCTTGTTGTTACCAACTTAAGTGCCTGCTCCACCCACTTTTCTGAATTAAAAGTTTTGGGAGATGATATTTTTTCACTGTCAATCATCTCTCTGTTATGCATTGTATTATGTTTAGTTTACATAATATCGTATTATATCATTTGTAAACATTTGAGTGTATTCCTCTCAGTGGGGACCTGTGCTTGTGTCTGGATGAGACTTTTAGGTGATCTCAAACTAAGTACTTTGACGGTATGCTCTTGGAATCTACATCTGTTCCCTATTTGAACCAATTCCCCTTTGTCTCACCTTTTCTCTTGGGCATTAATTGTAATTCTAGAACTTTTTACTATCCCATTTTCTTCCTTTTTACTGGCGCTGATATGACCTTAATGTGTTGCAAGCGCCGTAAAACCCTTAAAAACATAAAATCTCACTTTGAGAATAGCTTGAGTGTGTCCGAATACAATACTAATCATAGTTTGGCAATATTTAGCTCAAATCTCTTTGGCCCACAAGAGCCTGATTGCTTCAACAAGTCCTTTGATTCGATACGAGTTGCCTGCGTTCTGCTTTAATTTTCATTTCATATATATAACGCCTGAAGCCTTAATAATAATATGTTCAGAGACACTTAGCATGAACTGAGAGGTTCAAAATATTTCATGAAATAGATTGTGGCAAAAAGGAAAAGAAATATAATATGAAAATATACATTTGTATGTCTTAATATATTTCTAACTCTGTGGCTCATAATAATAATAATAATAATAATAATAATAATAATAATAATAATAATAATAATAATAATAATAATACAATAATAACAATAATAACAATAATAATGATAATAATGATAATAATAATAATAATGATAATAATAATAATGATAATAATGATAATAATAATAATAATAATAATAATAATAATAATAATAATGATGATAATAATAATAATAATAATAATAATAATAATAATAATAATAATAATAATAATAATAATAATAATAAAAATGATATTAATAATAATAATAAAAATAATGATGATGATGATGGCTATAATAATGATATTTGTATAGCCCATCTTGCCCCTTGGAACCCCAATTCTGTAAGTGCCCGGGTGAGGATCCCGACCTCCCATGGTCGGCAGGGAGGTCCATACTGTGTCTTCTATCCCCTTATATCTATTTTCCAACATGCTTTCTGTCTTTGTCTCGGAATGAGATTACTTGGTTTTATCCTGGCCCTGGCCGGAGTCCTAGCTGGGAGGGAAACAGTCAAATGCATAGTTATTGTTATGGGAGATGATATTTTTTTCCTTGTCAATCATCTCTCTGTTATCTATTATTATATTTGTTATTTTAAATGTATAATGTAAGCATTTGAGTGTATTCCTCTCTGTTGGATTTTGTGCTTGTGTCCGGATGAGACTTATAGGTGATTTCAAACTAAGTACATTGGTGGTATACTCTTGGAATCTACACCTGATCCCTATTTGTTCCTAGTTCCCCTTTGCCTTACTTTTTCTTGTGTTCTTTAATTGTAATTCTAGAACTTTTTACTATCCCATTGTCTTCCTTTTTACTGGCGCTGATATGACCTTAATGTGTTGCAAGCGCCGTAAAACCCTTAAAAACATAAAAACAAAAATCTGTAAGTGCGAGAGACAATGAGATGGGGAAACAATTTGGGTGGGTTATCAGACCTACAAATAAGTACACGTTGGTCATAATTATAATACTATCGAATTGGTGACAATGGAAAGGCTTCGGATGGGAACAGTACAGACAATGGACGTTTCGGGGACAAACCCTTCGTCAGCAAAACGATAAGCAATGGAACGTTGAAAACAAATAAAACAAAATGTAGTGATATAATTGTAACAAAAACATATTTAGAAATTGAGCTCAAAACGCTTTACAAGGGGTCCCTGGCCAACAGCAACAGTTAACATTTAGGACGGGACATTGCGCCTGTTCGGCGATGTTACATTTTTTTCCGAAACGAGACAATGTTGTTGACGGTTAGGTACTCATTTTACACCCGAGTACGGTGAGAGAATGTGAGTAAAGAGTCTTTTCCAAGGACTCAACTATGCGCCGGGAGCGAGGCACGAACCCAGGACCTTCCGATCCGAGAGGGAGTGTCATACCACTGGACCACGTACCCGTCTGTACGATCATTCTTTCCATGCATCCCCGCCTGCCTTCCATTTATGCCTCTTCTTGCATCCATATCCAACACCCGCCTCTCCATACATTTACATTGTTTCCACATTTGACAAAATGTGATATTTTATAACCTAACATATTTGTGGGATTTTTTGTTTTTTACTTTTTTTTCTGTATCCTAATGAAGGCCAAGGGCCGAAACGTTGTTTGTTTTATGTTGTCCCCTTATTTATGAGTCAAATTTACTCACTTTATCTATCTCTCCATTTTATTGTCTCATTTAGGCACTTCTAGTTTTTTTGTTTATCCTTTGGTGACGAAGGGTTTGTACCCGTAAAGTCTATTGTTTGTACTATATCCATCTGAAGCCTTTCAATTAACACCATTTCGGTAGTATTTTCCCGATTCCAAGCTGAAGGCCCCCCCCCCCCCCCCCCCCCCCATCGCTCTGTCTGGGTGGGGATCCTGACCTCCGTAGTTGGCAGGGAGGTACATGCTGTGTCTTCTATCCCCCATACCCGTTTCCCAATTGTTTCCTGTCGGTGTTTTGGAATGAGATTACTTAGTTTTGTCCTCACCCTGACCGGAGTTCCTTGGCTGGGAGGTAAACAGTCGAATGTATAGTTATGGTTTTGGGAGATGATAATTTTTTCCCTTGTAAATGATCTCTCTGTTATGCATTGTAGTATGTTTAGTTTACATATTATATTATATGATTTGTAAACAGTTGAGTGTATTCCTTTAGTTGGGACCTGTGCTTGTGTCTGGATGAGACTTTTAGGTGATCTCAAACGAAGTACTTTGACGGTGTTCTCTTGGAATCTACATCTGTTCCCTATTTGAACCAATTCCCCTTAGTCTTACCTTGTTTTTTGTGCTTTAATTGTAATTCTAGAACTTTCTACTATCCCATTTTCTTCCTTTTTACTAGCACTGATATGACCTTAATGTGTTGCAAGCGCCGTAAAACCCTTAAAAACAAACAAACCATCGCTCTGTCATTATTAAAGTATTTATTTATGAAAGGTATTCATCCACTAATTCATTTGTTTATTTACCCAATCTCTTCTGTAGCTACCCCACACTTTTTGGATACAGAATTACAGACGATGGACGATGATGTTATAGCGACTCCTGATAAAAGGTAGATATGCGTATGCTATTATGCTATAATCAGACCTGTTCGATTGTTTGTCTGTTAATCTGTCTGTATGTCTGTCTGTCTGTCTGGTGGCGTGTATGAATAATATGTCTGAAATCGTGATTTTGTAGCATCGCCGTATGAATAGTCGACGCATCCTGTTCTTATCTGTTCGATTTTTTGTCTGTGATTTATCTTTTTTGCCATTTTTTTTTCTTATTTTTAATTCCCTTTATTCATCACCATGAGGAAATTTGTATATAGAGTCTATTCCAAGGGAAAATTGGAAGAGCCCAGGCGTAAGCCGCAGTGCAGTGCCGCAAAGTGATCATGGCTAGGTTTCGTGCCCTGCGGGTGATCGAACTCAATCAGTACCTTTCGGGTACGAAGCAAAGAGCGTACCACTGAGCCACGCTGTTTGTGTATGAATATATCTCTGATTCTGAATGATGATGTTATAGATAGTTCGAAGATGACGTCACTCAGATCTTTGTTATTGTTATTTTTTTTTGCCATCCGCGTTTATGAGTAATTCTCACAAAACTGTATTAACCTGACTATAAACGATCATGGTTACATAAAGTTTTGTGTGTGAGTCCGTTATACTTCCGGATGGCAATGGTGTGAGCTCCTTTGCCAAGCGCACACTATCTATAGCAAAATCTAATAAATAGTTGACGCCTAAATGTTCTAATCTGTTCGATTATTTGTCTGTGACCTGTTTATCAGAATGTTCGTATGCCTGTATGTCGAGGTACACATATATTCAGGCCTGATAACCGAACGCAAATTATGGGCTTGATGTAGTGGACAATGTTTTGCGCTGGTTTGGGAGTTTTTTTTCATTTACAACAATGGCCCCACAATAATTCGTGTAATCAGATCTGCTAAATAGGGAATGAGATTAGCGGAAGAGTAGCGTCCATTGATTGGACGTCACTTTACAGAGAGAACGTCAAAATGGTTTTACGCATGCGTCTCTCTCGTCCTCGCTTTCGGCGAAGTGTCTCATGCCACAACCAACATGACGTCTCTAATAACTTTTACGCTCGTGACTTCCAATCAAGGGACGCTACTCTTCCGCTAATCTCATTCCCTATAGTACACGTCGCTGTATGTGCATAGTTCTAAAATGCTGAAGACATGTTTGAGGGGTTAGCCCGCTTAGACTTGTGTACACATTGTGTTTTCGGTTAAAACACAAGGCAGTTTATACCGATAACGAAGCAAATAAACGAAATTGATGATCTAAACATTTTCAGGGGGTTGGGCAACGCTCACTTTTGACCCCTATGTAATTATGTAAAAAACTAAAAATATCTGGGATAGCCCACTTGTCCTTAACCCTTTCCTTACCACCCATCAGAAAATCGTCACATTCGTTAAGATGCAACCGACAATTTTCTAATTCTGATTTCTCTTGTACATTACAAAATGTAAAGAAATGCTTTGATCACAGCTATAAATACTAAACACTGTGTTGTAGAGCTCACGTGTTACTTTTTTGGTCGAGTAAGAAAAGTCTTTCTTGTGTTGGGTGGTTCAAAACACGATAAAGGGTGTGTTTGTCTTTTAGTCTGTCTGTGTATAGGTATAAATTATAGTTTGTGTTTATTGACTTCAATAATTGGATATAAAATTTACTTTTGACAACATACATAGTTTTTGGCATCAAAATCACACGGATAGTTTAAGGCTGTGAGGAGGTCTCAATATCTCAGTTGGTAGAGCACTCGCTTCACGTGCAAAGGGACCGAGATCGAATCTGTATAATTTTTTTTCTGATCGCCCCCCCCCCCCCCCCCCCCCCACCCTTCCTATTCCCCATGTCCACCAAGCAGTAATTGGATGGCTGGGTCTGTTCGATCTGGCGGAAAGTACTTTGCGATAGACTAGAGATAATATTTCCAAACGGTAGCATTCCCAATACGCGCTCCCAAGACTGTTTTATCCAAAGGGTAACAAGCAATTGCTATTGTCTGTTTCAAGTAGATAAACTCCGGCTCCATGGACCTTTTGGCTCTAAAGGACTACTTTTTTTTTAATTCCGTGAACAACGTGTACATATAAACAGGTCTGACATCCGAACCCACTTATGGGCCAAGTTTTACATCGTTGTAATGGACAATATTTTGCGTCATTTTTTTTTTTTAAGATTTCCATTACAACAATGAGCCCATAAGGAATTGAATTATCAGACCTACAAATAAGTGCACGTTGGCTTTGAGTCATAATCTTAAGTGACTCTGTATCTAGTTTTCATTGCGTCTTGACAAAGTGGCATAGTGGGCTAAAATAATCATATGTTTTTAGTGCCAAATGACTTAACTCACTCAACCCTAACACCGACTATATCCGTAGTATACCCGGGTTTACTTTTACCCCATGCCTATTTATTACATTTTTTCTGAGACAAATTATAGGCGTACTATCAAAGCTTATGTTTTAAATACTTACATGTTAATGATAGTTGATTCTCATTTTTAATACATTTTTTCCAATTTTGAAAAGTACCAAAAATCTCTAGGATTGAGTGAGTTAATGTAGACATCGGGACCCTCTTACAGCCTTAAACTCTCCGTGCGAATTTGATGTTAAAAACTATGTATGTTGTCAAAATATATATCTTATGTCTTATTGAAGTCGATTAACACACATGCTTTAGACCTAAACACAGACAGACTAAAAGACAAACACACCGGTTATCATGTTTTGAAATGTATGTTTTAAGGACAAGTGGGCTATCCCAGATTGTCTTAGTTTTTAAAAATAATTACATAGGGGTCAAAAGTGGGCGTTGCCCAACCTCCTGAAAAGGTTTCGATCATCAATTTCGTTTATTTGCTTCGTTATCGTTATAAACTGCCTTGTGTTTTAACCGAAATGGAAGACGACAAAAACAAAGTTGTTAACATAAATGGTAGGTATCTCTTTAGTTTACTTGACTTTGTATTTGTAATTATCTATTTTACATTTATTTCTCGTTATTATTGACAATTACAGAACGGTGCTTTTAAGACAATCTTTATATAATAGCATTAACATTTATCGTCTGAGGACTGGTTATCAAAAAAATATTTTAAAGGAGATTAGAACCAATCTTTTGAAATCACACGTTTGTTCCCCATTGATGTAGACTTCTGCGTCATATAAAGCGTTTTGAGCACGTTTAGTGGATATTGCGCTATATAAACGCTCATTTTCAAGATGATGTATTCAAATTCATTTCTCAAAAAAGTGTTCGACGATATCATGTGGTCGTATGGTATGAAATATATATATCTATAAAAACAAAGACAACACGTCACATTAATTCATTTTTGCCACATGGTGTTCGAATTTTTAACGCGCAACTGTGATTCAAATTAAATACTAGATCTATCTTTTTAAATATACACACACAAGTTCGGACTCAATTTATTAAATGAATATATAAGTTGTTGCTATTGGTTCTTGATTGTATAATTTTACATTTTTGTGCATTTGCATATATTATATATGTATACACTGTCGCCATAGATTCTCAACTTTGTGTTTATACATTTCATGCATGCCACGTCCGTTTGCGAATTTCCAATTTTTTTTTGGGATGAATAAAGTATATCTTATCTAATCTTATCTTAAATGCGTCTTCGGATCGAAAGGTCCTGGAGTCTCGCCTCGCTCTGAGCGACATATAGTTGAATCCTTGGAAAAGACCCTTTGCTCACATTCTCTCATCGTACTCAGGTGTAAATTGAATAGCTGGCCGTAAAAGCAGCGTTGTAACGGTAGGAAAAATTGTAATATAGCTTAACAGGAGTCACATCTCTTCATACATGTTAAGTGTTGCTGTTGGCTAGGAACCCCCTGTAAAGAACTTTGAGCACGTTTATTGGATATTGCGCTATATAAAAGCTCGATTTCTTTTTCGCCTAATCTAGGCTTTTAGCATCTTCTTTGATTTTCTAGCTAGAAAATAATGAAGTTATTTTGAACGGTCATTGAAAATTGGTCAAATTTGGCACTAAAAGTTATGTGGAAAAGGGGAGAGAAAGCATCAGCAATTATGATAAATCATCACAAACCTTTCAAGATAAAGAGTTATGCTACTTAGTAGAGGTTGTCAATGGATTCACTTAGATAAGATGAGGCTTTTTAACCACTTAAGAAAATGCTTTACACGTGTCTTATATGATAAATAATCAAAGTCAGAGACGTCATGATTGTCTTGTACTGTAATTGTACTTATTAACCAAATTGTTAATCGGGTTTTAATGCCGGAATGGGCCGGGTGACTCAACATGATTCATTCAGGGCCATTAAACCCACAGAGCCGGTTTCTATAGCGTGAGGCGGACAATGGCAATTACTTGCTACCCTTTTGATAATACAAATGTTGCTGCTTGAAGCTCGAGGGAAAATATAACGATAAGTATTGAATTGTAAGCTTCAATTTATTAGACGAAGACAGATATTGTGGACGTTGCGCATTCCCCCCTTTATCAACAAAACGCGATGAATAAAACACCAAGGACGAATGCGATATTATGTGTGAATGGCGTTGTTAAGGTGAATAATTCAATACTTTTTTTACCATTTGGATAAGACGCTAGTTTATCGCGAAGTACTTTGCGCCAGATCTTAAAGATACAGCTACCCAATCACTGCTTGGCGGACAGTCGGGAGGCATAGAAATGGTCAATGATTGGAACGTCGTTAAAATCTGACGCTAAACGTTATGTCGAGAAGTGAACGTTAAGAGCTTTGGGCGTGTCAGGAATATTGAATGCCATTAACCTTTAACAATGTAGACACGCTATTTCGTGATTTGTAAGCTTTGAATTATTCATTATCACTCACTCACTCACTTATCACTCATTTACTCACTCATTTACTCACTCATTTACTCCCTCACTTACTGATCACTCACTTACTCACTTATCACTCACTTACTCACTTATCACTCACTCACTCATTTACTCACTCACTTACTGATCACTCACTCACTCATTTACTCACTCACTTATCACTTATCACTCACTTACTCTCATTTACTCACTCACTTACTGATCACTCACTTACTCACTTATCACTCACTCACTCATTTACTCACTCACTTACTCATTTATCATTCACTCACTCATTTACTCACTCACTTACTGATCACTCACTCATTTACTCACTCATTTACTCACTCACTCACTTATCACTCACTTACTCATTTACTCACTCTCTTATCACTCACTCACTCATTTACTCACTCACTTACTCACTCACGCTAACCATTTTAAATCGTGGGATCTACGATTTCTCAGAGGTACGTACGATTGAATGTAGAGGGGGACAGAAGATTCAAATACACCAAGGCAGACGAGGGCTGTTTTGTATTCAATAGACCGGTAGATAACCACGCCTCTCGGACAATCGTCATAATGTAAACAATGGCAGTGATTGGTAGACACAGCAAACTACACAGGCTTTACTATTGATGGTATGTGTTTAAGTAAAATACACATTGTCCTACCGCTTGATCAGTAGAATCAACACAGAAAACTATGTGTAAATTTAAACGTTCATAATTTGATCGAGAAAATCATGTTATAACTAGCCACCCAGTTGGCGGTATAAAAACAATATCAAGAATCAGAGAGAGGTCGATTCCATTCACGCTTATGTTTATAAACAACCAACTATGTTTGTCCGAGCACGTGTGAGGATGTGTCACAAATCCCATGTTTTGATTGGTCGAAAATCTACTGGTTAATTATTCTCGCCCTGACTGGGAGCCTGTGGAGGGCTCGAAGCATATCCTTTGTATCACCATAATAAGATTTTCCCAGGACTAACCTAGCCGCACAATTCTGTACTCTCTGGAGCTTGTTTATTTTGTTATTAGGGAGACCCAGCGAGCAGTGAATTGTAAGAATTGAGCAGTTATATATCGCGAAATCCACTAAAAGTGTTCAAGGAGCTTTACAATGGTCCAAGCAACAGCAACGCTTAACGTGTAGAACGAGGCATTGCGATTGTTAGGCGTTATTGCGATTTTTGTTCGTACAGGGACAATGTTGATAACGACCAGATACATTTAGCACCTAATAAGGTGAGAGAATGTGAGTAAAGACCCTTTTTCAGGGGCTCCACTATGCGATACTCAGAGCGGGACTCGAACCCTAGACCGGAGACGAGTGTCATACCACTAGATCACATAGCAGCACAATTTTGTGACTTATTTTGTCTAACTGATGTTATACCGAGGTGAACCGTGTGCAGGAAAAAATGCCGGTAATATGAATATCTCTGTCGAAAAAAATTGTAATAAAGCCTCATAGTAGTGTGGGAGCAACGTACTGTTATAAAATGTTCCCATTTTTGGGGGTTTCCCTGTCAATTTGTAATCGTCCCTAATTCGTTGTGATTAACCAGGGACTTTTATATAGAATTAATTCCGTTTCTATTGGAAATGTTTCGATTGGCCTCAACTTGCGATTAACCGAATTGCGATTACCCGGAGTGGGCTGTAGTAGTGAGTGAACATGTTCACTTATTTCAATGTTCCCATTTTATTGAGTCAGCCTGCAGTTTGTGTTAGTGTCTTATAATAGTGGGTGAGAACGTAGTGCTATAACATTGAATATTCAATTTTTATTGAATCCCCTGCGTGTTTGTCGGTGTGACGACTGGACGCAGCATCGCATTAAATTTTAATCCTCTCCTTACCAACCATTTTCAGAATTTTCCCCAAAATTTTACACCCACCCAACACAAAAACAGGCATTTCTTACTCAAACAGAAAAACAACAAGCACATTCTATACATAATATTGTTAGACAACATTAGCTCTATTACAGAATGTCAAGTTTTTATAGTTATAGCAAAAAGAAATGAAATCTGGATGAGAAAAGTGACAGTTGCCTCGTAACAAATGAGACGATTTTCCAGTAGGTGGTGAGGAGAGGGTTGAAATGTATAGTCTACTGAAGACTGACATATTTCGTCGTTGATTTTACGTACAAACATAAGCGACTTTTGCTCACTTTGATTATAAATAAAATAAGTAGTATGTTCTATATTTTGTATGATGCTACTAAGCTGCTAGAAGCTGCCCGTGGACTTTATCTCTCGCCTTACCAGCCATTTTCAGGATTTTCCCCAAAACTCCACGCTCAACTCACACAAAAATAGATTTTTTTAATCACTCAAACACAATAGCAGTAAAGTTCTTGCGATAGATAATTTCTTTAGAAAAACATGCAGTACAACACATGGTTTATTTCCTTTAGATTTTATCATGTACAAATGAAAATGGAATAAGTATAATGTTGGTTGTATCGTAACGAATGTGAGGATTTTCCTATAGTTGGTAAGGAGAGGGTTAAAAAGTAAACTGTCGTCTATCTGGAATTTCGTAATGTATTTATGTCTTTATTGGGTTTTTTTGTTGTTGGCTGAAGAAGGGTTTTGAGCCCGAAAGGTTCCGTGTTTGGTATTTTGTGGGGGTTTTTTTTGGTTAGGTTTGTTTTGTTTTTTGGAAGCTGTTATATTCACTTTTGTTTATATATTCTTCTTGTTGTTTTTTTTTTTTTGTGGACACCCATGATTTTTGCATAAACGCTAGTATGTAAAATCCTGAAAAGTGAGTGGAGCCGGCACTTATGTTGATAACAACAAGAAATCAAGTGAGTAGGAAACTTGCAGAAGACAAAAGAGAATAAAAAATTTCGTGGCGGCGATGGGGGATTCGAACCCGCGGCCTTACTGGTACGACAACTCCTTCGCCTGGCCGGAGAGAGCGTGACTCTACCGTGTGAGTTATCCACTCACTTCATTTCTTGTTGTTAAGGTAAAATCCTCTATTATTGGGTCGATTCTTTTCCTAATAGGATATTATTAGAAATATTTTTCGCTAACCATAATAATATATGAAGTCAACCACTAGCTCAACTATTTTAGAAAGAACTCCCATTAAATTGCTTTGTCAACAAGAACAATGTTATGTTTTATAATAATGCAAGTCACGAAATGTCACAGGGTGCAGTTATGTTATTTACAAAGAAATGAAAATTGAATAATATAGGGAATGAGATTAGCGGAAGAGTAGCGTCCCTTGATTGGACGTCACCCATACTCTGTGACGTCATCGGCGGAAAAGTTATTAGAGAGAGAACGTCATGTTGGTTGTGCGCATGCGTCTCTCGTCCTCGCTTCCGCGCACAACCAACATGACGTTCTCTCTCTCTAATAACTTTTCCGCCGGTGACGTCACAGACTATGGGTGACGTCCAATCAAGGGACGCTACTCTTCCGCTAATCTCATTCCCTATATTAGTTGCGTCAAAAGTCAACTAGATATTGAACCCTTTTATACTGAAATTCTATCTTCTGCTCCTCTTCTGTCTGTCGTACATTGAAATATATATTTTTTTAAACACGATTTAAATAGTTTTTGCCATAACATTCTTTTAACTCTCTTCACTGGGTGGGGTTCCTGACCTCCCATAGTGGGCAGGGAGGTACTGACTGTGTCACCTATCCCCCTTATATCTGTTTTCCAACTTGCTTTCTGTCTTTGTCTTGGAATGAGATTACTTGGTGATTTTTCCTGCCCTTGCCGGATACACTGGCTGAGAGGGAAACAGTCAAATGTATAGTTAATGTTTTGGCAGATGATATTTTTTTTTCTTGGAAATCATCTCTCTGTTATGTATGTACTACTATTATATTTGTTGGTTTTAAATTATAATATAAGCATTTGAGTGTATCCCTGTTAGTAGGGACCTGTGCCCGTGTCTGGATGAGACTTATTGGTGATCTCAAACCAAGTACATTGGTGGTATGCTCTTGGAATCTAGATCTGATCCCTATTTGTTCCCAGTTCCCCTATGTCTTACTTTTTCTTGGGTGCTTTAATTGTAATTCTAGAACTTTCTACTATCCCATTTTCTGCCGCTGATATAACCTAAATGTGTTGCAAGCGCAAAAAACAAAAAAAAAAAACAAAACAAAAACATAATTTTTTAAAACACGATTTAAATAGTTTTTGTCATAAAATTCTTTAAACTCTCTCCTTACCAACCAACCATTTTCAGAATTTACCCCGAATTTTCACCCCCATCCAAGACAATAATTGATTTTTCTATTACTCAAACAGAAAAGTAACGAGTACAATCTATAGATAATATGCACTTGGCTAAGAATTTCACAACATTGCCATCCAGAAGTAAAACGGACCAACACACAAAATCGCGTGTAACCACGATCGTTTATAGTCTGGTCAATACAGTTTAGTGAGAAGTACTCATAAACGCGGATTGCAAAAACCAATAACAAAGGCATGAGTGACGTCATCTTCGAACTATCTATAGATAATACTGTTCAGCAAAATGAGCTCCAAAACACAGTGTCTAGATTTTATAGCAATAACAGAAATACATCCTTTAAATATTGTGATGTACGATTGAAACGTAAGTACATTGGTGGTATGCTCTTGGAATCTACATCTGATCCCTATTTGTTCTCAGTTCCCCTATGTCTTACTTTTTCTTGGGTGCTTTATTTGTAATTCTAGAACTTTTTACTATTCCATTTTCTTCCTTTTTACTGGCGCTGATATAACCTACGTGTTTTGCAAGCGCCGTAAAACCCTTAAAAACAAATATTAAAACAGGATGAGAAAATTATTTGTTACATCGTAACGTAAGTGAATTTTCCTATGGTTGGTAAGGAGAGGGTTAAAAAACGATCGATTAAATTTGACCCTGATTTTGTCCAAAGCATTCAACCCTGGGACTTCAGGGTATTATTTGAAACTATCGTCTTTCTTGTCCTGACGCTTAAATGACTCGTGTTATATTGAACGTGATGTCAAGCAAATAAACAAATATTTAATAAATAAATCTTGAGCTTTTATATAGCGCAACATCTACTTAATGTACTCGAGGCGCTTTACAAAGGGTCCCTGACCAAGAGCAACACGTAACATATAGAACGAGACATGACGCCTGTTGGGCGAAATTACAATTTTTAAGACAGGGACAACGTTGTTAACGGCCATGTACTTATAGTTTACACCCTGAGTATCGTGAGAGAGTGAGTGAGTAAGTAAACAGCCCTTTACAATAACTCAACTATTATGCGCTGAGCGAGGCTCGAACCCAGGACCCTCCGATAAGAAAGGGAGTGCCATACCAC
>NC_088368.1:18216161-18256161 GCF_034508935.2 Berghia stephanieae | reverse complement strand
TACCCTTTAGGGACGATTGGTCACATGTATATATATATAGGTAGTATGCGCTTGACAAAGAAGCTCATAACATTGCCATCCGGAAGTATAACGGACCAACACACAAAACTGTGTATCCATGAACGTTTATAGACAGGTTAATACAGTTCAGTGAGCATTACTCATAAACGCGGATGGCAAAAAAACAATAACAAAGACCTGAGTGACGTCATCTTCGAACTATCTATAGGATACCCAATCGCCAACATGCAAAGGGAAAAAAAAATATCAAAAGAAAGAAAAAAAAAGAAAGGAAAAGAAAAGAAAAAGAAAATAGCTTTGATGTTTATCTAAAATTGTCGCGTTTGCGAATACGTAAAGGTTTTTAAAACAAACTCCTCCTAACAAACTGTTGACACGAGACGGCTATCGTGATGATGATGTCTTCCCCAAGGAATCAAATCGCATCAGTTACCAGCAGTTACTCATCGTCATCATTTACGTTCATTAAACTCTGATCTTTTTTTTGGTCCCCGAAGCTGCATCTCTCTCTCCCCCCCCCCCCCCCCCCCCCCAATCACATCAAGTCCCGTCTCCAACGTGGTGTACCTTCTGCTCCCTACAGCCCCCCCCCCCCCCCCCCTCTATCTTTCTTTAGCTGCTGTTTCTTCTTCTTCTTCTTCTCATTCTCATTCTCATTTCTCTCTCTCTCTCTCTCTCTCTCTCTCTCTCTCTCTCTCTCTCTCTCTCTCTCTCTCTCTCTATCTGTCTATCTATCCCCCCTCCCTCTCTCTATCCAATTATCTGGTTTCTTATACACTTATCTCTCATTCTATATCAATCTCATTGACTCTCACTTCCCCCCCCCCCCTTCCATACCCTACTCTTTCTATTTCGCTGATTTCCCATAATATCTCTCACTTTACCAATCCCATTTACTCTCACTATCTCTCCTCCCTCCTTCCTCCCCCCTATCTATTATCTCAACTTCAGTTAGTGTAAACAATCAATTCTAAATGTGATTTTATTAGCAAATATAAAAGAAGACAACACCCTACCTTAATTGAAACACACTAAATCAATAATCTAAATGTGATCTTTGACATTCAGCATTGTTCCACTCTACGACAATTTTTCAATTTGTCAAGAAATATTTTGCTTTTAACGACGTACTTGATGACATAGCGTTTTCGCCTCCTAGTCATAAGATTGGGACGCCTCGTTCGGCTCTTTTATCCTCTTTGTAAGATCTCTCCAACTTTCGCTATCTTCTACCACATGCATTACGAGACAGAAAGTCTTCCGCGAAATCATTATTTTATATTCAACATAATATAAAATAACAAAACATTACATAATGTAGCATAACATGACATAACATAATGTAGCATAACATAACATAACAACATGGCTAAAGGTCTAATTGAAGATTTTTTGAAAATAGAAAAATAAAATAATAATAATAATAATAATAGTAATAATAATAATAATAATATAATAATAATAATAATAATAATAAAAATAAAATAATAATAATAATAATAATAAATGATAATGATAATGATGATAATAATAATAATAATAAAATAATAATAATAATAATAATAATAATAATATAATAATATAATAATAATATAATAATAATAATAATAATAATAATAATACGTAATTTCTATAGCGCCCCTTTCCACCAAAAGTGCTCGGAAACGCTTAAACATATATATGCACAAACGATCATATAGGTAATATCATTCAATAAAATCAATCAAATCACCCACAGAAAACTGAAAGGAAATAATTCTATTGAAATCTTAGACAATACAACTCTAGATCGATCAGAGACTTAAAACCATCCAGAAATCAAGCATTCTTTGTCTCGAATCTAAAAGGATGAGACTTATAGGTGATCTCAAACTAAGAACATTGGTGGTGTGCTCTTGGAATCTACATCGGATCCCTATTTGTTCTCAGTTTCCCTATGTCTTACTTTTTCTTGGGTGCTTTAATTGTAATTCTAGAACTTTTTACTATCCCATTTTCTTCCTTTTTACTGGCGCTGATATAACCTAAATGTGTTGCAAGCGCCGTAAAACCCTTAAAAACAAACAAAACATAAAAGGATTCCACGAGTGAAACATGGTACGAAACATTACACTGTTTTTGTCATAAATAATAATGTGAAAATGAATGTAAGCTTCAATTTAATTACAAAAAACAGATCAAATGAACGTTTCGGGTTTTCCCTTTGAAAGGTGAAACCCGAAACCTTCCTTTGATCTGTTTTTGTAATTAAATTGAAGCTTATATTCATTTTCGCATTATTATTTATTTCTTCGAGCTTCGAGCAGCAACATTTACATTATATTATAGTGTTTTTTGTCTAACTTAAGCATTACATGTGGATAATTGAGTTTTAATTTATCTCTTCTGTCTTGTACGCTTTTTAGTAGAGAAAGTGATGGATTTGTTTCTTCATATATTATCGGTAGATTAGATAATACTCACTCCGGGGGCAGCGTGGCTCAGAGGTACGGTCTCTGCCTTTGTAGCCGAAAGGTAACGAATTCGATCACCCGCCACTGTGCTGTGTGTGTGCCTTGAGCAAGGCACCGCTTGACCTACCCATACCAAGCACCCGACGTCCTCTTCCGTTTTTTTTTTTTTTTGTTTGTTTTTTTTTCGAGCTTGGTATGGGTAGATAGGTCTCGCGGTTCTTCTCTTTATTCTTAGTATTTTCTCCGTGTCCGACGTCTGTATCCGGAAGACGGCAGAGGACGGCAGTGCCGAGACGTCTTTGTCAGTCTCCGGTGTGGGTTAGTCCGTAGCCATCGTTATGTTATAGCCTGACACTGAAATCCAAAAGGACTGGCATTTTGACGTCATTATTTGGTTTTTGCACCGCCTAGTGACTTGTCGTTAGTAGTGATGGAAACAAGTTATTTCATTGGTTGAACTATTGAATACAACTCACGATTTGTTTTCTTTTGTGGCAAAAGTCTGGCATTTTGACGTCATAACTTTACGAAGGCCACGGTTAGTCCAAGTTCGTTCTGTTATGAATTGTAAAGGGCTCATATTACTGGATTGGTTTATTAGTAAATTGTGTATAGAGATAGTTCGAAGGCGACGTCACTCAGGCCTTTGTTATTGTTTATTGCCATCCACGTTTATGAGTAATTCTCACTAAACTGTATTAACCAGATTATAAACGATCATGGTTACACATAGTTTGTGTGTTGGCCAGTTACACTTCCGGATGGCAATGTTGTGAACTTCTCATACTATCTTTATTGGTCTTTTTATGAATGAATACAGAATGTCGTTTTCTCTTTTTTTAATTTGCAGGCCTGCCCGATTGTCTTACTTCCGGTCACCACATGGCTCTTCAAGGCGAAGGTAGTTATCTATGTTGTGTTGCTCCCCCCCCCCCCCCCTTTCCCTCTATCTGTCTGTGTCCACGTGCCTGTCTATATGTATGTATGTATGTATGTATGTATGTATGTATGTATGTATGTATATATATATATATGTGTGTGTGTGTGTGTGTGTGTGTGTGTGTTAATTTGTGTTACACCACTCTCTCTGCCCCCCCCCCCCCTCTTTATCTCTCCCTCTCTCTCTCTCTCTCCAACCCATTTTCATTTTTTTCCTTGGGGCTTACCTCTAATATTTCATTTCTGAAGATAATCATATTTTATACCCATTAATCATTTGTTTGTTTACACTCAACAAATTCTTGTATCCTTCCATTAAACTTTCAGGTTTTACCAAGCGTTTAATTAAAGTTTTATTAAGATAGTTTCACCTGAGTGAAGGGGACTTAAACAAATAAGACGCACAAGGAATAGCGCCAATATTTTAAATTAATTGCACCCTTTCGCAACGGCACCATAAGAAACCGTCGCCAAGGCATTCGATCCATGAAGGAATGATATAGATAATCCATCAAACAAGATGTCTGATGTCAACAGGACTCACCAGTGTTATCCAATTGAGCAAATTGGGGGTTAATAATCGTACCCAAGGGAAAAAAAACGAAAGTGTCTGAAGGAGGGCTCGAACCCGGGACGTTCCGGATCACAGTGCAACGTCTTAACCACTCGGCCACTTCGCCCCCTCTTGCTCCGATATTGGGTTGAATAAAATTCATAAAAAGTGTGGACCGGGCACTTGTATTGATAATGACAAAAAGCCTTAACATTTAAACTTCCACGTTCACATCTTAAACTATGAGATATTATTACATCCATTATATCACTGTAATTTTAATATACCATTATAAATCGCTTTATTCCTCTTATTGCAAGCTGATTAGTCTTAGAGGAGAAACAATTTAAAAACATAAACGAAATCCAATGTGAAAGAAAAGAAAAGTGAGCTTTTATATAGCGCAATATCCACTAAATGTGCTCAAAGCGCTTTACAAGGGGTCCCTGGTCAACAGCAACATTAACATGTAGGACGAGACATGCCGCCTGTTAGGCGATGTTACAATTGTTCGGACAAAGACAACGTTGTTAACGGCCAGGTACTCATTTTACACCTGAGTGATGAAAGAATGTGAGTAAAGAGTCTTTTCCAAGGACTCAACTATGCGTCGAGCGAGGCTCGAACCCAGGACCTTTCGATCCGAAAGCGAGTGTCATACCACTATACCACATAGCCGCATTAAGGCAATCGGAACGTCTACAGTTACCATTGTCTAATTAATTCATACATATATTTTTTTTTAATTTGTTTGTTCGTAAATGTTTTATAACCGGGATAGAATAAACGATTCTCACACTCTTGCTTTTTGGAATTCCGGACGTGTTCCCAACCGCTGCACGAGCTTGCGAGTGTGCGTTGGGAACAAAGTTCGAATTCCAAAACGCAAGAGTGTAAGAAATATTTTATTCTATCCCTCAATCGATTTCTATTCCGTCATCTATGAATAAAAGACATCTTTGAAAACATTCAAATGATATCTACATCTTTTTAAAGAGTCTGATTTTTTTGTGAAATTTACGCTTGATAATCTGACGTCACAAATTATTATTGCAAACATGATATCTTTAACACTCTCCTTACCACCTATTGGAAAATCGTCACATTCGTTACGATGCAGCCAACAATTTTGTTACTTTGATTTCATTTCGTTATAATTATAGCTATAAAAACTCGACACTGTGTTGCAGAGCTAATTTTTCTGAACAAAATAAAGAATAAACTCGTTGCTAATCTGTTTGAAAATCCATTTTTGTGTTGGGTGAGTATGAAGTTTTGGGATAAAATTCTGAAAATAGCTGGTAAGGAGGGAGTTAAGCCCCTTCTTACCAACAGAAGGAAAATCGTCACATTTGCTGCTATACAAACAACAGTTTTCTTATTCAGCAATTTGTAAAAAAAAATATTTGTAAGGCTTTTTTAAAAAAAATAACATTATGTATATAGTATGTTATAATTGATTTATAAATTTGAGTTTAACGATTTACTTTGTGTGTTACTGTGACATTCAGTTAAAAAATTTGAACATGGTCGGTAAGGAGAGAGTTAAGCGGCCATTGTGGTCTTGTGGTATGATACTCGCTTTCAGATCGGAAGGTCCTGGGTTCGAGTCTCGCTCTGCGCAGTCACCCAGTTGAGTTCTTGGAAAAGGCTCTTTACTCACATTTTCTCACCGTATTCAGGTGTAAAATGAATACCTGGCCGTTAGCAACGTTGTATCTGTCGGGAAAAAATGTAATTTCGCCTAACAGGCGTCATGTCTCGTTCTACATGTTACGTTTTGCTGTTGGTCAGGTACCCCTTGTAAAGCTCTTTGAGCACGTTAAGTGGATATTGCTCTATATAAAAGCTCAATATTTTAAGCGTTACTATTTAGGTAAAGGGGTGGAATAAATTTGTTGATTTTATTTTGTTTTTATTATGAGGTCTAATTATTTTTAATTCGTCATTTTGATAGGGAATGAGATTAGCGGAAGAGTAGCGCCCCTTGATTGGACGTCACCTTACAGAGAGAACGTCAAAATGGTTTTGCGCATGCGTCTCTCTCGTCCTCGCTTTCGATGAAGTGTCTCATGCCACTTTCACCTGAAGCGAGGACGAGAGACGCATGCGCACAACCAACGTGACGTTCTCTCTCTAATAACTTTTCCGCCGGTGACGTCCAATCAAGGGACGCTACTCTTCCGCTAATCTCATTCCCTTTCCGCTACCCTTCATTAAATTCAATTAGGTACTAATTTTATTTTTTTAAAAATCTTTCTTCATCTGTCCCTGCAGACCATCGCGCCTTTCCTACTACAGATCTCCCTACGCCAGTCCATCATGGAGAAGGTACGGAGGAGGTGGTGTCAGAAGGGGTGGTCGTAGTTCTAGATACCTCTACAGTAGGTTCGGGGGAAATAGAAAGAATGATTGGTGGAGAAAGAAATCCTTTAACAACAGGTTAGATCCCCAGTGCTGCTTCCGCAGTAACAGCCATGATTTTTTCAGCATCGTTCTTCGTTCTGAGTATAATATTATTCGTTCGCTGGATGAGCCCGTTCCTCTCAGTTTTTATTCTCAATACATGTTGTTATTTCCATCAGCAAATTTACAGATCTAGATGGTCCAACGCAACGGCGCGGGATAAACCATTTATACGTCAATTATTTGATAAAGCAATGATAGATAAATTATACGGCAAAGCACGGATATAGCTTGACAAATACTTGACAAATATACTTGGTATATACTTGACAAATTTTGAAAGACAAGTCGTTTTTGACAAAGCGTAGATACCGGTACTATAAAATTATAATAATTTACATCAGATAGTATGGTACATCAAGGGTTAAATAAGTATTGACAAAGAATAAACAGACACATCAATCAAGTCTTGATACAAAATAAAGGGATAAACACACAGCCATAACCAAACATTGACAGACACAATGGGATTTACAAAAGATAAAAAAAATTGTCATCTTGAGACACCTAAATTGACAAATGTTATTGATGTGCCAGACTATACAAATCATAAACAGATGCGTCAAAATTAGAAAAGATATAGGCAGGCCATACTTGACCAAGCAGAGACAGATACGTCAGAAGTGACAGAGGATAATATTAAAAAATTGAGCATTTATATAGCGCAATATCCACTTAACGTGCTCAATGCGCTTTATAATAATATAGATAAAAGAAACTCAACAATAAAGACAGATAATATGTCGGAATGGACACAATACGAATAGGTTGGACTTGACGATACAAAAACAGACAAGTCAGGACTGATAAAGGACGTGATTTTTCTAGACTTGACAAATCAGAGAGAAACGCGTAAAACTTGACAAATGATATAGACATGCTAGACTTGATGAAAAATCAAAAAGACCCATCAAAATTGACAAGAGCTTTTAGACAAGTCAACCTTGATTAAGTAAAGATAGAATTGGACCCCAAGCTTGACAAAACATTGAAAGTATTGAGAGATACGTTCATAAAACACTATAATCATTACCTACTGTCTAGCCTCGATAAATACGTTCCAAAATATTACATTTTGTTGACCAGAGTATTTCAAAACGTTTTAAAAATTTCCTTTTGATGCATTGATTCTAAATTAAATTTTCTACTATACGAGACAGACTGGCTGAATCCCAAATGAAATAGCAAAACAGAGTTATGGTTTCTTTCCACGTTGAGCACTTTAGATAACTTATTGAGTGATAGTATTTATATTTTTCCTCGAAAGTTCAATTTCTAAAAACGTTTATCAAATTATTTTGTAAAACAAAAACAAAAAATAGGTTAAACTTATAAGCCGTAAAATCTAAAAGGGATAAAAGCAACTGTCTATACATTTATAATGCCTATACGGTGGTGTATGTCTTTAAGTTAAGATAGAATCATTCTAAATAAGACATAGATCAAACTTTCTATGATCTAATAAATAAGCTAGACCCGACAGAATTCAAAACCTTGCAAGGCATGTCATCAGTAAAATTGTTTGATTCTTTAAAAATCCACACAACTCGAACGATGCACCGTGTAAAAAAAAAAAGTTACTGCTTACTCTGGCTTTGATGTTTCTTGGTTGTGCTTTTTTGTTTCCGCTTCCGCTTTAAGATGTGGGGCTTCTTGTTATAGCCAATCTCCACAAGTGCCATATTATTTTGCTTTGATTTTTATTTCACGCCATCGTGTATAGCAGAAAGCACCATGCGTTAAACTAACTACTGCTTTTAAAGCAATCTGGGTACTCGCTAGTTATTTTTTTTCTAATGTATTCATCATTTTCTCTCTTTGCATGTCGTTTTAGCTATAGCTTTCTATATATATTTTTCAAAGATTTTAATAATTCTTTTGATTAGACATTAGCTTTTCCTAGTAGATGTCGCAATAGTTTGGTTACAATTTTATTGTAGAAATAATGTTCAATAGAATTAATAACTTTAGTTAGATTCATTTCGTTTACATTTATTGCGTTACAATTGTTTCTTCAATATTTCTTTAACTTCATCCTAACATCTACATCTCATTTTGATATTTTTTAAATTTTCGTTTCTTTCACTCTATCTTCAATCTACAACTCATTTTAATATTGTTTAATATACGATTCTTTCATCTCTTCGTATTTATTAAAAGAGTTATTTTTATCGTGCCCAATAACACAGCGAGCTTGCGAGCATATGCTATTGCAGGATAAAGCTATTACGAGTTTAATAAATAGAAAGTAATGAAATAATACGTTTACTCTACCCCTACAAGTAAGATAATAAGATAATTTTTAATCAAATGGTATGTTTAGTACTTAGTACTTCTATTCACCATAGTTTGTATCTTTCTTCTGCTTGAATGACAATTTGACCCAAAACTAAAAACGTTGGATTTGTATTATTGCGCACCAAAAGATTATTTATAATTACCAATCAGCTGTCATTTACACACCAATAAAATGTGCGAAAATTTTCTGCATCTCCTAGTTGAATAATTTTTTTTCTTCAACGCGTTCAAAGCATTATTCAATAATTACGTATTTACTAAGAAATGATGGGGTTTTCCAATGAGAGGGGTGGAATAATAATCTTTCTTTCACTTCATCCTCACATCTTCACTTGATTTCAAAATCAGTTACTAGTTATCCACACCTTGACAAGATTGTTTCCACAAGGTTCCAAGTTTATTTCACTTCATCCTTACACTTGATGATCCTTACACACCTCATTTTAATAACGTTTCAATAATTTTTATTTCTCCTTATATTCACATTTACATCTATTTTAATCTGCAACGGTTTCTTTTTACTTCAACTTCATTTCTAGCTACAACTCGCATAATAACTATCAAATCAATAACGTTTCTTTCACTTCACATTTACATCAACACTCCCATTCAAAAATGTTTCTTTTACTTCACATTTTCATCTCTACCGAATTCAATGTTTCTTTTTTTTTTACATTCACATCTACATTCCTTTAAAAAAGTTATTTCACGTCACAGTCACATCAACACTCCATTAGTGGAGGCAGATAGGACCAAAATTGTGCATATTGTGGTAAAAGCATGAAATTTGGTGACAACGAAGGGAGTGGCCATACAAACAATTATGGATATAGAACCACCCTGACAAATGACCGGAATGACCACCAACTGACCACTCATTAAAACCCTCTAATTGCTATATAAAATAGACACATCGGCGACAATAAATGCTTCAAAATTTAATTGAAGGCAAAATGCGTTTAAGGATTTGTCGTTCGCTTTAGATAAGAGACAAATTAACACATTCCTATTACTGTTCAGCTCTGAATTGACCACGAAATGACCAAAATGACCACTGATAAAAACAGAATGAGCGACAACCTTTTTGTAGTTAAAATACAAATTCTTATCATGGAATTCGAAGTATGTTCAGCACTGCAGTATAAAGTAGATGCCACAATTGGGCAAATTATTCAAACTGGCCATATTACTGACCAATAAATGACCATTCAATAACAATCATAAAATCATTATTGTTTGTAGATATTTCAAAGTATATACATTATTGGCAAATGAAAATAAGATTAATGTTGAAATTCCGGAAGCATTCCCTTTTATTGTGAATCGTAGGGTTATTATAGCTTATTGACCAAATGACCAATTGCTGACCAGATGACCAATCTTCCTCAATCACATAAATATGATAGTCAAGTTGATAATCACAATGACATACGTAAGCTCGACAGCAGGTCAATAATAATAACTCACTTATGGAAATTCCCTATCTAATATGTATAATACCACTAAATGACCAATTGACCACCCATTATTGACCATCTGACCACTAGATAAGTAGTTGTCATCATGAGCCATGATATTTAGGGATAATGGAGCCGGAGTTTAATTCGGTTTCTATTTTGTGTTCCGGACAATAGTAATTGCTTACTACTTTTTTCATAAGACGCCAGCATATCCCAGATTATTAGTTGTGCTTGTTAAAATGTGTATTTATTGGGATATGCATTTGTCACAGGTTCTGTCCCTTGATTATATCCAATGCATTGGACTCTATTATGAGGACAACGCTCATGTACTTACTCACTAACTTAGGCCGCCCCTTGGGGCGCCCAACATGAGCCACAAGTCTTCGCCATACTGTCCTGTCCTCCAGAAGGGTACGCAGCTCCCGGATGTTGTCCATTCATGTGTCATCTGGCAGGCAGTCAATGTATGTTTTTTCTGCCTGCCTCTGTTTCTGGTTCTCTCAGGTGGTTCTCATAGCACAAGACTGCTTGCAATCTCCTCCTTGTGTCTCCAGCAGTGCCCCGCAAGTCTCAGTCTTCTCTTTTGTATCTTCGAAGTCACTGGGGGGAGGTCACTGTAGAGCTTTTCATTTGATATGTGCTCTTTTCAGCTTATGTTGAAGACCATCCGCAGCATACGGGTGTAGCAACCGTCCAGTAGATTCTCAGGGGCTTTTTTTAGAGTCCATGTCGCTGCTACATATAGAAGCACTGACTCTACCGTTGCCAGGAACAGTCTCTTCTTTATTTCCCTCTGTAGGTTTGAACTCCAGATTTTCCTGAGTTTGTGACAGGCACTCCAAAGTCAAAGCTCGTGTAAACAAGATTGTTTAGGGCACGATGGTTTCTACAAGTGAACAAAATTCACAAAAGCACACGATTCATAACAGAACATGACACAACACTGAAATACCAGTCTCTTGTGGACAGGTCTTTGTATTTATTCTTTGCCCACTAATCAATGGGCTGAATTTGGTAGATAATACATTCACTCAATACAAAAAAGCCAACATGAACAAAATATAATAAAATCATATTTTCAAACAAAATCGATCAAGCAAGCTGACCTTCATCATCTATGTCTATTGTTTAAAGGCCGAACACTTAACTCCAAGAAATTCAATATTGATTGGTCAAAATGGTTGAATGATATTTAGCAAAGTATTTTGAGTTAGTGTTCGACCATTCCCATCTAGGATGTGCTTTTCGATTTAAAAAAAAACGGTTGGTCAACTTTTATCTCATGTGCTTGTTTAGGATCGGAAAAAGTGAGTGGAGCGGGCACTTATGTCAGGCACTTGTTTAGGATCGAGACTGTGAATTGCCTTCTTTAATCCATACGTTGGTGGGCTGTAACCATGTTGTAGTCTAATATGGGATATGATCAAAGACACATTGTCCACTAATCTGGCATTGAAAGCTGAGAATGTGAGGTTGTTGGATCCATATTGCATTTCTTTTTGCTTTTGTTTGATTCAAAGCTGGTGGAATCAGCAAGCAACAGGTTGGGCAAATTATGCTTCATCGTGTTACTGAGAACTCATACACGTCCAAAAATGCATGGGGCAACTATTATACAATCAATGTGTTGTATGGAGAATGGGAAAATAGTATCTTACTGTCTCAAGATTCTCTTTGGTGGGATGCTGGAAGAAATACATACCTGAAAACTATCCTGTGATGTAGTGGAAGAAGGATTGTCACTGGCTGTTGTTTTTAAGTGAAATCAGACAAACAAGTTATTCATTTTCAATTTTAGAACAAACTTGAGTTGGCAATATCAGTTGACAGATCAATTACTCGGGAGGAAATGCAAATTACCAATTTATGTGAAGTGATGACTACACCTTTTGAATAGGTTAAAGCATACACCTTTACTCTACTACACAGTGGTAATGGTAATTTTAGCTTTGTGATATCACGTTTTGCTTTGTCTCCAATGACTTATCTGGCATTGCTCTTTCTAATTAATTTAACATGAGTTGACTGAGCGGTATATATTCATCAGGACTAACAATGACATCACCATCAATATAGCTACTCACAATAGTCATTTGAGCATAAGAGAGATGAGCATAGAGTCTTACATGGCTCCAAAACTGCCTTCAAAGGGTTATGTTTGGTGTTCAATCTTGTCTTATTTAGAGTACCCATTATATCTATAGCACCCCGTTCCCACACTGTTGAGTTAAATACTCTAGAAATATCCTCTTTAAAAATAAAGGAATATCCCCTCCTTTAGAATTTTCACAGGAATAAAAAATTGTTAATACAACCTGGTTGTATGACCTTTTTTACTCTCATTTATTCAATTAAACAGCTAGAAGCCATGTAAAATGTCCCAATCTCTGACAATTTATAAATCCCAGGTTGCTTTCCAGATATTCTTTTTCCTAGATATTTTCGAATTGACCCGATTCATGTCCCAGCTTCCGTCTTGAAGACTCTTCTCACAATGAGAAAAAAGGCAAGAAACCAATTGCCGTGGTATTGTGTATATGCCTCCGGCACTTACATCAATTTGGATTGTAGGACTGCATCCGCAATTCTTTCCGCAACCAGTTTATTTCCTCATTAAGCTCCATTGTCTAAATCCCGTGCAGCTATTGAGTTCAGCTACAGGAAAGGAACTGCACGTCAGATAAGCGCCTGCTGGGCTCAGTATATATTTTCTATCACTGCTGCTGGCGCTATTGCCGTGTATTCATCATGGAAGTTTAGTCCCGACATGACATATGTTTGTTTTGTGTTGTTTCCTTAAGCGTCACATTTACTCACTTTATCTTTCTCTCCATTATGCCACACTAAGGCATGGTGTGTGAGAGTAGAAGCAGTGCAAGAACCTTCACCCACGAAGAAAACTTAAAACCCTTATTCCTCGGCAAGGTGCATCACAAAAATTCATCTGTTGTTGCTTCAACTGTTTTGTAACCCTAAATAGCACGTCTTGATAGAGAGGACTATAGAGATAGTTTTGGAAGGGCACTCCAAATGTTCCTGGCTATCATTTTGGCATATGACGCAATTAGTTTGATCAATCACTTCATTGAAAATTTGTTTTGCCATTGTGACAATCTCTGCAATAATCTAGTACACCTTCCATGATTGGCGTTCTTTTCCTGTCATCGGACAAAAATTCATAACCATAGTTTAATAATGATTGTATCAGTATCAGTTGATTTTGGAGTAAATGCAGACCTCGATAAAGTATATTACTCTGTCAAAAAGTAGCTCGAAACAAATTAATACAACCGATTTGCACGGCATAATTCTTATCGCTACACATCTTAAACTTTAGTAGTAATTGGGCAGAGAAGTTGTGACGTCACACCTTTAGCCCTTCCAGTTCCAAACTCCTTGGAAATGTGTATGTAACCAGTCCTTCGGAGGACTAATAATGATTAGGTTACATATTGAATCATAAAGTGGCATATTTATTTTAGTAGCAGGATGTAGAGGAAGATTATTATGGTTATGGGGTGTAAAAGAACGAGGATGATGATCTTTAATAACGACCAGCATATATTTAAACTAGAAAATTAGATGACATCACTATGAAACCATAATATCAATTACACAAGGTACTATCCAGTTCTCCGAAAGACTGGATTTACACTTGTAATGAGTTGGAACCAGATTTTTGACATCATATGTTTGTTACTTATTAGTGTACCATCATTATCGGTTTAAAAAAGGTGACTAACGATCACTGTCACCGCTTTCTACACATTTGCCGCCTACACGAGCGATCACACATATTGCGACCGCATACCGATGATTGCCAGATGGCCAATTTGACAGAATAAATGCTAGGCTTACACGTGAAAAGTCGTATTTTGCTGGATGTTGGAGTACTAAAGTAGAAATTACGTAAAGTAAAATTCAGAATGAATGACAGTTGATGAATTTATTTTCATCTGTGTCATGCAATGTAGGAGGAATGCCATATAAATATCAGTGGAAACCTACAATATGATATCATGGTATAAGGTCAAGAATGTTTATAAATTTGAATGTTCACGTTATCTTTTTATTTCACATTAGCAACATAATCGATCGGAGATAAAGTGGCACAAAAAGTGATTTCGTGCAAGTCGTCATATTTGGCAGTCTCTAAATATAAATTTGGCCGCCCCAACTTGTTAATATCTGCAAGTAATGCGGAAAACTCGGTCGGCTGAGCCAAAGTCATAACAGCAAAAGAATATCATTCGAACGGGAGATGTTTTCACCTTATTCTACCTTATCAAGTTCATTTTTTTATGAAAATGGAATAATTCCTTAAGCTAAACAATAATAATAGATCTAGAAGAGGTGTGTGACAAAAAATAAAGTCGTTTGTCCGATTCGCAAAGCGCAGCGAACAGAAATGTAAACAATACGGCGTTCTCAATACTTTAGTCGCCCATTTTATTTTATACCACAATTTTTCCGTTTTTCAGCGAGCTCTTGTGTTTAACCAGAAACTCTCTCAGAGTGGTTCTATATCAAAAATCATTCTTTGTTATAAGAAGTTTCATTATGCAAAGTTTCATGCTTTTACCAGCATTTGCACAATTCTTATGATATTTGGTCCTAACGGTCCCCACTACATTGATTAATGTTTCTTTCACTTCACATTCATATCTGCATTTTTGTTCACTTAACATTTACATCAACATCCCATTCAATTAGATATCTTTAACTCTATTTAATAAGTTTTCTTTCATTTCACTTTCACATCTACACTCCATTCAAAAATTATTATTTTTTATTTCACTTCATATTTACACCATATTTAGTACGTTTTCTTTCAATACACATTCACAATCAACACACCATTAAATAAAGCTTCTTTCACTTCACTATCACATCCACGCTTCATTAATTAGGTTTCTCTCATCCTATCTTCAAATCGCCACCCCGATTGTTGTCTCTACGGACATACCATTCAGGACAGCTTCTTCATTCAATATTAATGTTTTATCGTTGTGGCCAATGCGACGATCATTAGCATGGAAAAACATATCATATTTATATAAACCGATATATGACTCGCTAACGCATTATTGGAGACTTGTGCATAGAGTTCTTCCAAAAACTCAAACTAATCAATATATTTCCTACACAAGAGTATCATGACCCATTTATTTCTATACCATATTTATTTGGAGTTTGGATTGAAGTTACACACGTAAAATAAAAAAAAACTGAACAAGTGTGTATTAAAAGTGCAAGACAAAGCAAGAAAGAATAATACAAGAAAAAAAAAACATCCCAAAAAATCAGTCGACCTCGACTGGGGATTGATTGATCAGAAGGTCTGAAGTTACATCCCCAGTCGAGGTCGATTGATTTTTTGGGGGATGTTTGTTTTTTCTTGCTTTGTCTGGCACCTTCAATACACACTTGTTCAGTTCTTTACGTTTCATCGGTGCCTGCTCCTTAATTTCTTAATTGAACGCACGTAAAGTAGAGCTTAAAATTGACTGGAAGAACTGTAACATGTTTGATTGGCTATACAAAGCGTTTTGAAGTTCCTTTGATATTTTGATTTCAAAGGGTATAAAGACGAGTTTTGATTTTAACCTGATCAAAAGATCAATACTATCGGTGTAGAAGCTGCACGCATGCCCGGCCATTCATCAAATAAATATTTGCATCTGCATTTTACAGGCTTTGGAATGTCACGTGGCTGTTTTAGAATGCTTTTTAGGTGGAAAGATAAAATTGACGAAAGATAAGATAAGAGTTGAGATAGGACCATTGGTATAATATAATTTTAAGGGGAGAGTTCTTGGGAGCAATTTTCTGCAATTGAATTGGATTCAGTAGTCTGATGTCACGCCGCCTGGCAACGGCAGCCATCTTGGCTCTAATCAAAGAAAATCATTACTTTTTATTCTTCATGCTGGCTAGAACTTTTCACATCCCTTGTGATCAGAACGTGTAAAAGTCAAAACATGATCAACTTTATGGGTTTTTTTCACTCTGGATACGCTTTTATGCTCGCCGGGGAAATATTTCATACGGGCGTCCACCATTGTTCCGATAGTTTAGAGCTGGTGTTACTAAGTTACCGTGCGTCATTAGAAAGGAAGTGACGTTACGACTGTTGAAGAGTATTGAAGAGCCCAATCATTTTCCTGTCTTCCGTTCATAGAAAAAAAATCTCTATTTTTACTAAATACCGCCAACTGGAGTAACTTTACATAAAGGGGAAACTTTTACTCTTGAATTTTGGACTAATAAGAGATTTGTTTAGTTCTGTGGCAATTATTCCCTTTGATAAAATTTAAAGTCATTTAACAGGTACAATAACTGCAACAAAGCAGGGGCTATTCAATATGCTCCAAATACGCTTCAACTGTCGTAACGTCACTTCCCTCGTAATGACGCATGTTAAATTAGTAACTGGCTCTAAACTATCGGAACAATGGCGGACGCCCTTATGAAATATTTCTCCGACGAGCATAAAAGCGTATCCAGAGGGAAAAAAACATTATAAATCTGATCATGTTTTGACTTTTACACATTCTGATCACAAGACATATGAAAAGTTCTAGCCAGCATGAAGAATAAAAAGTACTGATTTTCGTTGTTTAGAACCACGATGGCCGCCGTTGTTGGGCGACGTGACATCAGACTATTGAATCCAATTCACAGAGACTAAGTTTCCTCTTGAGGCAAAGTGACCCCAATTGACGGTAATAGTTCTGTTAGACTTTAGAAGCAGGTTGGTTTTTATTGGTAAGAATAGTAAGCGTGTGTATGTCTTAAGACTTTTCAAAATAATTAGTTTTTGGAGCAAAAGGGATGTAGAGTCTATTTGAGAAGCTGTCCTGAACGGAAATGAAAGGTATGATGAAAATGTTCTAGATGCTTATTCATCTATGTAGTTTGAGCTTGTAGTTAATTGTTTATACTAGCACGAATCACCGTGCTTTCTAGATTAAATAAACTGTTCAAAGCGCATTTAGCACTATCGCCGCTTCACTAATCAGCACCATACATTACGTATAAAGTTACTCGAACATGGCTTTTCTGTGTTACCATAGGGATGATATTCTCCAAACTAACAAGAATTGTCCTCCTACATAGATTTCCGATAACATTTTGAACATTATATTCTAATCACCCACGTATCTCCAGCTTTATAATTTCACATCGTGTTTTACACGTCCACCTTCAAATATGCATACTTCAATTACACGCATTAAAGTTCACATGGTAAAAGAAACTATCAGTTAACCAACCCACAAATTGTGTTTCATCCATTTGGTGTGCTCACTCAGTGTCGTAAAATTGAGTGACTCTTTTTATAATCTACATAGCGGCCATTTTTCTGGTGTGTTTGAGGTCAATTAAAAGTTACGAAAATTGAGAATTTTGGAAGAATAAGGAGAGCTTTTTACGACATTAAGCACACCGATGGCACAAAGTTAAGTGTGGATTTGGTCAAACGTTTCTTTTACCATCTCTTGAAGTGTTAACATTTCATGTGAATCACGCTGTATTTAGTAAAGAATCCACTCACTAATCAGCTCTACCATCCAATAATTTTTTTCATCCATAATACATTCACCATTTAATAAGTAATATACAAAAATCAAAATGACACTTCAAAAAATAATGAGACACTAAACACGGAACGTCTCGGGCTTAAAACCCTTCTTTAGCCAATAGCAAAAAAAAAAACAGTTAAAACATAATACACCACGTTAAACCCAGATAAACCATCGTTAACTTATAGCCTGACACTAGAAGTTTGACGTCATTTTTAAAGGTTTGTGCAGTCTAGTGATTTGTCGTTCGTAGTGCTCAAGGTGACAAGTGATTCCATTGGTTGAATTATTAAATACAACTCAGGATTTGTTTTATTTTGTGGCCAAAGACTTGTCTTTTGACGTTTTTTTTTGGTCAGTGTCAGGACTTTATAAGTTAACGATGGCTACGGATAAATACAGCTGATGTATACCTGGATATAACGTGATGCGTTAAAGTTTTAATTCTTTTTGTTATTGGTTTGAAGAAGGGGTTTTTCTGCCATATATCTGGATTTAAATTGATATATTCACGATTAAACTTAATTTTACATTAGCTGAAGAAGAGTTTTGATCCCGAAACGTTCCTTGTTTAATATTGGGGGGGGGGGGGGGTGAGTTGTTGTTCTGGTTTTTGTACATCACTTTTTTAATAGTCCACATCTTCTAGAAGCTCAAAACACATTCACTTCAATCCATTCACTAACATCTTAGCATATTCAATTAACTCTTCGCCTGTCTTTGTCCATCCCATCCCATCCCATCCCATCCCACCAGATACCCCATGCCATGGGATCGTCTTCCCAACACCAACTGTCTCCGAGAGTCCTGTCGGAGCGACGCCGATTGCTGTCGCCGGTTCTCCAAGTGCAACAAGCGTGCTCACGTCTGCTACGACTGCTGGTACGGACACCCCTGTCTCTCGGATTACGATTGCTGTGCCCACTACCCATATTGTGATAAAGTCTTGAATACGTGCACCAAGTAACGAGAATGAGGAAGATGGTGGTGGTGATAGAGGTTTGTTGTGGGGCTGTGAGAGATGAGGGGAGGAGGAGGGAAGAAAGACATCAACCGAACACAACCCTGGCAAAGAATTATTTTTCAATTTTTGACAGAAAACGTTTACTTCAAATATCGATCAATCAAAATGGCATCCAACTTGTCGAAAAATCTCAAACTTGATATCTTCACCTCAGTCTCCTGACCGTGTCAATCGTAGAGTACACGTCAGAGCTGATTCTGCACCTATTTGGCGCCATTCCCTTCTGTTTCAGTCCTTGCAAATGAAAGTGGGAATAGACTGTCCATCCTTGTCCATTTTTTGGTGTTGTTTGACCCAATTCTTGTTTTGTTGACCTCTTATTTTCCATCCTTCTCATGTGACATCATGTGATATTGTTTTGGGAATTGAGCCGTGTCGTGTCGTGTCACATGACCAAACCACGAGAGCTTTCTCCTTTTGATGATGGCAATGTTGTTGTTCTCCTCCTGCTCCTCCTCCTCCGTCCTTTTAATTTCTTATTTCATTGAGCATATTTTATGCATGTGAATTAAGAAATTAAGAAGCAGGCACTGGTGTAAGATTAAGAACTTAACAAGTGGGTATGAAAGGTGCCAAAAGTGACAATACAAGAAAAAAAAACCATCCCAAAAGGATGGTAGCACGTCTGACCGGTAATCAGAAGGTCTGAGATTCGATCGACTGATTTTTTGGGATGTTTTTTTTTTCTTGTATTTTTTTTCTTGCTTTGCCACCTATGGCACCTTTCATACACACTTGTTCAGATGTTTATATTCATGTGTCTTGCTGTTTTTCCCAGAAACCTGATACTTCTCTTTTCGGAAGTTACGAGTCGGTTCTAAGAGCAGGGAATGAGTTTAATGAATAGGTCGACAGATTCCAGATGCAGGCGTGTCCATATTATGATAATATTACTACTACTAATTCCTTCAAAAAGTTTGAAAATAATTGAAGTTTTTTTTTCACAAGTTGGCGTTGATCTTGATTGATTGATATTTGAAGCAAAATTTCCCGACTAAAGTGGAAGATATTTTTTTTCATGCATGTGGCGCAAAGGAGGACGACAGAGAAAGAACAATGGTTAGAATTGCAGTCATCGATATAGTGCAAAAGTACTGAAACGGCAGATGGTTATTGAAAATGTTGGTTTTGACGATATTGATGAGAGATACTAGAATGACGATGATGATGATGATGATGATGAGGATGATGATGATGATGAAGGACATGATTATAATAACGAGAGGTAACAATGCCTTTCAGAACCTGTCGATGACGAAATAACGTAAATCGTTTTTACAAGACAGAAATTTGCCTTCGACTGAGATTACATGAAACAAAACAAAACAAATTTAGACTTGAAAATCGGATCATGATGAAAATAACAAAAAAAATGTCTTAACACGATTATATAATGTTTTGATTTTAAGCAGTTTCAGTTAGAAAGGGCTTGAATACATCTATAAATAAAACCATCAATAAATATATTGGTGTTGCTGACTTCCAGTCTAATGCGCATTGAATATGGTTTAATTATTGTGTTCAGTTTCATTTTAATAAAAATCTAACCAGTTTTTTTTTAATTTATTTAATCCGCTTACTGATTTTAATTTATAAAACAAAATATAGAATTCATTTCACGTTTTTCTTTTATTTAATTAAAATAGCTCTAACGTACCTAAATTTGACCGATAAAATACAAATTACGAAAAACAAACAAACTTTAATTTGATTTAAGTCATGAATAAAGATGTGAAAGAGGAACTTATACAATTGTGTCTTTCTTTGCCTTTTTGAATGTTTTTTTTGTGTGTTTCAGTATCATTGTGGTGTATAGGTTCTGTCTATGTGTTTTTGTTTTTAAGGGTTTTACGGCGCTTGCAAAACATTTAGGTTATATCAGCGCCAGTAAACAGGAAGAAAATGGGATGGTAAAAAGTTCTAGAAATATAATTAAAGCATCCAAGAAAAAGTAAGACAAAGAGGAACTGGGAACAAATAGGGATCAGATGTAGGTTCCAAGAGCATACCATCAATGCACTTAGTTTAGATCACCAATAAGTCTCATCTGGACACAAGCACGGTCCCCACTAAGAGAAATACACTCAAATGCTTACATTATAAATTCAAAATAAATTTTTTTATAATACATAACAGAGAGATGATTTACAAGGAAAAAAATATCATCTCCCAAAACAATAACTATGCATTTGACTGTTTCCCTCCCAGTCGGGACTCGGGCCAAGACCAGCACAAAACCAAATAATCTCATTCCAAGGCAAAGACAGAATGCAAGTTTGAAAACAGATCTACGGGGATAGAAGACACAGTATGTACCAGGTTCTGTCTAGGACTTACAAGCCGGCCTAAATAGAAAGGTCGTGACCAACACTCTTTTGTGAGGCTATGTGGTCTTGTGGTATGACACTCGCTTTCGGATCGGAAGGTCCTTGGTTCGAGCCTCGCTCGGCGCATATTTCGAGCCCTTGGAGGTGTAAAATGAGTACCTGGCTGTTAACAGCGTTGTCTATGTAGAAAAAAAAATTGTAATAGCGCCTAACAGGCGTCATGTCTCGTTCTATATTATGTTACATGTTGCTGTTGGTCAAGGAAGCTTTGTAAAGCGCTTTGAGCACGTTTAGTGGATATTGCGCTTTATAAAAGCTCAAGAGTGTGTTTCCTGAATGCTTGGGAGTGTGTATGTAATCAACCATTTGGACTACTCATAATGAATAGATTACATAAAGGCGACATAACTATATTAGTAGCATGATGTATAGATAGTATGCGTTTGGCTAAGGAATTCACAACATTGTCATCCGGACGTACAACGGGCCAACACACCAAACTTTGTGTAACCATGATCGTTTATAGTCCGGTTAATACAGTTTAGTGAGAATTACTCATAAACGCGGATGGCAAAAAACAATAACAAAGACCTGAGTAGCGTCAACTTCGAACTATCTATAGATAGAATGAAGATGACGTCACTCAAGCCTTTGTTATTGTATTTTGCCATCCGCGTTTGTGAGTGATTCTCACTAAACTGTATAAACCAGACTATAAAAGTTCATGGTTACACATAGTTGTGTGTGTTGGTCCATTATACTTCCGGATGGTAATGTTTTGAGCTTCTTAGCCATGCGCATACTGTCTATAGGCATATTCTTAGGATTGCCGAACGTAAAAGGGCGAGGACGGATGCTCTTCATTGACGACCAGCATATATCTAAACTACAAAATATGATGTCATCACAGACACCAGAAGATGGATTACACAAGGTGTGTATCCAGTCCTCCAGAAGAGTGCTTTGACACTTCCAATGAAATGTGACCCACCGCCTCAAAGCGGTATATGTCGGGATGGCTAACACTCAGGAAAGTGGATTTAGACATGAAATGATGAGAAATACGACGTTAGAGTTGTTCCCAATGCAAGAAATAGTATCTATTCTCCACCATAGCGAAGCGGAATCAGCTCCAAGCTTCTTATAATTTGTATCAATAAATTCAATTTTCAGCATCTAGTTAATCCCGACTTAATACCGTTTTGAGTCGATGGGTCACAAATAGAAACAAGTTTTTTTTTTCACACCACACCTGCTTTCTTCCTATAGATAGTATGAATATGACGTCACTCAGGTCTTTGTTATATAGCGTTTTGTCATCCGCGGTTATGAGTAATTCTCACTAAACTGTATTAACCAGACTATAAACCTTCAAGTTTACAATATTATAGTTTTGTGTGTTGGTCCGTTTTACTTCCGGATGGCAATGTTGAGAGCTTCTTAGCCAAGCGCATACTATCTATAGGAGACGTTAGCTGTATGACTTCGCTTTGGTCTAGTTTGGGCGGATCTAGAAGCGGCTGATGATGGTGATGATGCCATGCCAGTGATCTAGAAAATTAAATTGATTAATCAGTTGATATTTCTTCTGTGCTAGTAAAAGATGAAGAAGTTTTAACCCTCTCCTTACCAGCCATTTTCAGAATTTTCGCCAAAACTTCACAAACAACTAACACAATAATAGATTTTTTTATCACTCAAACACAATAGCAGTAAGTTCTTGTGATACATAATTTCTTTAGCAAAACATGCTCTACAACACACTGTTCATTTTCTTTGAATTTTATGATGTACAAAAGAAATTTGAATAAGAAAAATGTTGGTTGTATCGTAACGAATGTGACGATTTTCATATAGTTGGTAAGGAGAGGGTTAACCAGTTAACTGCCGTACTCTGGAAAGACGTTTTGCTTTGTTTTTAAGAGTTTTACGGCGCTTACTATCCTTTTTCGGACACATAGTAAGGAAAGATAAAAATGAATACCTGGCAAGTTGTGGAAAAATACCTGGTAAACGCGCCCGGGGGAGGCAAAGAAAAACACTCATAGACCAACTGAAGGGCTTCACCAACCTAACAATCCAAGAGCTGTTTGAAAAAGCAAGAGACAGGGAGGAATGGAGAGAGATAATTCATGCAGTATCCGAAGCCTGGACCAGGCATGGAACCTAGAGGAAGGAAGGAAGGCGCTTGCAACACATTTAGTTCAGATCAGCGCCATTAAAAAGGAAGAGAATTGAATAGTAAAAATATTCTTGGTGTACGATTAAAAGGATGAGAGTAAAAAGTAAGAACTGGTTCAAATAGGGAACAGGTGTAGATAGATTCCAAGAGAACACTATCAGTGTACTTAAGTTTGAGATTACCTAAAAGTCTCACCCAAACACCCGGAAGGAATACACTCAAATGTTTACAAATCATATGTAAACAAAAAAAAATATAACAGTGCATGACAGAGAGGTGATTTACAAGGAAAAAATATCATCTCCCAAAAATATACACTCGACTGTTTCCCTCTCAGCCAAGGTCAGGACAAAATTAAGCAATTCCATTCCAAGTCAAAGACAGATAGAAAGCTATTGGAAAACAGATACAGGGATATAGAAGACACAGCAAGTATCTCCCTGCCCACTATAGGAGGTCTTGTGGTATGACACTCGCTGTCGGATCGGAAGGTCCTGGGTTCGAGCCTCGCTCGGCGCATTGTTGAGTCTTTGGAGAAAGCTCTTTACTCACATTCTCTCACCGTACTCAGGTGTAAAATGAGTACCTGGCCGCGAACAGCGTTGTTTCTGTAACATCGCCTAACAGGCGTCATGTCCCGTCCTACATGTTAAATGTTGCTGTTGGCCAGTGACCCCTTGTACGGCGCTTTGAGCATATTTAGTGGATATTGCGCTATATAAAAGCTCATTTTAAGGGATCCCACCCAGTGGAAAGCCATGGATTAGAAAGATATTATCCAGAAAATTCGTCATTTAACTGCCGATTTAAATGTCCCTAATCTTGGCAAAAACCTGGGACCTCGTGAGGTCTTCCCACTATTCACAGGTTTGAAACTTTTTGCCAAGACGAGGGTCATTTTAATCAATCGATATTTGAAGGAAGATTCGTGATATTTTAGGTGTTCCGATAGCTCAGTTGGTAAAGCACTCGCTTCCCAATCAAAGGGACCGAGATCGAACCCAGGTGCAGTCGAGATTTTTTTTCCTGAACCCCTCTCTACCCAGCAGTGATTGGGTTGCTGGGTATGTTTGATCTGGCGGAGAGTACTTTGCGATATACTAGCGTCCTATCCAAAGGTAGCAAGTAATTGCTATTGTCCGTTTCAATATATATATATATATATATATATATATATATATATATATATATATATCGCAATATCCACTAAATATACTCGAAGCGCTTTACAAAGGGTCCTTGACCAACAACAACTCGTGACGTATAGAACGAGACATGACGCCTGTTATGCGATGTTACATTTTTTTTCTTGCGACAAAGACAACGCTGTCGACCGCCAGGTACTCATTTTTGAACCTGAGTACAGTGAGAGAATGTGCATGAAGAGCCTTTTCCAAGAAATCAACTATGCGCCGAGCGAGGTTCGAACCCAGGACCTTCCGATCTGAAAGTGAGTGTCATACCACTAGACGACATAGCCGTACACTAAACACTTCAATTACGCTCGAGTGTTTGAGCGTTGCATTCGTAAAGTTGTCGCCTGACACTGACCAAAAAATGACGTCAAAATGCCAGTCTTTGGCCACTAAAGAAAACAAATCGTGAGTTGTATTCAATAGTTCAACCAATGGAATGGGACCACTTGTTTCCATGAGCTCTACTAACAACTCACTAGGCGGTGCAAAAACCAATTAATGACTTCAAACTGCCAGTCCTTTTGGGTTTCAGTATCAGGCTATAACAAAGCGATGGCTACGGTTTGAGTGAGTGGTTGATTAGGCACCTCGACGGTGTGGCCTTGCGAAATCAATTTTGTACACAATTTCCTCGTCCTTTTGAAGTTGCGATATTAAATATATAAGTCCCAAACCCTACTCAGGAGTAAAATTAGTACCTGACCGGTAACAGTTTTTGTCTCTGACGAAATATCAAAATTGTAATCACGCCTTTTACACGAGTCATGACACGTTTTAGATATTAAGTGATGCTGTTAGCTTGAAACTCATTGTAAACCCATTTGAGCACATGTTACTGAATATTGCTCTGTATAAAAGCCAAAGTTTTAACCATCTCCTTACCAACTATAGGAAAATCGTCACATTCGTTACGATACAATCAACATTTTTCTTATTCAAATTTCTTTTGTACATCATAAAATCTACAGAAAAGGAACATTGTGTTGTAGAGAATGTTTTGCTAAAGAAACTATGTATCACAAGAACTTTACTGCTTTTATTTTTTGTTTGTTGCTTTAGGTCTCTTCCAACACAATTGAGGTTAAATGAGAGACCGCTGAAACAAAAAAACAAGCAATCTAACAAAAATAGTACAAATGTAAATCAAAATCATAACCTAAAGATATCATAAGATAAATTATAAATAACCAAGAACAAACAGGCAGAATTGTGTCTCATGCCGCTTTCACCGGAAGCGAGGACGAGAGACATATGCGCAGGCAGAAAAAATACAATCACAAACCAAAGAAGCAGGATAGGCTAGTAAAGAGAAGAAGAAACGACATCACTATCGGATCGTACACCCATGCGAACATCATAGGTATATGATTCAAGGGTGATGCTCCCATCCAACCACCCGCTTACTGCTTTTGTGTTAGAGGGATAAGAAATATATTTTTGTGTTAGATGGGCATGAAGTTTTGGGAAAATCCTGAAAATGGCTGGTAAGGAGAGAGTTAAGGGGTTCTATTTGTTTATTCTTAAAAGTATAACAGAGCTGTCTTTGTCTGAGAGTATTACAAGCGCTCCTTGTGTCATCTAAACAAACACTTTACCAGCATCACGAGGTGTAAGGATGCTTTTCTATTACTTAATGTTCAAAAAACATGATCAGTCGCATGTTGAAAATTTTTGTTTTGCGTTTTTTTTTTCATTTCTCAGTGTCTCCTGAACAGTTTAATCTTTATTTGAAGCAAATCGGGTGGTTTTTCATGAAGTTATGGTCATATTATGCATGGTCTAGGGTGTGAAACCCTAATTTTGAGAAAATCGCTTCCAAAGTTGACAAGAGTTGATATTAAGTATGATAATTACCTTCATAAAAAAAAATATTTAGGAGTGGAATTCAATTAAAATATTTCATCAATATGTAGAAAAATATTTGATTTAATGGTTTTTGGTGAGAACTCATTTTCCATAAGAATTGACCTCTTGACTAAAATTGTCAAAAGGGAATGAGATTAGCGGAAGAGTAGCGTCCCTTGATTGGACGTCGCCTTAAAGGCTCCATACACGCCCGGATATGATCCTGGTTCATACCCCGATCAGGCAAACCGGGGTGAAAACGCAATGTGTGTGGCCAAATACCTGGCCGATAAACCTAGGTACGGTCCATCGCTCGCAAAGCCCGCTTTGCTTAATACTTTTCGAGGTGATCGGCGATCGGGGGCGTGGCAGTATAAAAAATTGGACAATTTTTTTCGGATTTTCGCTGTTTTGACGTCAGATTCGTGATCAGAGTCGAACTTACAATAGGTTTGATACCAAGAACTATGTTTTTACTCCAAAAATTGATGAAATTAGAAATAAAATTTAATTAATATTGAGGTTATGTGGCCGACAGAACAGTGCTCCTCCCTGTTTTGTGGTATGACTCTCGCTTCCAGATCGGAAGGTTCAGGTTTCGAGACCCGCTCTGCGTTGCGCAGAGTTGAGTCCTTGGAAAATGCTCTTTACTCACATTTTCTCACCGTACTCAGGTGTAAAATGAGTAAATGGCCGTTCGTTGAATTTGTTAGGAAAAAATGTCACATCGCCTGACAGGCGTCATGTCTCGTCTTTCAAGTTTAATATTGCTGTTGCCTTGGGACCCCTTGTAAAGCGCTTTGAGCACGTGGATATTGCGCCAAATAAATGCTGTGTTATTATTTTTTTTAAATAATATTTTTATAAATGTTGCGCCAGGAAGAGGTAGATGGCAAAAGTTTCGGTATTGATCATCGTAAAATTTATAAAGGATTTCATAAAAAAATAAAAAATAGTTTTCATAATTTTCTATGTAATGATATAATAATATGCCAGTTCTTTTTCTTTTTTTTCCTCCTCACCCGTTGACGCGACATGACGGTCGACCTTGACACAGACATTTGGGATTGGCAGATGCCAAAAAGCCTTGACTACGTGATGACAGGGGTGGGCATTGTAACCCTGAATTATACTCACAAACAACGCGCCCCCCCCCCCCCCCCCCCCCCCCCCCAAAGAAAAGAGCTGTGTGTGTGGTGGCGGTGGTGGTTGGGGGGGGGGGTGCGAATGCGAGTAGTCCCGAGGAGTACCCGTTTAACCTGCCACGGGAACACTGTCGATTTGTTTTATAATAATAATAATAATAATAATAATAATAATAATAATAATAATAATAATAATAATAATAATAATAATAATAATAATAATAATAATAATAATAATAATAATAATAATAATAATAATAATAATAATAATAATAATAATAATATAATAATATAATGACGATAAATAACAAATCTTTATTGTCCACAAAATTGAAAAATTTCCGTGGTCTATGTTGCTTTTAAACTTAAATCGGATTGCAAATGTATGGATGTTATGCGTATTGGAAAAATACTCACGACATCTCCATCGGGGTATAACATATTAACACACAAAACTGAAAACGCGAACGTTCATTGTCTGATTGATATAACTTAGTGATAAGTTAATTATAAAATGCTGTCTAAAAGCAATAACAACGGGTTGACTAACGTCCAATTCATTCCTTCTATTGATGCTCTGCGTTAAATTAAAATACTCACAAAGTCCGCCAGCCAGAAATATCACTCCAGCCCAAAGATCTACATGGAATCTTGAACGTCTGATATATTTTAATGAGAACTAATCATAAAAATGGGTGTCTAAAAACAATAACAATGAGATGAGTGACGTCAATTTGGTTCCTTCTATAAATATCCAAGAACTTTACTCACTCCATCCGCTCTCTCCTCCTTCAATACATATGAATCTATTCTCTCATCACTTTTTTGTGCGGCTATGCATGTGATCTTGTGAAATGACACTCGCCTTTGGATCGGACGGTACTGGATTCGAGTCCCGCTCTGAGTGGCGCATAATTGAGTCCTTGGAAAAGGCTCTTTACTCGCATTCTCTCTCCTTGTTCACTGTTAAAATGAGTACCTCGCTGTTTACAGCGTCGTCTCTGACGGGAAACAATTGCAATATCGCTTAACAGTCATGTCTCGTCTAACATGTTTTTATGTTGACCAAAGACCCTTATAAAGTGATTTGAGCACCTTTATTGAATATAGCGGTATATATAGCGCAAGTAAATTTTTCTCTCTTTCTCTCTCTCTCTCTCTCTCTCTCTCTCTCTCTCTCTCTCTCTCTCTCTCTCTCTCTCTTATAGCTATTGCTACATATGATGGGAATATCTTGGACGGTTATTGATGCTATGAGTTTAGGTAAAATGCTCACAACATCCACCGGTCGGAAATAACGTACCGTCACACAAAACTACAAGTAACCTTGAACGTTAAAAGTCTGATTGATATAATTTAGTGAGAACTAATTACCAAAATGACTGCCTTAATACAATAACAAAGAGTAGAATGATGTCAATTTCGTTCCTTCAACAGTCTAATAGATATAATTTAGTGAGAAGTAATCACTATTGTGCGCAAGACGAAAGATATAATAACAGACAGTAACTGGGATCGTAGCCTCACTATTAATTAAAATTTATTTCTAATTTCACCAATTTTTGGAGTAAACACACAGTTCTTAGTATCAAACCTATTGTAAATTTGACGCTGATCACGAATCCGACGTGAAAACAGCGAAAATCCGAAAAAAAATTGTCCACTTTTTTATACTGCCACGCCCCCGATCGCCGATCGCCTAAAAAAATATCTCCCCGTATGTGGGCAAAAATCATCTGCGATAAACGCAGGGATCGGGTCACAGCGATAGGTCATCCGTCCCGCTATCAACGGATGTCGGCGTCTATGGGGGGCTTTAAAGAGAGAACGTCAAAATGGTTTTGCGCATGCGTCTCTCTCGTCCTCGCTTTTGGTGAAGTGTCTCATGCCGCTTTCACCGGAAGCGAGGACGAGAGACACATGCGCAAAACCATATTGACGTTCTCTCTCTAACAACTTCTCCGCCGGTGACGTCCAATCAAGGGACTCTTCCGCTAATCCCATTCCCTATTGACTAAAATTGTCAATTCTCTGTTCAAAGCTTTTCACCATGCGACTGATTATCTCATGGACGCCCACAGATGATAATTGATTTTGGTCTAAACAAACATGACATAGTGCCTCCAAGAATTGAGAATCAATTTGTAGATATTGCTGATTCATATAAACATCTAGGATTTACCATTGACAACAAGCTGAACTGACATTTGCATGTAAATAATAATATTTGTTCAAAACTTAGTTCTAGATTATTTTTCATTAGAAAACTAAATTCTTCTCACGTTACAAAAGAAATCCTTAATATATTCAATTTGTCAATAGTGCGGCTATGTGGTCTAGTGGTATGACACTCGCTTTTGGATCGGAAGGTCCTGGGTTTCAGCCTCGTGCTCGGCGCATAGTTGAGTCCTTGGAAAAGGCTCTTTACTCACATTCTTTCACCGTACTCAGGTGTAAAATGAGTACCTGGCCGTTAACAGCGTTGTCTTTGTCCGAAAAAATTGTAACATCGCCTAACAGGCGTCATGTCCGGTCCTACATGTTAAATGTTGCTGTTGGCCAGGGACCCCTTGTAAAGAGCTTTGGCATATTTAGTGGATATAGCGCTATATAAGGCTCAATTTATAATTTATTATGTTCTATTTGTCAATAGTTCAAAGTGTTATAACATTTGGAATCAGTTGCTGGAAGTATACAAATAATAAATAAAATTGTAAGAAGAGCCAAAGGCATTGGAAAGTCCACCCTGCCTAGACAAAATACCCTTTATGAATAATATTCCTATAAAAAAAGTTTTGAACATCTTGAAAGATATGCATCTTACATTTTTAGAATATTTATTTTTGTTTTTAAGGGTCTTACGGCACTTGCAACGCATTAAGGTCATACCTGCGCCCATAAAAATGAAGAAAATGGGAAAGTAAACAGTTCTAGAATTACAAATAAAGCACAAAAGAAAAGGTGAGACAAAGGAGAATTGGTTCAAATAGGGAACAGATATAGATTCCAAGAGCACACTATCAAAGTACTTAGTTTGAGATCACCTAAAAGTCTCATTCAGACACAAGCACAGGTCCCCACTAAGAGGAATACACTCAAATGTTTTACAAATCGTAAATAATATAAAGAAAACATAATACAATGCACAACAGAGAGATGATTTACAAGGAAATACATATCATCTCCCAAAACTAGCTATACATTTGACTGTTTCCCTCTCAGCTAGAGTATCCGGCCAGGGCCAGGACAAAACCAAGTATTCTCATTCCAAGACAAAGACAGAGAGTGAGTTAGAAGACAGATATAAGGGGAAAGAAGACACAGTAAGTGTCTCCCTGCCCACTATGGGAGGCCAGGAACCCCACCCAGATTTTTAGAATATAAAACGTCAGGTAGATCAGGCAGGGTGATAAGTATAAAAGCCACAACAAAACGTGTTTAAAATGCCTTTGTACCCTCTACCTCGAGTCGACTCTTGACGTGGCATTAAGAGGGAGATCGAGTACAGATGGATGGGTGATCAGTGGGTATGAATGTAATGTATGTAGTTATAGAGAATAAAAAAGTACGAAATTAGGGTGTACGAGAGAAGACGAACGCTTGTGTGTGTGTGTGAGAGAGAGAGAGAGAGAGAGAGAGTGTGTGTGTGTGTGTGTGTGTGTGTGTGTGTGTGTGTGTGTGTGTGAAGGAATGAGCGAGAGAAACAGACACACACAGAGAGAAAGAGAGAGAGAGAGAGAGAAAGAAAGGGGGGGGGGGGGGGGGAGAGAGAGAGAGAGAGAGAGAGAGAGAGAGAGAGAGAGGGGGGGGGGGAGGTATGATAGATATAAGAGAGTTTTTTTTCTCTTTTAATGTGTTTATATTAGTTTAGTTAAGCTTTTTGTTGGTTTACTTCCATGTCATTGTATTTCCTTTTTATTTTTTATTTGCTTAGCTAATTATTTTCAGAAATTCATTACTCTATGGCAATACCCAATGTAAATTTGCAGAAGTGGATAAGTAAAGTTTCATCTAATCTAATCTAATCTTATCTAATCTTACCTATCTATCTATCTATCTATCTATCTATCTATCTATCTATCTATCTATCTATCTATCCATCCATCCATCTATCCATCCATCCATCTATCTATCCACCCACCCACCCATCCACCCACCCACCTTTCTTTCCCAATCTCATATCATATTTAGAGGAAGCAAGAGGTATCTAGTGAGAAGCAATTGAATTTTAAAAAGAGTCACTGACCACCTTCCTCCATCGATCACTCCAATGAAATATTCACACCCTTAAACAACAGAGATGCCAAAAACAGCCAAGGGGCTTACCTCCCCTGAATAGTATCACCGGAGTCCTCTTGCAATATTTATCAAACACGACACCACGAATCACCCCACAGCCATCAAATGTTGGCCGTAAATCTGACAAAACACATACATTTTCAAAATTAATATTGGCCATAAAACTTTTTGCTTTAAATATCTATCAATTTAGATGACACCCAAACTGCCATTAGGTCTTAAACCCGAGACTTTAAAGGAGTTTTCAGTAAGTTTCTCATTTGAGACGATTCGCATTGTTAATATGAAATCTGAATTGATTGATGAATTATTATGAAGTATTTTTTTTCTGGCCAAAAGTAAAAATCCGGGTGTTTTGTCAGATTTCGTAAATTTAGCCATGCATCCTCAATTCTTTGATGCCATTTTTTAGCCCTGTTTGCCTCATTCCTTTTTTTATTTTTTTTTTATTTTTTTTTTTTTTGTACTTTTCTTTTTTTTTCAGGGATTCTTTTTCTACTTTGTAAGTTCATTGACTTTTTTTTCAGGGATTCTTTTTCTACTTTGTAAGTTCATTGACTTTTTTTCAGGGATTCTTTTTCTACTTTGTAAGTTCATTGACTTTTTTTTCAGGGATTCTTTTTCTACTTTGTAAGTTCATTGACTTTTTTTTCAGGGATTCTTTTTCTACTTTGTAAGTTCATTGACTTTTTTTTAAAGTGAATGCGATTGTGTGAGCTATAGTCCGTTCCACAAACCCGTGCACACGCGTTGACGTGTCAATCTTCACAATCTTCTGTTGGATATTAATGACAATAGGGAATGAGATTAGCGGAAGAGTAGCGTCCCTTGATTGGACGTCACCTATAGTCTGTGACGTCACAGGCGGAAAAGTTATTAGAGAGAGAACGTCATGTTGGTTGTGCGCATGCGTCTCTCGTCCTCGCTTCCGGTGAAAGCGGTTTGAGACACTTCAAAACCAAATTGACGTTCTCTCTGTAAGGTGACGGCCAGTCAAGGGACGCTACTTTTCCGCTAATCTCATTCCCTATTAGCTCGAACACTAGAATTGTTAGTGACATTAGGTCGATTTTTCCCCATTGATTACAGTACCATACTTTGGAATTTTTCTTCTTTAATGTATATAAACAACGAATGGGATGAGTGAACTTTGGGATGGTTTACGTTAACAATCTTTTACAAAGTGAGTTCTATTGTGATTACGATCACTGAACTCCCCACATGCTTGATTAGGGGTTTATTTTTCACAAGATTCATGTACATGCACTACTCACTAACATTGCCACCCTGAATTCAAGATGACACAGCAAATCGTACACTTTGTACACACTTACTTGACATAAGCAACTGTTACATTTTAATAGTTCAAAAGCCAGAGGAAAATGAATATATTTTAAAGTAAGTGCTGAATAAGAATTATTCAAATGTTTGACCAGATTAGCTTTAATTTCACTTTTTAGAATCTAGTTCATCCCGACATAATAACGTTTTGAGATGATGGGTCACAATATGCAGGGTGCTTTTATCACCCCCAAGGGGAAATTTGTATTTAAGGTCTATTCCAAGGGAAAACTGGATTAACCCAGGCCGTCAGCCGTAGTACAGCGCCGCAAAAAGTTATCTAGGGCGAAGTGACTTGCTTAATGCCACACAGCGCGGCAGGTAGTCGAACTCGACACCTTTCGGGTACGAAGCAAAGACCGCACCGCTGAACATTTCAAAGTCATTAAAGTAATATGAAAGTTTGGTACCCGGTTATATGATTTCATTCATTCATTCATTCATTCATCCATTCATTGATCCATTCATTCATTCATTCATTCATCCATTCATTCATTCATTCATTCATTCATTCATTCATTCATTCATTCATCCATCCATTCATTCATTCATTCATCCATTCATTCATTCATCCATTCATTCATCCATTCATTCATCCATTCATTCATCCATTCATTCATCCATTCATTCATCCATTCATTCATCCATTCATTCATCCATTCATTCATTCATTCATTCATTCATCCATTCATTCATCCATTCATTCATCCATTCATTCATCCATTCATCCATCCATTCATTCATCCATTCATTCATTCATTCGTTCATCGCTTCATTCATCCATTCATTCATTCATTCATTCATTCATTCATTCATTCATTCAGTAATCCCATGATCTGATGATCGTCGTGGGATACACGGGATACACATCTCACCACTTCCCCCCATTCTTCTCCATTGTTAGCCTTCTCCAAGATATCCTTCATCTTCATTCCACGCTGTCCCATGAATGCAATTTATTTAAGAGCAAATATCTCAAATTTCATATCTTTTTAACTTTGTGGTTCTATAGAAGATTTTTTTAAATGTATCCATTGACATCTTTTCGTCAAAGAATCTACAATAGGGAATGAGATTAGCGGAAGAGTAGCGTCCCTTGATTGGACGTCACCGGCGGAGAAGTTATTTGTAAACAAACCAACTACAAGCCAAGCAAAATTTATTATTCATATTTCTATACATGCATATCATAATCAACGTAGATCTTTTCTTTAGTTTTCTCCATTATGAAATGTTAACAAAATATGATGTAGACTACAAATTAAAAATAAAAGATGTTGATAAATAATACAATACGATGAGACAACCATTCCTAAACTTACTGAACTTCCCGCTAATGATTGGTACTGATAATGGCGATAGCGTCTGTCGGTTGTCAGGACGCGACTTCCAACAAAGGGGCGCTACTCTTAAATCTGATTTGAAATCTCATTCCCTATACTTCTGTGCATCATTTACGTTCAGAGTATATTGCGTTATACAACAGCTCACGTTCTCTCAATCAACTTGGCAGCCCACGCTATTGATTTTGTCAATGAACTACGCAGAGATGAACCAACTGCAAGGTCCAGATTCTGCTCACTAGGGTCTTGGAATTATCCACAATTTCACATTTTTATTTTCAGTGTACAAAAAGTGCTGTAATAATAATAATAATAATAATAATAATAATAATAATAATAATAATAATAATAATAATAATAATAATAATAATAATAATAATAATAATAATATAATAATAATAATAATAATAATAATATATGGTTTTTATATAGAGCCTGACCCCGTATATCAACAAGCTCAAAGCGCTTACCACTATCATGGCTACTTTCACTCAAACATACAAACACTCAAACATGCAATATGAAACAAAGCAATACAATTCTACAGTACCCGTAATACGCTAAATAGATATAGCTCTATATACAACAAAAAATTGAGCTTTATATAGAGCAATATCCACTAAATGTGCTCAATGTGCTTTACAAGGGGTCCCGAGTCAACAGCAACATTTAACATGTAGGACGGGACATAACGCCTGTTAGGCGATATTACAATTTTTCGGACAAAGACAACGCTGTTTACGGCCAGGTACTCATTTTAACCTGAGTACGGTGAAAGAATGTGAGTAAAGAGCCTTTTTCCAAGGACTCAATTATGCGCGAGCGCGAGGCTCGAACCCAGGGCCTTCCGATCCGAAAGCGAGTGTCATACCACTAGACCACATAGCCGCACAAAAGGTCCACGTTCTCCCTAGTACCACCCAAGCAATTGATTTTTGTCCATGATATAGTCAACAACAAAACAACAACAGGGTGCCTGGTATAGTCCAGATTTGCTAACTGAAACTGGAGTCTTGGAAATATCTATAACCTGACACCTTTAGTCAACCTGGAGGAGAGACCTTCTGGTAGAACTGTTGGAGAGGTCTGGGATGCGCTGGCAGGAGATGGAAAGACTGGCCAACGTCAGAGGGGGATTGAAAAGTTTTTTTGATGGTCCATACCCACTGTGGGCTGAGGACTGAAGTGTGTGTGTGTGTGTGTGTGTGTGTGTGTGAGAGAGAGAGAGAGAGAGAGAGAGAGAGAGAGAGGTAGAGATAGATAGAGAGAGAGGTAGAGAGAGAGAGAGAGAGAGAGAGAGAGAGAGAGATAGGGGGCGGGGGCAAAAACTGCGCTAGAAGGAGATGAAAAAACCGGCCAACGACAGAAGAGGATGGAAAAGTTTCATCGGTGACACCTACCCACTGTGGGATGAGGACTGAAGAGAGAAAGAGAAAGAGGGAGGGAGGGAGGGAGAAGGGAGAGAGAGAGAGAGAGAGAGAGAGAGAGAGAGAGAGAGAGAGAGAGAGAGAGAGAGAGGATGGAAACTTTTTGTCTGTAACCTATACCCTGAGCAGCAACATAGTACTTTAAAGTGGATATTCTGCTATACAAAATCTCGCGTTCTCACAACCAACGTGACCCCTAGTTCTGCCCACGCTATTGATGTCTGTGCATGAAATATTCAAACACGAAACAACGGCAGGTTGCCGACTGGAATAGTCCCGCTTTTGCTAACTTGTGTCTTGAAATATAAATAAACTTCACCTCTTCCCGGTTCAATACTAGGACGGCTATATAGTATTGTGGTATGACAATCGCTTTCGGATCAGAAGGTCCTGGGTTCGAGACTCGCTCAACGCATAGTTGAGTCATTGGAAAAGCCTCTTTACTCACATTTTCTCACCGTACTCGGGTCTAAAATGAGTACCTGGCCGTTAACAGCGTTGTTTCTGTACGCTGTCCGAAAAAATTGTAATATCGCCTAACAGACGTCATGTCTCGTCCTACATGTCAAGTGTTGCTGTTGGCCAGGGACCCCTTGTAAAGCGCTTTGAGAACTTTAAGTGGATATTGCGCTATATAAATCCTCATTAAAAAAAAATAATACTTACTTGCTTCCTCTGACGTAACACGTTTTTGTCCTTATGACCAGAAAATATTATGTATTTGATATTATCTAGAAATATTAAGATGATCTTAAACATACGTTCACATGTGTGCAGGTCTGATAGCCGAATGCAATTATAGGCCTGTTTTAACATTGTTCTAACTGCAAAAAAGAGAATTGATCTTTTAACCCTTTCCTTACCACCTAGAGCAAAATCGTCACATCTGTTACGATGCAGCCAACATTTTTCTTCTTCTGATTTCATTTTGTTATAGCTATAGCTATAAAAACTGGACACTGTGTTGCAGAGCTCATTTTTCTGAACAAAATATAGAATATACTCGTTAGTATTCTGTTTGAAAAAAATATACTTTTGTGTTGGGTGAGTGTAAAGTTGCAGGTAAAATTCTAAAAATAGCTGGTAGGGACAAAGTTAAAGCTGTCGCCTTTAAGAAATTAGATTCATTATTCTCATTAGATATGACAAGGTAATTTTTTAAAATCCAATATATATATTTTTTTTTTTGGGGGGGGGGGGGGGGGGGGGGTATAAACTCAATGTTTAACATCTACCGATCCAGACATAACACAGTTTAGGGAGATGTGTCACATATGAATGATGGATGTACCGTAACGCTTTTAATGTTTAAGAATTTGGCACAAAACAAAACAGTCAACTGATTTTACTGGGTCATCGTTAATGGAAATGGATGAAAGCCTAGATAATTTATAACCCAAATCCAAAATCGTATGGTGCCGAATGTCAGAATAAATAGAGGGATGTCTGCACGGCTCGAAAATAGCGGATGAATTATTCAGCACACATTAAAATGCTGACTCTTTTTTCCTTTGAATAAACGGAAGTTGTAACAATTGGGGGGAGTGACAACGGAGGATTCTGGGATTGTCATAATATCAATGACGTTTTTTTTTTGTTTTTGTCTCCTAACTTAAAAAAGCACTCAAAGCCCAGCTTTCAAATCCCTTATTTATCACTCGTGTATTTTTCATTTGAATTTCAAACAATTCTATGTTTCCTATTTTCAGCGTTCTCATTACGCAATCTGCCATAGATAGTAAATGGATCATTTGTGATTTGTGATTTGTTTTGTTGTTTTCGTTACCAATTGTATCGTTTCTCAATATAGTTGATACAAATTGTCGTACCGTCAAATAGGGTGACTTTGACTTAATCGCTTAATCGGGACTTTGCCTCTATAAATTTTGACAGACTAGATTACACCTAGTTTTGCAACAGCTATTTCTTTTAATGAAAACCAAGTCCTTTAATAAGGATAATAACTGCGGCTATGTGGTCTAGTGGTATGACACTCGCTTTCGGATCGGAAGGTCCTGGGTTCGAGACTCGAGCTCGGCGCATAGTTGAGTCCTTGGAAAAGGCTCTTTACTCACATTCTCTCACCGTACTCAGGTGTAAAATGAGTACCTGGCCGTTAACAGCGTTGTCTTTGTCCGAAAAAATTGTAATATCCCCTAACAGGCGTCATGTCCCGTCCTACATGTTAAATGTTGCTGTTGACCAGGGACCCCCTGTAAAGCGCTTTGAGCACATTTAGTGGATATTGCGCTATATAAAGCTCTATTCCTTTTTAAAGCTCAACTGCAACAAGCCTGAGAATACTGAAAATGTTCCAAATCGTTTGAGGCAAAGTCACCCCAGGTGACGGTATATTTTGCTTGATCAAATTAAATGTAATAAATAATAATGTGAACTTGAATGTAAGCTTCAATTTAATTACAAAAACAGATCAAATGAACGTTTCAGATTTCCCTTTTATCAACAAAACAGAATGAATGAAACAATTCAGATGAATGAGATAATTCATGAGATTATCTCATTCATCTGTCGTGTTTCATTCATCCTGTTTTGTTGATAAAGGGGAAACCCGAAACGTTCATTTGATCTGTTTTTGTAATTAAATTGAAGCTTACATTCAATTTCACATTATTATTTATTTCTTCTAGCTTCGAGCAGCAACATTTACACTGACCAAATGTAGTTCATTGACACAAAACAGTGTTTTGCCGAGATGACTTAGATTGGGGGGTAGAGCCCTCGCTTCACACGCAAAGAGATCAAGACTGGGTGAAGTCAAAAAATGTTCTAGCCCCCTGTCCACCAATCCGTTATTGGGTAGCTGGGTCTGTTATATCTGGCGGTAAGTACCTATCCATAGGATAGCAAGAAATTGCTATTTGTACGTTTCATACTATAAAAACCGGGATAAACTTCGACAATTTAGATGCTGTGAATTAAATTTATAACTAAATTTTGATGTTCGAGTTTAACTTCTTTTTGTTTTATCTAGGGAAAAGAATAAAAATATAAAAAAATAAAATAAAATTCCGTTTATTCATCCGCAATGGGGAAATTTATCTTTAGGGTCTATTCCAAGAGAAGACTGGAATAGGTAGTCGAACTCGGTACCTTTTGGATACGAACCAAAGACCGTACACGCTGAGCCATGCTAACCCATAAATGCAGCATACTCAATGTCTCAATTGTTTCTATCTATGTCTTATGTATGTGTTGAGAATATTGGCTATTAAGCTTAAATGCTGGCCAATTTACTTGTGCGGATGTTGTGTGTTGGACCCGCGATCTCACGTAGTCGGGAAGTGAGGGCTCTAATAATGACTAGGAGTTAGAGATGATCTTTTTTGGGGGGGATCGTGGATAGCTCATACGGTAGAGTCACGCTCTCACCGGCCAGATGGAGTTGTCGTACCAGTAAGGTCGTGGGTTCAAACCCTCATCACCGCCGCGAAATTTTTATTCTCTATTGTCTTCTTGTACTTTCCTACTCACTTCATCTCTTGTCGTTATCAACATAAGTGCCTGCTCCACTCACTTTTTTGTGAATTAAAAATAGTCGCACTCGGTACCATTCGGGACGAGGGGCTAAGATCGTACACACTGAGTCATGCTAACCCATAAATGCAGTGTACTTCATAGCAAATATTTAAAAATTCATATCTTTTTAACTTTAATATATTTTTCTAATCCCACAATATATCGTTTTGTGGCGATGGGCCGTAAATTATTACTAAAAATAACAACAACGATAAAAAAAAATGTAATAAAGAAAAGGAAAATAAACAAAACAGGGAAAATATTAATAGTCTTTGTTTGTTTTCATAGAAGCAAAGGTTTTATTCTTCCCCTCTCCCTAAATAGTAACGCTTAATGATATCATGTTCACAATAATATTTTGTGACGTCAGATTATAAATAGTTTAAATTTTACTTTTTTTTAAAAAAATCATATTCTTTTAAAAAGAACTACTAAATACGATTTCAAAGTGTTTTTGAAGATGTCTTTTATTCAAAGGTGACGAAATAGGAATTGATTGAGGGGAAGAATAAAATTCTTACACTTTTGTTCTTTGTTCCCAAGGCGCACTCGCAAGCA
>NC_088368.1:18193661-18213661 GCF_034508935.2 Berghia stephanieae | reverse complement strand
TGTGATATCCAGATTCAATCTGAGTTATCATTTTAATGCTGGTGATACGCAAACTTATGATTCAGTACCCCTAAGTAATTTACAATTCTTAATACAACGAATTTCGAGCTGTTTTAATGAGATTAAATCTTGAATGTACCTAACAAGTTAAAATTAAATGATAGTAAATGATAGTAAAACTGAGATTTTAAAGTGTGGAAGGCAAATAATTCACCTATTTCTCTCGGAAATAGCACAATAGAATTTTCAAATAAAGCAAAAAACCTTAGCGTCATCATTGATAAACATCTTTCCATAACAAGCTACTACGTGAATAACACCATACAATCTATGTACATAGAAATGAATAAAATAAGCAAAATTCGTAATCTAATACAGCAGAACTCTTAATTAATTCCCTTGTTTTATCTAAATTGTACTATTGTAACTCCCTGTGGGCGAAATTAGCTAAAGACAAAATATTTTTTTTTGTTCATCTTATTAGCTCATAATTTAGGCACCTTTTAAATTTAGTAAGAATGGTGTCGCCAATTTCATTCAGTATAAATGTACCAACAGATTTCGTTCCATTTCATGCTTTTCGTTTCCTATGACAATGACGATATTGATTTTAAAACAAAAAGGGATGTGTGTTGTACGTGTTGGGGGCGGGGGGGGGGGGGGGGGGGGGGACATACCCTATTTTCCAGCTATTATTAGGTTTAATTCATTATCACTCACTCATCACCCCATATCGCTGTACAATGACAAAACCCTGATACACAATTCAAGTCTAATTTACAAGATAGCCAAAATCAGCAATAAGCGTAAATTAAAGCTATGATGCTTAATAAAAATAGACTCATCTTGAAAAAGGAGTCAGAGTCTAAAAGATTGAGGAATAGTCTAATGTAGTAATATTATATCAGAGTCACGCCTACAAACTTGGAGATAATTTATTCATTCCCCTCACGCCAGGTCAACCACACTTAGCCTTGCCTCTCACTCGTCCGTGATGGCGAGTGCTCGCCCTCGCTGGGCGTGAAACGTTTGTCGATCGAGTTATTCGTATTTTGCTATATTCTTAACTGAGATACTGTTCTTTTGGCGAATACGGACGAGGCATTTTGCGTTGCGGTTAACCAGGGTGAACAATATGTAAAACGGTCGTATAAGATACTGTCCTTTTGTTGGTTACAGGCAGAGTTATTTGCTTGGCTTTAACCAAGAAAGAACAGTATCTCAAAATATTACGCAACATATTACGTCAATGAAATCGCCGACTAACAGAAAAACGCAATTTATTATCAGCTATTATTTAATGTTAGATGCCTTCCACTATGTAATAGAATTAAAGAGTTATGAATGAAAAAACTAAATGTGTCGATTGCGGCAAAACTGGCTGGATCTGGGCCAGCCCAGATACTGTCCTTTTGTTGGTTAGGGCAGAACAGTCGTAACGTCACTTCCCTCGTAATGACGCATGATAACTTAGTAACTGGCTCTAAACTATCGGAACAATGGCGGACGCCCTTATAAAATATTTCTCCGACGAGCATAAAAGCGTATCCAGAGGGAAAAAAAAACATTATAAATTTGATCATGTTTTGACTTTTACACATTCTGATCACAAGACAAATGAAAAGTTCTAGCCAGAAAGAAGAATAAAAAGTAACGATTTTCTTTGTTTAGAACAAAGATGGCCGTCGTTGCTAGGCGACGTGACATCAGACTATTGAATCCAATTCTAAAAAGCAAGAGTGTAAGAATCGTATATTATACAACGCATTAAATCATTTAGACAATATCAATGACTGTCACTTTTCTCATCCAGATTTAATGTATTTTTGCTATAGCTATAAAAACTTGACATTCTGTAATAAAAATCAGGTTGTCGAACAATATTAGCTATGTATAGAATGTGCTTGTTGCTTTTCTGTTTGAGTAAGAAATGTCTGTTTTTGTGTTGGGTGGGTGTGAAGTTTTGGGGAAAATTCTGAAAATGGCTGGTAAGGAGAGGGTAAATCTCTTGTGGGGAATGGAATATCAGACCAGATTCCTCATTAAGATGGCGAGTCACAAATAGAGGCTGTTGATTTTGGTGTGATTTATTGATGCTGTGCGTTTTGACGAAATACAACATCCGTCAGCCGGATAAAACGTACCAACACAAAAAATATGGGTACCCTTTAAGTTTATAGTCTGAGATAATTTGGTGAGGACTATCATGAAAATGGCTGTATAAAAGCAATACCAAAGAGCCAAGTGACGTCAGTTTCATTCATTCTGTAGACAACAAAGGGAAGAGGGACTATCAGAGCAGAGAGAGGATAGTAAACACACGTGACTGAAATAGAAAAAAGAACGATTGATGGTCAAGTTTACAGCCAAAGAAATAGGCTATGGAGGGCCCATGGGCTAGGCGTATCGTATCTGACATCCTCCCTAAGGGCCTTATCCATTACAAGATAAGGGTCCAGAACGAGGTCAGAGTCAGGGAGATGAATTTGCCGATTGACCAATCAGATTGGAGGAAAACATACAAACGTTTTAGTTGGAGGGAAGCTAAGAGATGGGCGGAGGGGGCGGGTGGGGCGGGTGGGGGATGGATTACTAGAGAGATTAAGGACACCATTGTAACCAATATTATCAAAACTGTATAATGTTTGGGTGGACAAGATTCCATAAATTTAATAGAATCTAAATTGATACGAGATCGAATAACTAGAATGTTACATTTGAATAGTTTTGAGAAATCTCCATTCGTTGCACTCAATTTGATCCCTACTGGAGAAAGTTTAAAAATCGTGGTTTTTAAGTGATACAGATTCTAGTAGTCGCTATAATTAACTTTACAGTTCAACAATTTACCATCCCGTGGATTAAATAACACTTCAATAACCTCTATATTATATAAACTCCAGGATAGGAGTTCGGTCGACCCCGTATCAATGAAACGATCTACAAGAGAATTAACCAGTAGATTTTTGACCAATCAAAACATGAAATCTGTGACACACCCTGACACGTGCTCGGACAAACTTGGTTGTTTATAATCAGTAACGTGAATGGAATCGACCTCTCTCTCTCTCTCTGATCATTATCGTTTTTATACCACCAAATGGGTGACCAGTTATCACACGATTTTCTTGATCAGTTGAGGTTTACATATAATTTTCTGTGTTGATTCTACTGATCAAGAGGTAGAACTGTGGGTGTTTTACTTAACGCATAACATCGATAGTAAAACATGTGTAGTTTGCTGTGTCTACCAATCACTGCAATTGTTTACATTATGACGGTTGTCCGAGAGGCGTGGTTATATACCTGTCTATTGTGTGAATCTGCCACGGATTCTGCTTATTTACTAATCTATTTGTATATTAATGTGTTTACTATGTAAATTTAATAACGGATTGACAAGTTACAGTGTGAAACTTGTAAATATATGACCATTTTATCGGGGTGTGTGGGGGGGGGGAAGGCTTTAACAGCCTATTATCGATAATTATAATTTAAAGGAAGTAACATCTAACATGTGTGGAGAAGAGACGGAATAGAAAAGTTGGTAACATCTGGGATGATCGAAGGAAAGAGAGCTAGATGAAGACAAAGAATGACTTATTTAAATAACATAAGAATGGCCAAATGTTATTTTTAAAACAACACAGATTTCATGCGCACCGCAGAGGATCGTGATTCGTGGAGACAGACGACCGGCAACGTGCTCAAGAGCACAAGCCACGATGGATGATGATAAACATCTATTTAGGTCTCTTATCTGCGGAAGCAGTTTTCGACCATTGATGACGCAATTATGAATTAAGAATGAACATCGCATCATTCAATGTCCGCGGTATCTCCTCAAAATTTAAGAAAAACAACCTGATTGAGGACCTATTTACTTACAAATTAGACGTAGTAAGCGTACAAGAGACCAAAGACAAGACCAATGATGAAATAATACGAGGTTGCCGTCTCATTACATTTGAACCTGAAAATATCCAGGGAGAGCTCGGTTTTCTAATATCAAACCGTCTAACACCTTATTTAAACTCATATTGGTCTATAAACGAAAGAATATCTGTTTTGAGCTTTAAAACCATTCCGTGCTTTCTAAACAACAAGCCTACACTTATAATCAACACCCACCATCCTACTTTGGGGACATTAAAAAAAGATTCAACAGTAAGAGATAGATTATACAATAAAATTGAGACGATAATCCTAGACTATGTAAATGACAACATCATAATCATTTCAATGCTAAAATAGGGACAAGGAAAGACAATAACGAAACATGCCTTGGTGCTTATTCCAAAGGACTGCGTAATGAAAATGGCCAGTATCTTATTGATTTTTGCTGCGAACATAAATTATTCATATTTAATAGTGCCTTTAAACACCCTTGCCGCCATATTGAAACATAAGGAGGTATAATTATTTTAGTAGCAGGATGTATAGATAGTATGCGCTTGGCTAAGAAGCTCATAACATTGCCATCCCGAAGTATAACGGACCAACACACAAAACTGTGTGTATCCATGAACGTTTATAGTCGGGTTAATACAGTTCACTGAGCATTCCTCATAAACGCGGGTGGCAAAAAACAATAACAAAGACCTGAGTGACGTCATCTTTGAACTATCTATAGGCATATTCTAAGGATTACCGGACGTAAAAGAACAAAGATGGACGATCTTTATTTACAACCAGTATATATCTAGACTAGAAAATAAGATGCCATCACTCCTAAACCAGAAGATCATATTATATTCAGTCCTCCAGAGGAGTGGTTTTACACGTCCATTGAGATTGGAACCAGTTTTTTACATCACACTTTTCTTCCCTATTCAAGCCTAATTTTATTACTCAAGAATATCTGGTAAGTTAGGGCTTCCGTGATTTTAACATTCGGGAGTCGTTTTGGCTACGTGATGCTACTAAAAATAGTTTATCATAAAAAGGTCGGTATTACAGTGTATCATTGACTATGTAGTGAAAACTGACCACCTCTTTGGCGGTCTAAACTTAATCATAAAAAGAGATGTGTGACGTCAACTTCACTCATTCTATACTTGGAGAATGTGAGATGCTTATTGTGCGGCTATGTGGTCTCGTGGTATGACACTCGCTTTCAGATCGGAAGGTCCTGGGTTCGAGCTCGCTCGGCGCATAGTTGGATCCTTGGAAAAGAGCTCTTTACTCACATTCTCTCAATGTACTCAGGTTTAATATGAGTACATGGTCGTTAACAGCGATGTCTCTGTCGGAAAAAAAAATGTAATATCGCCTAACAGGCGTCATGTCCCTTCCTACATGTTAAATGTCGCTGTTGACCAGGAACCCCTTGTAAAGCGCTTTGAGCACATTTAGTGGATATTGCTCTATATAAAAGCTCCATTTTTTTATTTTTTTTAAAGGATATATGATTTTTATTGACAACCAGTATATATTTAGACTAGAAAATAAGATGCTATCACTCTTAAACTATCAACCGTACTAATGTGTAAAATGAGTACCTGGCCGTTAACTGCGTTGACACTGTCGGAAAAAAAATGTAATATCGCCTAACAGTCTCTTTCTACATGTTACGTGTTGCCGTTGGGGTCAGAGTTGCCCCTTTGTAAAGCGCTTTGAGCACGTTTAGTGGATATTGCGCAATGTAACAGCTCAAGTTTTTATTGTTGTTATTGCTTTGGGTCTAGCACATTAATAAAATAGATTATACATCCGTTCATTAGCGTCATTAGCACCAGTGGAGATTCAACCTAATAATTGTATGTAGGATGAATTTGAATAGCCTTGGAGTTGTCAGAGATGATCTGGGCAGTAACTATCCTTGGACTTTCTAAGCAATGTTAATATATTATTATATAATAAAATATATAATAGGCTCTTTACTCACATTCCCTCGCTCGCCGTACTCAGGTATAAAATGAGTTCCTGGCCGTTAACAGCGTTTTCTCTGCCCAAATTGCTTATTAGAAATATCGCCTAAAATGTGTCATGTTTCGTCCTATATAATATATAGCCATCGCCTCAAAGCGGTATTAAGTCGGATAGATTAAAGTGCTAAAATTGACTTTATAACCAAAATTATTAGATTTGGGTTGAGTTTGTATGTCTTATTGTGGAGGATGAATCCGGTATTTTAGATAGAGTGCTAAAATCCCAGATTTCATATTTTTGAACAGATTGACTTTAATTTGACTTTTTTATCATCTGGTCCATTCCGACATAATACCGTTTTAAGACGACTGGTCACATATGTTAAGTGTTGCTGTTGGCTGTAAAGAGCTTTGGGCACGTTGAGTGACTATTTATTGCGCTATATAAATGATCAAGTTAAAGAAATAAAGTTTTTTGACAGTCTGATTTTGAGACGGTGGGTTTGCCGACATTTTTTCCAACTTCCAGACATCCACAACACATATAATACGCTCCCATTTTGTCCCATTTTAGTCCCTTAGGGTTTAACCGTGGCCTTCGTAAAGTAATGGCCTGATACCGTAGCCATCGTTATGTTATAGACTTATACTGAAATCCAAAAGGACTGGCAGTTTGACGTCATTATTTGGTTTTTTGCACCGCTCAGTGAGTTGTCGTTAGTAGAGCTGATGGAAACAAGTTATTTCATTGGTTGAACTATTGAATACAACTCACGATTTGTTTTCTTTTTTTTTTTTGGTCAGTATCAGGCCATAACTTTACGAAGGCCACGCTGATACTGACGAAAAAATGACGTCAAAATGCCAGTCTTTTGTCACAAAAGAAAACAAATCGTGAGTTGTATTCAATAGTTCAACCAATGACTTGTTTCCATGAGCTCTAATAACGACAACTCACTAGGCGATGCAAAAACCAAAAAATGACGTCACTCGGGTGATTGTTATTGTTGGGTTTTTTTTGAACCCGCGATTATGAGTAATGCTCACTAAACAATATTAACCAAACTATAGATAGTATGCGCTTGGCTTAGAAGCTCATAACATTGTCATCCGGAAGTATAACGGACCAACACACAAAACGGTGTGTATCCATGAACGTTTATAGTTGGGTTAATACAGTTCAGTGAGCATTACTCACAAACGCGGATGGCAAAAAACATCAACAAAGACCTGAGTGACGTCATCTTCGAACTATCTATAAAAGTTCATGGTTACACACAGTTTCGTGTGTTGGTCCGTTATACTTCCCGATGGCAATGTCATGAGCTTCTAAGCCAAGCGCATACTTTCTATAGCCTGACATTAGAACCCTCAAGGACTTATAGTTTGACGTCATTTTTTAGGTTTGTGTAGCGTCTTGTTAGTTGTCGTTAGTAGAGCTCAAGGTAACAAGTGATCCCATTGGTTGAACTATTGAATACAACTCACGATTTGTTTTCTTTTGTGCCAAAAAAGACCGTCTTTTGACGTCATTTTTTTGTTCAGTGTCCAGCCGTCGCCATCGTTATGTTATAGATAGTTCGAAGATGATGTCACTTAGGTCTTTGTTTTTGTTTTTTGCCATCAGTGTTTATGAGTAGTTCTCACTAAACTGTATTAACCTGACTATAAACGTTAAAGGTTACACACAGTTTTGTGTGTTGGTCCGTTTTACTTCCGGATGGCAATGTTATGAGCTTCTAAGCCAAGCGCATACTATCTATAGCCTGACACTGAAATCCAAAAGTTTGACGTCATTATTAGGTTTTGGCACCGCTTAGTGAGTTGTTAGGAGAGCTCATGGAAACAAGTTATTTCATTGGTTGAACTATTGAATACAACTCACGATTGTTTTCTTTTGTGGCAAAAGACTGGCACTTTGACGTCATTATTTGTTTTTTTGCACCGCCTAGTGAGTTGTCGTTAGTAGTAGAGCTCATGGAAACAAGTTATTTCATTGGTTGAACTATTGAATACAACTCACGATTTGTTTTCTTTTGTGGCAAACGACAGACACCGTAGCCATCGTTATATTATTATAGCCTGCCTGACACTGAAATCCAAAAGGAGTTATAGTTTGACATCATTTTGTAGGTTTGTGCAGCGTCTTGTGAGTTGTTATAAATAGAGCTCAAAGAAAAAGTGATTCCATTGGTTGAACTATTGAATACAACTCACGATTTGTTTTTTTTTTTGTGCCAAAAGACTTGTCTTTTGACGTCAATTTTTGGTCAGTGGCAAGCTATATAAGTGAACGATGGCTACGGTTTTTTAACACATCACGTACATTTAAATGTATTCCTTTCTCCAGACGACAGACAATAAGCGTAGCCGTCGTTATGTTATAGCCTGATACTGAAAGGACTGGCATTTTGACGTCATTATTAGGTTTTTGCACCGCCTAGTGAGTTGTCGTTAATAGGCATTGGTTGAACTATTAAAAAAACCCACGATTTGTTTTCTTTTGTGGCAAAAGACTGGCATTTTGACGTCATTTTTTTGGGTCAGTGTCAGGCTATAGATAGTATGCCGATGACGTCACTCAGGCCTTTGTTATTGTTTTTGCCATCCGCGTTTGTGAGTTGTTCTCACTAAACTGTATTAACCAGACTATTAAAGTTCATGGTTACACAGAGTTTGTGTGTTGGTCCGTGATACTTCCGGATGGCAATGTTGTGAACTCCTTGGCCATGCGCATTCTATCTATAGCTTTACGAAGGCTACGCAGACACCCACACAGTGTGTCCCATTTAGACGAATTTAACACATCACGTGTTTGCACGTGATCGTGTAAAATTAAAAATTGAGAAACACTCATCAATAATGCAAAGCTTTCTTTCATACTAAATTATATTCCGTTCCCAAACTGGTACTCAAATCTTGCTACAATAACAAATTATTACAGTCTGTCCCCGAAACTGTAGTCATCTGTTTTAATAACACCTATTTTGAGGAACAGCAGTTTTAACTACTTGTACTTCATACATAAAAGATAATACTGACTTACTCTGGAAAAACCCTTATTTGAAAATTTGGTCATAAAACTCGTCCTTCAAATATCGATCGATTTAAATGACCCTCATCTTGGCAAAAACTCTCAAACCTGGGACTTCTCGAAGTCCCAAGTTTGAGAGTTTTTGCCAAGATGAGGGTCATTTAAATCGATCGATATTTGAAGGACGAGTTTTATGGCCAAATTTTTTAATATGTTTTTTTTTTTTCTCCATAGTACGCAGAATAATAGTCTCGCAGAAATTATTGTCTGTGTAGTTAATGGTCCATCCTTTTATTAGCCAATTTACGTCAGCATTTTTAGTATACTACTTTTAAAACTTTCTGGCATACTTTTTTCTTCCCTAAGGCTAGTTGTGAAAAACGCAGTAGCAAATATAATATTACTTCGCAGTTTGGAGATTAGCTCCAATGATGTACAGTCTTTATAGCCTGACACTGACCAAAAAATGCCGTCAAATTACAAGTCTTTTGCCACAAAAGAAAACAAATCGTGAGTTGTATTCAATAGTTCAACCAATGAAATAACTTGTTTCCATGAGCTCTACTAACGACAACTCACTAAGTGGTGCAAAAACCAAATAATGACGTCAAAATGTCAGTCTTTTTCAGTATCAGGCAAAAAAAAAATAACGATGGCTATGACTGTACCGAGTGGACGCGGCCCCAAGAGCAAAACGCAGCTATGTGCGGCTTTGAGGTCTGGTGGTATGACACTCGCCTCCGGATCGGAAGGTCTTGGGTTCGAGTCCCGCTCTGAGCGGCGTTACTTCTGCTCCTTGGAAAAGGTTCTTTATTCACATTCTCAAATCGTGCTCAGTGTAAAATGAGTAGGTACTTGACCATTAACAGCGTTGTATCTGTCATTATTGTTATAATTGTTATATCGCCTAACAGGGGTCATGTCTCGTCCTTCATGTTAGGTGTTGCTGTTGGCTAGGGACCCCTTGTACAACGCTTTGAGCACTTTTAGAGGATATTGCGCTAGCTCAAGTTTTGTGTTGTTGTTTTGTTTGTTTTTGTTTTGTTTTTTTTTAATTGGGGGTGGGGGGGGGGGGGGGGGAGGTGGTTCATAAAACGCGTTGAACACATTTGTGACTCATTTGGTCAATCTAGTACTATGTCGGAAATATTAAAGTAACAAATTAAGGAGCAGGCAAGGCAGTGAGTGGTGTGAGAAAAATACATTTTGAAAAGGTGTGAACGAAACAGCGTCCAAAAAATAAAAAGGAAGAAAGAAGGAAAAGTAAAGATAATGATTCATTTTTTCTTCTTTTTTTCACTTTTGTTTACGCTATGTCTAAAAATACAACTAAAACAATATGAAACAAATAGATATAGATAGTACATATTCTATAGACAGTATGCGCTTGGCTAAGAAACTCACAACATTGCTACCCGGAATTACAAAGGACCAACAAACACAAAACTATGTGTAACCATGAACTTTTATAGTGTAATACAGTTTTGTAAAAATCACTCATGAACACGGATGGCAAAAAAAAAACAATAACAAAGATCTGAGTGACGTCAACTTCGTTCTATCTATCGATAGTTCGAAGATGACGTCACTCAGGTCTTTGTTATTGTGTTTTGCCATCCGCGTTTATGAGTAATGCTCACTGAACTGTATTAACCTGACTGTAAACGTTCATGGATACACACATTTTTGTGTGTTGGTCCGTTATACTTCCGGATGGCAATGTTATGAGCTTCTCAGCCAAGCGCATACTATCTATATTCAAAAAACTTTGTTGTGTATGTTTATTGTTTGTTTTGTGAGTGATGCTCAGGATCTATGGAGTTGATTGCTTCAGATGGTAAGCAAGTATTTAAGTTGGAATTGACCAATCAAGACATTGAATTTGTGACACACCTTCATACGTGCTCGGACAAGCATGATTGTTTGTTTATAAACTATAACTTGGATGAAATCAAATTCTCTCTGATCGTTGTTATTGTTTTTATAGATAGTATGCGCTTGGCTAAGAAGCTCATAACATTGCCATCCGGAAGTATAACGGACCAACACACAAAACTGTGTATCCATGAACGTTTATAGTCAGGTTAATACAGTTCAGTGAGCATTACTCATAAACGCGGATGGCAAAAAACAATAACAAAGACCTGAGTGTCGTCATCTTCGAACTATCTATAGATAGTATGCGCTGGCTAAGAAGCTCATAACATTGCCATCCGGAAGTATAACGGACCAACACACAAAACTGTGTGTATCCATGAACGTTCATAGTCAGGTTAATACAGTTCAGTGAGCATTACTCATAAACGCGGATGGCAAAAAACAATAACAAAGACATGAGTGACGTCATCTTCGAACTATCTATAGATAGTATGCGCTGGCTAAGAAGCTCATAACATTGCCATCCGGAAGTATAACGGACCAACACAAGAAACTGTGTGTGTCCGTGAACGTTCATAGTCAGGTTAATACAGTTCAGTGAGCATTACTTATAAACGCGGATGGAAAAAAAAACAATAACAAAGACCTGAGTGACGTCATCTTCGAACTATCTATACCGCCAGATGGGTGGCTAGTTATCCGATGATTTTCTCCATCATATTAGAAATGGTTGAAATTACACATTGCTTTCTGTGTTGTTTCTATTTATCAAACGGTAGAACAGTGGGTATTTTACTAAGACACATTCACATACCTTCGACAGTAAATCCTGTGTAGTTTGCTCTGTCAAGCAATCAATGTCATTGTTTACAGGATGAAGACAGTCCGAGAGGCGTGGCTATCTAAGTGTCTATAGATAGTCTGAAGTTGACGTCACTCATGTCTTTGTTATTGCTTTTTTTCCATCCGCGTTTATGAGCAATTCTCAGTAAAGTGTATTAACTAGATTATAAACGTTCAAGGTTACACACAGCTTTGTGTGTTGGTCCGTTATATTTCAGGATGGCAATGTTGTGAGCTTCTTAGCCAAGCGCATATTATCTATTGGTCGTCGGTTCATTGTAATTGGTTGATGACAGGGACAAGAAAATACTGTCTTTTAACATTGGTATGTTCATCTGACTAGTTTTGAATAAAACATACAATAACTGGCTTTACTTCTAAAGGTGGAAGAACTGTATGTTGATTGAATAACAGGAACGTAGATTTGCATGGACATGCATCCATGTTAATAGATAGAATGCGCTTCACAACATTGCCATCCGGAAGTATAACGGAACAACACACAAACTCTGTGTAACCATGAACGTTTATAGTCTGGTTAATACAGCTTAGTGAGAACAACTCACAAATGCGGATGGCAAAAACAATAACAAAGGCCTGAGTGACGTCATCTGCATACTATCTATAGCTTGCCAGTTGCCAAGCATGGCAACAAAAGGTCATGGAGAGACCATCAATTGATTTGGTGTCCTTGACACCTACGCACGTGACAGGGAGTAAACCTCTAGCAATCACCTTGGCGCACCAACTGCACGTGATTCGTCGAGAAAGCTATTCTTTGCATCATTCTATAGATAGTATGCGCTTGGCTCAGAAGTTCATAACATTGCCATCCAGAAGTATAACGGACCAACACATAAAACTATGTGTAATCATGAACTTTTAGTCTGGATAATACCGTTTAGTGAGTATTACTCATAAACGTGGATTGCAAAAATCAATAACAAAGACCAGAGTGACGTCAACTCCATTCTATCTATAGACGGAATAGATATGACAGAGAAGTCGCACCTTACATTCTTCCGGTTCAAAACACACCGGAAGTGTGTAACCAGTCCTCCGAACGATACATACATAATTAATAGGTGACATAACTATTTTAGTAGCAAAATGTAGAGATGCTGTGCGCTTGGCTAACAGACCCACAACATTGCCACCCGGAAATATAACGGACCAACACACAAAAATATGTGTAACGTTGAACGTTTATAGTCAGATTAATTATACAAATTAGTGAGAATTACTCATAAACGTGGATGAAAAAAAACCCCAATAAAAAGGACCTGACTAGAAAATAAAATGCCATCACTCCGAAACCAGAGGATGAGTTGTACAATTATCAATCCAGTCTCAGTAGATGATTCCACACTTCCAATGAGATTGGAACCAGTCTTTTTTTTTACATCACATCTCTAATAACAATTGGGAATAATTAATGTGATAAAATGCCATAACCTAACACCATCCCACACCTCACCAATGTTGCGTCTATCTTCCAAGTTGAAGCTGCAAGGCTGCAAGAGTATGCGATTGGAATGAATTGGATTAGCTTTGAACTATCGCCCACTTACAACTCGTCAATTGTCTAAATAATACAAAGACGATGTAATGTTTTTTTTTTTTGGGGGGGGGGGGGGGGGGGGGGGGAAAGTGAAAATTTCAACCAATGGGAGAGCGGATTAGGGTTAGGTCTAGTTCATTTTCCCGATCAAGTCATCGCTGAATCCCACACACAATAAGTAATAGGATCACGAAAGTTGAGATCATGGCGTGCAAATCACGTATTAAAGAGATAAAGAAAACGACATTCGAATGTTGAAAACAAACGATTAATAATGGCGTGGGTAAAGAACTGTCTTAAGGTTAATGGTCACGATTGACTTGTAACGTAGAGGATACGTGTTCGAATCTCTCCAATATTTATTATCTATTTTTCTTTCATTAAATATAATAATAGTTTGAGTATTGCGTTGTCCTTTTCATTATTCCACATTGTTATCGATGTTCGTATTCCATAATATTTTGTCGGATTTTTGTTTTTCTTTGGGTTTTTGGGGTTTTTTTTTTTTGGGGGGGGGGGGGGGGGGTTTGTTTGTTTTTGTTGTTTTTTTTTTTTTTTTTTTTTGGGTTTTTTTTTTTTTTTTGGTGTATTTTTCTATTGTTTTATGTTTTTAATAAATTATTATTATTATTATCATTTTTTTCGTATTTTTTTCCGCTTCAATCTTTATTGTTATTATTATTATTATTATTATTATTATTATTATTATTATTATTATTATTATTATTATTATTATTATTATTATTATTATTATTATTATCATTTTATTTTTTAAATATTTTTTTTATTATCATTTATCAATATTATTATCATCATCATCATCATCATCATCATCATCATCATCATCATCATCATCATCATCATCATAATTATTATTATAACTCAAATATTTCTAGTTGTATTTAGCCACATTGCCACAATTCTAGGGATATTTTGGCCACATTGCCACAATTCTAGGGATATTTTGGCCACATTGCATAGGTGACTCAGTGGCAATTTGGGCGTTATTGGCCAAGTAATCGCTGTGGAGATTTTTTTTCCAATTTAGTTCGAGAGTTTTTAATAATTTATCGATAAATAAGATGACTTTCAAGATGAAAATTTCTGATTTCTCTATATTTCATAAATCAATCTGTTTATTTCTCTATCCATCAATCCAACGATCCATCCATCCATCACTTCATCCACCAATCAATCCATCAATGAATGCATCCACCTATCCATCCATCAATTCATCCACCCACCCAGCCACCCATCCATCCATCCTCCTAACAATCAATCCATTCATTCAACCACCGACCCGTCCATCCATCCACCCACCCATCCGTCCATCCAACAATCAACTTATTCACCCATCCACCCACCCAAACATCTATCCGCCCATCCGTCCGTCCATCCATCCATTCATCAATCCATTCATCCAACCAACCACCCGTCCATCCATCCATCCATCCATTCACCCAACCAACCACCCGTCCACCCATCCATCCAACCATCAATCCATCCACCCACCCATCAAACCATCCAACAATCAATCTATTCACCCAACCACTCACCCAGCCATCTATCCGTCCATCCGTCCTTCCATCCACCCACCAATTAACTCATTTAAACCCAAAAAGTCTAAACACCTTTCACTTTATAGCAGTTCAGCTAGTACAGCCAAACTCAATAATCGATCATTAAAACGGATGGCTGTAAAACACAAAACGCATTTGGCTTGATTTATTTATACTTGTCTGACTGGGATTAAATAAAATGCTCTTGTATTCCTCAATGAATACAGCTTAAATTTTTGTTGTTGTTGTTGTTGTTGTTGTTGTTGTTGTTGTTTTATTTTTGTGTTGTTTTGTTGTTTGCTTTTTAATTCATTATTTCGATCAGAAAAATAAAATATATCTTCAAATATAGATGAGCCTCGTGTCAAAATGTTGCAAGCCTCATCACTTTGAAAAAAACAACAACAAAACCAAAACAAAACAAAAACGTATTTTCATTGTCCTCGTCATACCCAATGCCTTCAGACATTTTTAAAAATAAAAATATCTTTTTAGATATCTAGTTCTTACGGTTGGAAATGGTTGGAGAAGAGAAAAGGGGGGATTAGAATCATTTATTGTGCTAGCCAGTCCTAATGACATTCGATATTGTTTTGTTTGTTTGTTTGTTTTGTTTTGTTTTTCATTTGTTTATTATTTTTTTTTGGGGGGGGGGGGGGGGAGGTGAAGAGGAGGGTCAGTTTGTTGATTTTTTAAAATGTTCATTATTTTTAAAAATACTTTATTTTTAACCCTCTTATGAGTTTCAATGAGGATCGAGTCGTATTGTTCTTTTTATTTTTATTTAAAAAAACAAACAAATGGTTGGTTATGTCTGTTGTTCTATTCAAGCAATTGACAGAAGTAATTCTCAGAACGCAATATCCGCAAAAGGTGTAAGGCACGAAAGGGGCGCTGAATATCTTAGTTTTGTGAGGTCCCAGGTTTGAGAGGTATTTTATTTGTTTGTTTTTTGTTTTGTTTTTTGTTTTTTGTTTTTTTTTTGTTTTTGTTTTTTTTTTTTTTTTTTATATTAATCTTTTTTTTGGGGTTTTATTTGGAAAGGGGGGGGGGGGTTGTGCCAAGATGGGCTCATTTAAATCGATCGATATTTGAGAGAAGAATTTTCTGGTCAAATTCCAGATTACGTCAGTTACCTGGTTAGTATGACTTGAAAAATATCGCAAATCCCTGCGTTAAATCTTTTGAAGCAAAAAGAAAAAAAACAAACAAAAACAAAAAAAAAACAAAAAAAAAACAAAAGGAGTCACGCAGAGCCACTAGGTCCAAGGAGCTGGAGTTTATCCCGGTTTCTATAACGTGAAACAGACAATAGCAAGTTCTTGCTACTCTTTTGAATAGGATGCTAGTCTATCGTAAAGTATTTTCCTCTAGATCAAACCGCCAGTGTGAATAAGTGCCTAGTTTAAGAGCCGAAGTATAACAATAAGGGTGCCTAACAGGAGACTTATTCAGTATGAAAAGGAAGTATGGCTTCTTTCCTTTACGACACGTGTAGCGGCATATAATATGTGCATTTTAGCAGCAGGTGTGATAACCGAACGCAACTATTGGATTGATTTAACCATTGTCGTAAAGGACAATATTTTGTGTTGGATTAAGAGTATTTTCCATTACAACAATGCGACGGTAACTCCGATTTAGTAGTCTGATGTCACGCCGCCCGGCAACGCCATTGTTCCGATAGTTTAGAGCCAGTGTTTCTAAGTTACCATGCGTCATTAGGAAGGAAGTGACGTTACGACTTTTGAAGAATATTTGGGTTATAAGACCATGGCGGAAACCATGAAGCTTTATGGAGTGCATTGGTAATTTGCTATATGGAAATTCAAGTTTTCTTAAATGAATGTGGAACGAGCCCTTGAAGATAGAACAAAAAATCATAAACAAAAAGCAAAACCAAAACAAAACAAAAACAGCATTCACTTTATTAATCTCAAAGGAAAGTTTGTCTCTAAGGTCAAAACTAAAGGAAGACCGGCGGGAACAAGTCGGAGCATTAGCCGCAGTGCAGCGCCGCAAGGTGATCTAGGGCGTTTGACCCGCTCAAGGCGAAAACATCATGGTATGGGAGTAGAACCCAGAAAAGTGAATAAAGATGGCACTTATACTGATGATGATGACAAGAAATGGAATGAGTAGAAAAGCACCAGAGGACAATAGAGATTTTATTATTATTATTATTATTATTATTATTATTATTATTATTATTATTATTATTATTATTATTATTATTATTATTATTATTATTATTATTATTATATTATTATTATTATATTATCATTATCATTATATTTATTATTTATATTATATTATTATTATTATTATTATTATTATTATTATTATTATTATTATTATTATTACAGTCGCGCTTCTCCGCTCACTTCATTTCTTGGCGTAGAACCCGGTAGTACCTTCTGGGAACGAACCTAAGACCCTACCGCCGCTGTGCCATGCAGTTTTCCTCTTAAAGAAGAGATTAAAAATAAATAACCACAACCCCCGCCCCTCCCAAAAAAAAATGGTGTAGAAACTTTCCAATTCCACTCAATTTACTGGAACAAGCGCGGGGGATTAGAATTGGACTTTAAGGGGACACAATCACGTCCTTGCCGACATAGAACAAAGCCAAGGCAACAGCGTGAACTACCGTGAACTGACAAAACATTCATTTTTGGCCATTTTTGGCTAGAAAGATTTTATTTTATATATTATTAGATTGGGGGGGGGGGGAATAGCACTCGCTTCACATACAAAGGAACCAAGATCGATCCCAGGCGGACTCGAGACTTTTTTTTTTTGACCTCCCTGTCCACCCAGTAGTGATTGGGTAGCTGGATCTGTTAGATCTGGCGGAAAGTACTTTACGATAGACTAGCGTCCTATCAAAGGGATAGCAAACAATTGCTATTGTCCGTTTTACGCTATAGAAACCGGTATAAACTCCGGCTCCATGGGCTGAATGGCTCTGAAGGAAGGACTACATTTTTCAAAATTTTTATAGATAGTTCGAAGATGACGTCACTCAGGCCTTTGTTATTGTTTTTGCCACCCGCGTTTGTGAGTTGTTCTCACTAAACTGTATTAACCAGACCATAAAAGTTCATGGTTACACAGAGTTTGTGTGTTGGTCCGTTATACTTCCGGATGGCAATGTGAACTCCTTGGCCAAGCGCATTCTATCTATAAATAGATTAAGATGACACTTCACGTGTCACAAGCATTTAATCCGAGACTTCAAAGAAATAAATATCCGATTCTATAGCAACCTCAAGTTCATGATCTTTCAGCAAGTTTTGGACTGATTTAATATAGAGAATATGAGTTATTTTTTCTGGCCAAACTAAGAAAATATGTGTTTTGTCAATGTATGGCAATATTCACTTCCCTAACTGACAATCGGGAAAAAAAAAAAACGAAAAAAAAATATACAAAAAACAACAGAGAATCTGTCAGGTTAAATTCTAAATTGTGCTCGCGTAGCGATTTCAATACCCCCCCCCCCCCCTCCCCCCTCACACATACATATAGATAGTTATGCGCTTGGCTGAGAAGATCATAACATTGCCATCCGGAAGTAAAACGGACCAACACACAAAACTGTGTGCAACCATGAAAGTTTATAGGCAGGTTAATACAGTTTTGTGAGAATTACTCATAAACGCGGATGGCAAAAAACAAAAACAATAGAACAGTAAAGTTAGGTGCCCCAAACGTAAACAATAACAAGTTGCTAGTGATTTCCGCTAGGGGCCGGAATAATTTACGCACAATATAGGTCTCCCAATTTTGTAGTTTGAGTTGTAGGCAATACACTTTCAGTATTGAAAATATGTTTACATAAAATCTAACAGTTGCAGAAATAATAATATAAGGCTAAATTATTATGAAAATCAGGCTCCGAATAATTCTCGTTTTGTTCACACCAGCGCAATAATTTGCTCTGGTCTAAAAATAGATAGACTGTAACTTTTGATAAATTTTAGAAAATTTTACCTTTTGTTCCATAAAATATCCATATCTAGACATTATTTGATGCATGATCGAGTATTTATGAATATGGGTTTCTTTTGCCACCTAACAGCCAAATTTTAAAGGTTATTTTTTTCTATTATTTACATTGGAACGTGAGCTGTCAAGACAGGAACATGTGGTTTGCCACGTGCTTCTCGACCTTTGTTTACATTTGGGGCACCTAACTTTACTGCTCTATAAAGACCTGAGTGACGTCATCTTCGAACTATCTATAACCACAACCACCACTAACAGAAACAACCAAACTTCTAATAGTTGAAATTAAAAGATATTAAGAGGTAGATGGTGCATTTTAAGTTAAAAGAGAGGCCTTGGTGACATCTGGTTTGACACCGACCTTCGTAAGTACAGTCTATGGCGATAATTTAACACACACACACACACACACACACACACACACAGACAGAGAGAGAGAGAGAGAAAGAGAGAGAGAGATTGTTTTGTTTTTTTTTTTGTTTTTTTTTTTTTTTGTTTTTAAGGGTTTTACGGCGCTTGCAACACATTTAGGTTATATCAACGCCAGTAATGTTTGTTGTTGTTTTTAAGGGTTTTACGGCGCTTCCAACACATTTAGGTTATATCAACACCAGTAATGTTTGTTTTTAAGGGTTTTACAGCACTTCCAACACATTTAGGTTATATCAACGCCAGTAATGTTTGTTTGTTTTTAAGGGTTTTACGGCGCTTGCAACACATTTAGGTTATATCAGCGCCAGTAAAAAGGAAGAAAATGGGATAGTAAAAAGTTCTAGAATTACAATTAAAGCACCCAAGAGAAAGTAAGACATAGGGGAACTGGGAACAAATAGGGATCAGATATAGATAGATTCCAAGAGCAGACCACCAATGCACTTAGTTTGAGATCACCTATAAGTCTCATCCAGACACAAGCACAAAATCCAACAAAGAAGAATACACTCAAATGCTTGCATTATACATTAAAAATAACAAATATAATAACACATAACAGAGAGATGATTTACAAGGAAAAAAATATCTCCCAAAACAAAATTATGCATTTGACTGTTTCCCTCCCAGCTAGGACTCCGGCCAGGACCAGGACAAAACCAAGTAATCTCATGCCAAGACAAAGACAGAAAGCATGTTGGAAAACAGATATAAGGGGATAGAAGACACAGTATGTACCCCCCTGCCCACTATGGGAGGTCAGAATCCCCACCCAGAGAGAGAGAGAGAGAGAGAGAGAGAGAGAGAGAGAG
>NC_088368.1:18113661-18188661 GCF_034508935.2 Berghia stephanieae | reverse complement strand
TAGCGCAATATCCACTAAACGTGCTCAAAGCGCTTTACAAATCCTCCCTGACCAACAGCAACACGTAACATAAAGAACGAGACATGACATGACGCCTGTTAGGCGATAATACAATTTTTTTCCGACAGAGCCAATGCTGTTAACGGCCAGGTATTCTTCTTCTTCTTCTTCGTTCCCGTCACGTCACATGGTCAGTCCGGTCTGGTGAATGAAGCCCACAGTGGTCCTGAGGTCGTCCTCACTTCCGTACAGCTTCTTTGAGTATGGGGTTGGGTCAGGCCAGAAGTTCCTTCTCAACTTGTTGTACTTTGGACATTCCATTAGGACATGATGTCCATTTTCATTTTCAAGTCCGCAGTCACATTGTCCAGAGGCACCTGCTCTGGACATCCTCCACATATGTTCCTTTAACTGGTTGTGCCCAGTTCTCAGTCTGAAGATGATGACCTGTTCCTTTCTGTCGAGCACCTTGATTGGGTCATTCATGTTGTATTCTGGGTGCTTCTCTCTCCATCTCTGAGACTGGATAAATTTGGCCATTTTGTTAATTTCTCCTGTTGAGTACATTGGGGAGGGTTGCTGCATGCGACTGCCTGCCTTTGCCAGTTGGTCAGCGATCTGATTTCCAAGTATCCCACAGTGTCCTGGAATCCACTGCAGTACCATGTTGGTAAACTTGCTTAGCTTCATGAGGTCTTCCACCAAGGCGTCTATATCATCCGCAAAGGACATCATTATATCCTCCAGAATTTTCTTAGCATCTGTTAAAATCACTATGTGTCTTGGTTTTTCATTTTCTGAGAGGATTTGCTTAACAGCTTCATGGATTGCATCTGCCTCTGACTTGTAGATTGAAGTGCGAGTACCAGTCGGTTTGCTGATCTCCTTTTGTTGACCATTTGTGTACTCGATGTGCACTCCCAGGCCCCCGCATGTGTGTTCTTTATTGCATGAACCATCTGTATAGATTCTTGTCCATTTTTTTTCAGGGTAGTTTTGATCTATGCACTTCTGTACAGACTTCTTGATTTCTTCGCCGTGTTTTTGTTTTGTTGAAATGTCACCAACGGAAGTCTTGATTTTCAAGTGATTTTGCCTTTTCCAAATTGGTACTCTGATATTTGCTTTGCATTTTTGGGTCATTATTCCGTCAAGTTCGTGATCTTTTTCAATTTGCTGGGCTCTTTCAATAAAGTGGGATCTTTTCAGCCGCCTAGTTTTCTTTTGTTGCGCTCTAGCGTGAAGAGGCTGATCTGTCATTGTTTTCACGTCTGTGTATTGTTTCAAAATTTTTGATTCCCTTCTTTCTGATAGAGATGTAAGTCCTGTTATGGTTTCCATTGCATGAATCGGTGTCGATTTCATTCCTCCACTTATTATCCTCATGTTGCTGTTTTGCACTTTGTCCAGTTTTTCCATTTGAGTTTTGGAGCAGTTTCCCCATGCAGATATCCCGTATTCTAGCCCTGGTCTCACATATCCTGTGTAAGTTTGTTTCAGTATATCGGAGCTAGCTCCCCAAGTTGTTCCAGCTAGTTTTTTCAAGAGTTGTGTTCGCTTTACCCCAACTTTCTGACTGTTGCTGATTTGATTTTTCCATGTTAGTCTTGGGTCAAAATGGACTCCTAGGTATTTTGGTGCGTCGTCTTTTTCTAATTCATGGTCTTCAATACGTAGCTTTGCTTTTTCGTCTTTTGGGGAGAGGCTAAATATTGTGAACTTTGTCTTCACGGCATTTATTTTCATCGCCCAGTTGTCAGTCCATTCTTTGATATTATCCAGTGTGATTTGCATCCTGTGTTGTGCCTTGATTAAATTTTGGTCAGAGCTAATCAGAGCTAGGTCATCTGCGTACATCGACATTTTCACTCCTCGACATAGTGTTTCTCTTATATCATTTACATAGAGAAGAAATAGTGTAGGTGATAGTACTCCACCTTGTGGGACTCCATGTTTTAGTTTTGCTTCTCTACTTTTGTGACCTTGTGTTGTTACTCTTGCCTTTCTTGTTTTTAGGTAGTTTTGTATCCAGTTGAGCATGTTATGGGATACTTTTGATTTTTGTAGTTTATATACCAGACCTTTTTTCCACACTTTGTCGAATGCTTTTTCAAAGTCCACCCATACCACAATTTGTTTCTTTCCATCCTGAAACGAGTCTTCTATTTCTTGGGATATGTAGGTTACTTGATTTTCAGTACTACTGTGTCTTCTGAAACCAGCTTGTTCATTTATAAGCACATTATAGTTTTCAAGATACCACATCAGTCTGGAGTTGATAATTCTTTCTATCAGCTTGCACATGCAGCTTGTAAGACTTATAGGTCGGTAATTTGCGGCTTCATTTGCTTGTTTTCCTTCTTTCTTAATTGGGACAATAAAAGCCTTTTTCCATATATCTGGTATTTTACCAGTTTTCCAAGTGCTGTTGTAGAGTTGTAATAGTTTCTTTTTCGCTGTCTTTCCAAGATGGATAAGCATCTCATTTGTTACTTCGTCTGGGCCTGGCGATTTCTTTGTTTTTAACACTTTGAGAGAGCTTTCTAGTTCTTCCATAGTTAGCTTCTTTGCCATTACTTCATCTATGGCTTCCTTGAGTTCCTTTTTTTGTTTTCTGCATTCTTTTCTAACCCTTTCCTTCAGTTCTTTTTCTATTGTGTTGTCACTAATTTTTTTGAACTGCTCCATGAATAGGTCTGCAGCTTGTTGTGGACTGACAAGTTCTCCTTCTTTTTCCAAAGCGGGAGGGGCGTAGTGATTCGGTTCTCTATTTAGGGCTTTTGTAAGTTTCCAAAGTTTATTTCCATCTTTTTCGAAGTTAAGGCTATGCGTTTTTTCTTTCCATGCCATTTTGGATGTCGTTGCCATTTCTTTTTTAAAGGTAGCTTCTGCCTCTTTATATGCTGCAATATTGTCATCACAGGGGTCTGCTTCAGCCTTTTCTCTTGTTTCCGATACTTCATTACTTAACTGATTAAGATCGTCTGTCCAGAGTGGTATATAATTTTTTCTTGCTCCCCTTGGGATACTTTCTTTTGCTGCTTTTAGGATGGCCTTTGTCAGTTCTTTTGCACTTTTGTTGACATTCTTGGTTTTACAGTTTATGTTTTTGCAGTGGCTGTCTGTAAGTTGTTCAAAGCTTTCCCATTTTGCTCTTTTGTAGTTCCATCTTGGGATAGTTTGTGTTTTGTTTTCATTTTGATGATAGAGGTTTGTGATGATTGGCCTATGGTCGCTACCACCCAATTGGGGCTGTACTGTTCTATTTATCGTCTTTGCCATATCATCTGTGACAAACGTAAGATCTGGGGTAGATGTGGTTTTCCACGCTCTTGAGAAATATGTGTCCTCATCTTCATCATCATACAATAGTTGAAGTTTTGTTTCAATTTGCCAGTTTTCAACTGTTTCACCACGTTTGTCCATATCTCCATATCCCCAGCTTTGAGAGTGACTGTTAAAGTCCCCTAGTACCAGACATCTTTCTTCCTGGATTTTTATCTTGTCTAAATGAAGCTCTTTGTTTGGTGGGCAATAGCAGTTAAAAATCAGGAGTTCTTTCTTTCCGATATATACTTTAATTTGCTGTATTTCTGATTGCTCTTGTGTATCAATTTTTATGCCTGCGGTGGGGTAGTCGTTTTTTACTAATGTCATCACGCCTCCTTTGTGATCCTTTCTATCATGCCTTATTACCTGGTACCCTCTGATGGCAAATCTCATGTTGTCCGTGAGGTGAGTTTCTTGAATGCAGGCAATTTTGATGTCCTGCTCTTTCAGTCTCTTTTCAAGGGCTATTTTCTTCTTCGCAACGCCCTCAGCATTCCATTGGAGGATTTTAATTGTGTTTGGTGTTCCAGTCGCATGTAACCTTGATCCTCCTCCCCTGGTTCCGCAAGATAAAGTCAAGGTACCACCAGATCGCTTGGGTGGGCCATTGAGGCCCGGCACTAGGCCCGTCCGGCGGGATTCCACGGGCTTCGCACCACATCGGATTTGATTATTGTGACGTGTCATATTGGGATTTAAGCATGCAGTGGCAGTTTCCAGTTTCCTGTGATATTTGCGCCTTCCGGCCCCGCTGCTCTGTCTTCGGCGTGCTGTTTTTCAGGATTTGCTTCCTTAGCCTTTGACCATCCAAGGTCTGTCCACAAGGCAGTGGCGGTTTTGCTTCAGAGTGTCCTTCTCCTAGATCGATTGCGGTCCCCTGTTAACGAACTCGATCTGTCCGGGTTTTTGTTCGGAGTGTCCTTCTCTTAGATGGATTGCGGTCCCCCGTTTACGAACTCCATCTGTCCAGGTTTTTGCTCAGAGTGTCCTTCTCTCAGATGGATGTCGATCCCCCGATGACGAGCTCCATCTACCCGTGGTCAGATGGTCTAAGTTGGGAATCCGGGAGGATGTCCTGTAGAGAGTCAGTCCCTTTTCACCCCTCCCCCACGTCGTGGACAACACCCACACCCAAGGGTGTGGACTAGGGGAAGCTGAACTCGACGGTTGATTTCCTCCCTTCTTCCTTCCTTGTTGACGATGCTGACCGTTGTAGATCATTCTTGGTCTGGCCTCTCACTTACGATCATCGAGACACGCAAGCCCTCCGACCGCGACAAGGTCATATGATCCATCGGAGAGGCCAGGTATTCATTTTACACATGAGTACGGTGCGAGAATGTGAGTAAAGGGTCTTCTCCAAGGAGTCAACTATGCGCCGAGCGAGGCTCGAACCCAGGACCTTCCGATCCGAAAGCGAGTGTCATACGTCAAGACCACATCGCCGCGCTCTTCGCTCTTTATTAATGTTTTCAGACCGCCAGTCGTGTGATTAGTTTTCACTAGATTCTTTCTATCAGATTAAAAGAGTTTTAAGGTTGCAGACAGCTTTGTGGGTTGATGCGTAACCATCTTTAACTTGTAGATAGAACGAAGTTGACGTCACTCAGGTCTTTGTTATTGTTTTTTTTTTTTTTTTTTTTGCCTTCCATGTATATGAGTAATTCTCACTAGACTGTATTAACCAGACTTTTATCGATGCAGAACTATTATCATAATCACCTTGTTGTATTTGAATTTGAGGAGAAGACACTCAGGAAAAGTTGTATAAGGGGGATAACCAATTATATAGTATGTCCTCATATAATTGTATTGGTTACCTCCCTTGGTCCAAATTTACACGAAGTGAAAATAAACTGTCTGATTGGTTAATAATAAATTGTAATTTTGGTTACAATAATAAATGAATAAATATATTTGTAAAGATACCAAAACAAACCCTTAAAACAATAAGATTCATTTTTTTAAAATACAAAAAAATATTGTGAATTCCTTGTCAGAATGTAAACAGAACGGTCATAAATGAGGTATACATGATATATGCAGGTCTGACATCCGAACCCGCTTATGGGCCTAGTTTAACATTGTTGTAAGAGACAAGATTTTGCGTCATTTTTTTTTTTTTTGGAAGATTTCCATTACAACAATATGCCCATAATGAATTGGGTTATCAGACCTGCAAATAAGTGCACGTCGGCCATACTCATCTTCAATGAAAACAAGCTTGTTTTGTTTGTCTTTTTCTCTAATCCAATAGAATGTAACCCTGACCCTGTTCAAAAGCCAAAGAGTGTCACTGACTAAGACAGAGAGCCGTGTGCAAAATGACAAAGACAGCCTTGAAAGAAAGCAAAACCTCCAGGCCCCGAGATGAAGTTGACTATCGCCCACAAGAATTTAGGGGTCAAAATAATGTTGATATCAGCGGAATGTTGCCTTGTTTAGGAAAACAAATTTAATAAATCAATCAGACTATTGAATCCTATTGTCACTTGTCCGTTTAGAACTGCAAAAAATGTTTTTTCAAAATCGGATTATATTGCTGTTCCATGAGGCTTTTGATTTTCATCACAATGACTTTGTATATTGAATTGTGTTCTTGTCCCAGGAGAAGAAGTAGAAGAAGAGGAAGGATGATGAGAAAGAGAAAAGTTCTAAAAGGGAGGTCACCAATTATATAGTGTGGCCTTATATAATATGTGACCGTGTATTGGTTACCTCCTTTGGTCCGAAATTAACCCAACGTAAGGGTTATCACATTGTTTGGATACAAAAATAAATAAATAAATACATTCATAAATAAATAAAAAGATAAAAAAATAAAATTTTAAAATACTAAAAATACAAAGATTAAAAATTAAAATTTAAAAATACAAAAAAAAAAAAAAAAATCAAAAAAATATTTTTTAAAAAATCAAACAGTCTCAGCAAAGTTGCATTGTTTTATATATATATATATATATATATATATATATATATATATATATATATATATATATATATATATATATATATATATATATATATATATATATATATATATATATATATTTAAAAAGAAGAATTAAGAACAAAACAAATCTGCTTTTTTTAAAAAATAAAAAAAAATGAATAAAACAAAAACATAGAAGCAGATGAAAATAAAACCGAAAAAAAAGGAAAAAAAAAAAGAAACAGACAATTAAAGAAAAGAAAACAAAACAAACTAAAATATCTTCCCTCCCGCTCACCTGAAAAAAAAAGGGGGAACGCAAACTTGATTGAATTTCTATGAGCTTTTCAATTTATTTGTTAATACAAAATGATAATAATAATAATATTATATATATCTATATACAGGAATGCTATTGTTGGCAAAGAATTATAATAATCTTGACCCACGTGTTACTATAGGGAATGAGATTAGTGGAAGAGTAGCGTCCCTTGATTGTACGTCACCCATAGTCTGTGACGTCACCGGCGGAAAAGTTATTAGAGAGAGAACGTCATGTTGGTTGTGCGCATGCGTCTCTCGTCCTCGCGGACTTCCGCGAGGACGAGAGACGCATGCGCACAACCAACATGACGTTCTCTAATAACTTTTCCGCCGGTGACGTCACAGACTATGGGTGACGTACAATCAAGGGACGCTACTCTTCCGCTAATCTCATTCCCTATACAGTGTAATATTACAATCACGGTCTCTACACAATAGGATTATAAATTATATCAAGTCATTTGTTATCTAATTATTCTGCCATACTTTGAAAATAAAATCGTCTATTGAAAATTTTGGCCACAAAACTCATCCTTTAAATTTAAATATCGGTCGATTAAAATGACCCTCATCTTAGCCAAAACCCTCAAACCTGGGACTTTGCAAAGTCCCAGGTTTGAGAGTTTTTGCCAAGATGAGTGTCAGTGTCATTTTAATCGATCGATATTTGAAGGATGAGTTTTCTGGCCAAAATCTTTTAAAAAACGTCTTTCTTTTTCGGAGTATGGCAGTATTCTATCACAGATAGTTGCGTTTAGATCGTGTACATGGATTGGAACATAATATAGCAGTGCTGATGGTGACAACAAGGGAAAAAGGAGGAAAATTTTGAATGGTTTTATTTACGCCACATGTTTACTTCACCAACCCCCCACTTTTAGAGCCATTGAGACAATAAACTACTCTAGCTATCTTCTGGATAGTGTGGAAGCTGCACAAGTTTGTTCCGCCACACATCAAATCTCTCAAAGCCAGAAAATTTGATTGAGGAAAATGTCATTTTTCAAAGGAGGAAATTACTCCTCTGTCTCAAAAATCGCGGATTTCCGCGGATCCGAGGAAAACCACCAGCACTGATATAGCATAATAGCATTTATTTACAGTTTCGTTTCTCCTTTTTAGTCTCTCTAAACTTAACTATCAAATGAACAAAACAAATACCTATCGAAACTATAAAAATAATAAAATGAATAATAACAATATTCAGAACTAAATGGAGATAAATCAAGATTTATTGACTAGTATTAGTTTGGTAAAGGTTTCCCTTTAAGGGTTGATCTATTTATATATTTTGTATTGCAAACAAATTATTTGAGACATGGAGTTAAAAATGCAAAATTGACCTTTTTTTTTTTTTGTTGATGATCTTAGGTTGTTGTTAAAATAGATGTACATTTATATCAAATAATGATGGATTTTGGTGTTCATTAAACATTTTTTTTAAAAATATATATATATTATAATATCTCTCTTTAAAGAGTTTTCTGCAAGAAAATTTCAACCATATTATGTCGACTTTTCTTTGTATGTTGTTATATTTATACATGTATTATGTGATCAATGCTGTCAATGTTTGTTTTATAAGGAGGTGGTTGAGTATATTATAATCAAATTGTATGAAGTGGTTCTCAGACACATTCCATAGGTAGCTGGTAATTTGACCCAGTTTCATATTCTTTTTTTTACCTTACCAAACTGGAGGCACTTTTGGAATTTTTTAATTAAAATTTACAGCATTTTGATTGGTTGGCAAGAACAAAAGTGGGACAAAGCATCAGCAGATGACAAACAACAAAATGCCTCTTGAGATGACCTCACTCTTATTGAAGAGCAAAATATTTCATTCGTGATCAAATCTAACACTACTTGACCACACACTGACAAAATAATTTTAAACATTCCCCCCCCCCCCCCCCCCCTTTATTTTGACCAGAAAATATCTATTTCAAATATCCATGACCCTAAACTTGACAAAATGGCTCAAATTTAAGACTACTTGGAAGATGCGGGTTTGAAAATGTCTTTCACTCACTCACTCAATCCAGACCTGCCAACCCTTCATATTCCAAAACTGGACAGAAAATAGGAATTTGAGACAAAAAATAGGAATTTTTTAACAATGGATAATTCTGTATCGAAATGACCACCAACTTTGCCACCAATCACATAAATACAGTATTCTGACACAGCTGGCAAAACTACATATCAAATGTATTAGGTAATGGATTGGGGAAGGGGGAAAGAAGTACAATTAATTTTCCTACTTAATTCCCTTTTGGCAATATTTTTGTTTTTAATTCACCTTTTTAACCCCCTTCCACACTCCTCCTCTTTTTATTCTTACATCATCATCATTATTATTTTGGAAAATCGGAATTTGAGAGACAATGCCGAAATGGTAGAAAAGGAAGAGTGAAAATAGGAATGATTCCGCCAAAAGCGGAAGGGTTGGCAGCAGGTATGCTCAGTCCCATGACCAGTTGATTGTAGGGGGGGGGGGGGGGAAGGGAACATGCGGGATGCAGACTTCCACAACCTTACGCCATTTGTCACAGTCTCTGGCCTTTTCCAGTAGGCCATTGAGATTCAGGCCTGTCCACTCTTTGATATTGTTGTCTTGCCATAGTTCATTCTATCTTCCTCTTCTCCCCTGTAGGTAAATCACATTTATATTGTATCATCCCATTGAGATATATAGCATTCATATTTTTGAGCTCTGTTTCGATAGAAAAATTTTTAATCGTGGCGGCAAACTAGATGAATGAGATGATGTGGTATTGGCGTAGTTAAGATGAATCATCTTTCTTTCATCTTAACTACGCCACTACCACACCATCTCATTCATCTGTGGTGTTTCATTCATCCTGTTTTGTTGATAAAGGGGAAACCCGAAACGTTCATTTGATCTGTTTTTGTAATTAAATTGAAGCTACATTCAACTTCACGTTATTATTTATGAAAGAAAATCAGGAATTCCAACGTGATAAAAGCATTGCGACTGAGTTTGTCAACGCACAATTATTATTATTATTTCACTGACTAAGCCAGAGACATATTTTTATATTAAACAAGGTTGTGTCCAGAGCTACCACATAAATAATATAGAAAGACAATTTTTACTCATTGAAAAAGCATCATTATCATGATCAAAGTTTCTGCAAGAAGCACCAATGTTGAGCAAACAAATAATGTTTCATTTATATATTACATTATCTGTTTTTAAAAGGACATGAGAAGACAAGTTTTTAAAAATAGATAAAATGGAAGAAAAAGAAAAACCAAATAAATGAAAACAAAACAAAAGCGAAAAGTTAACAAAAAAAATGTTTAAAACAAAGAAAAGAGGAGTAAACTTAAAAACAATTACACTAAGATTAGGACTAATAACCGATTCTTTCATTTCTTTGTATTTATTAAACAAATTATTTTTATCATGTCCAATAACACTACAAGATTGCGAGTATGTTTTATTGCAGGATAAAAATATAACGAGTTTAATAAATACAAAGAAATGAAAGAATACGTTTATTCCACCCCTCCAAGTAAGATTATTAGATATTTAGTGACCAATTGTACGGTGGGTAGTTGTATTTCTATTCACCATAATTTGTATCTTTCTCCATCTCCTTGCATGACAATTTGATCCAAAAAAAATCCCCAAAAAACGTTGGATTTGTATTCATGCACACCAAAAGATTATTTATAATCACCAATCAGCAGTCTTTTACACCTTATGCCTCACACCAATAAATTGGGCCCAAATATTCTACAATCATTGAATAAAATTTTTATTCAATGTGTTCAAAGCATTATTCAACGTTTACTAAAAAATGATAGGGTTTTACCAAAGCAAGAGGTGCAATCATATGTGTTATGACACAATAAAAAGGAAGGCAACATAATGATCATACCATGTATAAAAATGCCATTGCTAATGATCTATTTCTCCCTGAATCTTACATATTATTAATCATATATACGTCAGTTGTAAAGATCTGAAAAAATGCGTATGAACAGAACAGAGTCGGACAAAACATGACATAAAAAATGCAAGAAAAAAAAAACATCCCAAAAAATCAACCGTCTCAACTGGGGATCGAACCTCAGACCGCCTGATTACTGATCAAATGTGCTACCATTACACCACAGAGGCTCCCTGAGAGTGGGGACGATTTAATGCCACTGAGTGAGTTGGAGAGAAATAAGTGATGATTTAATCATGTCAATAAGAATATATTTACATTTCTTTGGTTCGGTTTTTAAAAAAAATCTTTTTTTCTTCTTCTGTATTTTGTGTGTGTGTGGTTGGGGAGGGGGGGGGGTTCTTTTATAAAGTAACATGTTTAAAACGAAATAAAAAAGAAACATATTTTCATATATAAACAAAATATTTCATATTTGGACGGAATTATTTCAATTTACACTGCTTTAGATAATTTTTTTTTTCTTTCTTTGGTCTCTTTGTAATTTATCACCTTTACTTCGTTTAGTTATTGTACAATTCTTCACCAATAAATTACTTTTATGTTTTCTCTTGCAGATGTAAGCGGATGACTTTTTTCCCCCAAAAAAAATATGAAAAAGAGAGAAACAGATTTCACAAAAGCTTTCCACATTCAGATTCAACCATACAGCTTAATATTGATTTTTTTAAAATGTCTTTTTGTTCGTTTTTTCAGCTTCAATTATTATTTTTTAAAGTCTCTTGTGTGATGTCAGAATACAAAAATATTTCAAAATAAAACACCCATTATGAGATCAGCTTTCCTCCACTGAGACAGAATTAACCCTTTAAGCCAGAGATTGAATTTCTTTCAAATTCTAATTTCTTCCATCATAAGACTCGCCATAGTCATCATACAAAGTATTAGTACAGTTTCTCAACACAAAATCCAAATTTCCTAAATGAAAATTGTATCAACCAAAAATGAGAAATTGTAATTTTCAAGCTTATCTATATTATTTGATGTCACTTTGCTCCTCTCAACAAAAATTCAAATTTCCTAATTGAAAATTGTATCAACCAAAAATGTATAATTTCCAAGCTAATCTACATAAGTTGTCACTTTGCTTTGCATGCCATGCAATCCGCCTGTATGTATATCGCATCTATTCCAACTTTTTTGGTAGGATTTGATATCAAGTTCGGATCCATAACTTTTGTTCTAATCGTTTGTATGATATTTATAGACATTTATTATTATTTCATAAACCATCCTCTTCCTCCTCTTTGTCTTTCTGATGTTCCTCCATCGACATTGAATCTTGACTGACTTCTTCCAAAGACTGCAGTTGTCTCTCGATCTCTTTCTGGCGGAGCTGGTTATTGCGGAGTCGTTCTTGAACTTCTGTCACTCTGAAATTGAAAAAAAAAATAATGTTATATCCACTAAAGAGCTTTACAAGGGTTTCAAAGCCAGCAGCAACATTTATCATATCGGATGAAACATAACAACTGTAAACAGGTTTCCACTTTACATCTGAATGTTGTGATTGAGCTTAAAAAAAAAAAAATTGAGCTTTTACATAGCGCAATATCCACTAAGCATGCTCAAAGAGCTTTACAAGGGGTCCCTGGACAACAGCAACATTTAACATGTAGGACGGGACACAAGCCTGTTAGGCGATATTACAATTTTTCGGACAGAGACAATGCTGTTAACGACCAGGTACTCATTTTACACCTGAGTACGGTGAGAGAATGTGAGTAAAGAGCCTTTTCCAAGGACTCAACTATGTGCCGAGCACGAGCCTCGAACCCACGACCTTCCGACCTGAAAGCGAGTGTCACATATAGCCGAATATGAGAGAAAAGTTTTCTCAAGTGGGACTTGAACCAGGGACCTAGAGGTCAAAAACCGAATGTCATACCACAAGGTGTCCAAGCTTCAATACAGGGAAAAAATTATAAATCAAGTAAATAAGTAATTTCATCTAGTAATTTCCACTGATTCAAAACATTCGATGAACCTCACAATGTTTCAATTTTTCCTAACGTGGGAAAATGGAAGCATATTTCTATTTTATTCAGTACACATTGCCTGTCAAGTGCCCTTTTTGTAATACTCTATATAGCCATCTAACAAAAGAACAGAAGTTGTCAAATCTTTACATTGTAACAAAAGACCAACATGTTAGAGCTAAGCTGGTTATTATTTAGGAACATTAAAAAAAGAAGTAGAAACAGCCCAAGGAGCTGGAATTTATCACAGTTTCTATAGCATTAAACTTTGATAACAATTGTTTGCTACCTTCAGGATAGGACAATCGTCTATCACAAAGTACTTTCCACAGATCGAACAACAGACCCAACTCCCCAGTCACAAAACAATCTCTACTGCACTCTGGACTGACCTCGTCCATTTGCCTAAGAAGCGAATGCTCCACCAACAATAAGAAATAATAGAACCTACCCAGAAAAGTAGAAAACGGTAGGGGCTGCCTGAAGCCGGTGATCGTAAAATACTAACGAAAGAGTGAAAATGGAGAGGTTTATTTGTGTACTGTTGTGCTGATGAAGGGTTTGTACCCAAAACGCCAATTGTCTGTTTTGTTCCCATACGAAGCCTCTCCATTTTCACTCTTTCGTTAGTATTTTAGAACTTACCCAAAACTGTTGCGGGAGCTGCTGGTATCTGACGGCGTGGAATACCGATGGGCCAATTGGGATTCATCAGAATCTATAATGGTGTGAAGAACAAAAGGACGTGTCCATGAAATCAAGTTGATATTTGTGACCAGAGAATTTTTGGCATTTCTATGAGTTTTAATTTGTATTTATATTAAACTTTTTTTTCTCCTCTAGACGCTATATTAACTCTCTCATTCACATGAATGGAAAATCAAACATATTCGTTCGATTTTTAATGATGGTTAACTTGAGAGTTAAAGACAAAAGGGCTATCCCATCAATGATCAAAACTCATATATGCTGCTTACTTTCTCTCACTCTTGAAAAAAAAACAGAGTTTAATGTGAAGTTTAGATTTACACACGTTGAGTTTATCAAAACAACAACAAAAAAAAAAAAGAATTGACCTTTTATATAGTGCAATATCCACTAAACATGCTCAAAGTGCTTTACAAAGAGTCCCTGATCAACAGCAACATGTAATATGTAGAGGAGGTGGTGCGGTCGTGTGTGAAGGAGGAAAAAGAGAACAATTTAAACAATCACAGTCGGTAGTAAGGAAAGAAAACATATTTATTTCTCTTTCTTTTCTTTTTTTTTTCCAGTTGTATTTAAAACAGAAACAAACAAAAAAAAAAAACTGTACGGAGGAAAATTCTCAACTGAAGAAATGAAATGCGTGTGTGTTGGTAACAAAATAGAGAGAACCGGCCCAGTCCGATACACACTGTGCATGTTAGTTGATTACTGACTATGAGTGTGTTCGAAGACCAGCGACAAGACACTGTCACCCCTCTCTCTCGTCTATGGCACTGTAGGCAGTGAATACATCCACATCTAGTGGAGCGTATAGGTGGATTGATAATATACCTGGCTGACTAGTTTGTTTTGTCTGATGCCACAAATAAAAAGTTTCTTTTTTTTTTTTAAAGTCAGCATTTGAAACGGAATAAAAACTTTTTTTTTGAGGCACGAAATAAAACGTTTTTATTTTCTTTTTTGTTGGTTATGTTTTCCGATGTTACAAACTTTAGTTTTACTTTTTAAAAATTTTAATGTCAGCACTTAACAGAAAATATCGAGCAAAATCGTACTGTGGAAAATCCGGCAATTGTCGGAAGATTTACAGGCCTGTATAGCCTTTTCTAAATAATCAACTTTTACACCATACACACAAACACACAGACACACACACACACACAGTAGAACTTAAACCAGGGATCGAACCGTTCAAAGGTGAGTGTTATACCACAACACCACAGACCTGCACAAGTACTAGTACAGGTTATAAGCAACACACACATATATATATATACATATATATATATATAATATATATATATATATATATATATATATATATATATATATATATATATATATATATATTATATATATATATATTTAATAAAAAAATATAAAAAAGTAAATTTTTTACCTCCTTCTGATAGCCTCATCCCTGCATTGCTATTGGTCACATTCTTGCTGACATCCTCTATGAGACTGGAGAAATATTCAAGAGTTGATAAAGCATATCAAGACTGTCTGTTACTCCTATTCTGGCGTTTTATTAAAGAACACAGCAGCATGTGCTATTGGGTTAACATTGCATATACTGTGTTTTTAAAAACAACGGCAGTATTAGTGATTATATGCAATTTTTCCCCTTTATAAAATGAATTGAAAGAATTGTGAATACAGGAGTTTCATAATCAAAACATTGCTTGAAAAATTTATCTGGTTGTGATACAATGGTAGGCCTAGGCTACAGCACACTTCCAATTTGAAAATTCTTCCATAAAAGATACTTGACACTTCACTTATTAAAAAAACAAAAAAAAAACAACCAAAAATGAGGTTTTGTATGACACAATATCCCCTCAGTGTGCTCAAAGCGCTTTACAAGGGGGATCCCTAGCCAACAACAATGCTTAACATGCAAACAGCTAGGTAATCATTTTTCACCTGAGTACGGTGAGAGAATGTGAGTAGAGAGACTTTTCCAAGGACTCAACTATGCGCTGCTCAGAGCAGGACTCGAACCCAAGAACTTCCAATTCGAAAGCACGTGTCATACCACAAGACCACATAGCCGCACAAAATTTAGCGACACTCACATACCCCGAGAGATTTTCTACCGCCCCTTTGTGTACAAAAAAGTACTCTATCCGTTTAGATTGAAAGTGATATTGATAATTTTTAACCAAGCACATTCTATGTGGATGATGTTCACAGTCATCTCGTTTTCAATTTAAAGAAGAACCGAAATGAAATGGAATCAAACAATAATAATATCCAGCCAAATCTGATTGTGTGTGAGATGGTCTGATAAAAGCTGACAAATGTTTTGCTGTTTTCCACAGATGTAGTAGTAAAAGTAGTCCTTCAGAGCCATTGGGCCCATGGAGCTGGAGTTTATCCTGGTTTATATAGCGTGAAACTATAGTGCTTGCTATCCTTTGGATAGGATGCTAGTCAATCGCAAAGTACTGTCCACCAAGTCTTACAGACTCAGCTACCCATTCACTGCTGGGTGGACAGGGGAGTCAGAAAGAAATCTCGACTGCACCTGGGATCGATCTCAGTCCCTCTGCATGTGAAGCGAGTGCTCTACCAACTGAGCTATCAGGACCCCCATTTGTCCAGAGATAACCAAAATAAAAAAAAATAAAAAAAGCAAAATCATAACTTGTATAAAATGGAGGCTTGGTGTAGTGAAATACCTGTAACTTTGCTATAACTCTCTTCAGTTCAACATGATTGAAAAGTCAACAGGTTTCTTTGATTTTCCATTCATATAATGAAACCAAGAGAGTTATAATAATATTTTGAAAACTGGCATTTACTCATCATGAAGGGTTAATCTGTAGATTTGTAGAACTCACTTTGTAAATCTTGTGGCACGTTTTGTCAGGCCATCCATCACAACTCATCTCAGTAAAGGACAGTTATAGAAAATGAATTGAGTCGAAAAGTGTAGCTATGTGATCTAATCGTATGACACTCGCTTTCGAATCGGAAGGTCCTGGGTTCAAGCCTCGTGCTCAGCGCATAGTTGAGTCCTTGGAAAAGGCTCTTAACTCACATTCTCTCACCGTACTCGGGTGTAAAATAAGTACCTGGCCGTTAACAGCGTTGTCTTTGTCCGAAAAATTGTAATATCGGTTAACAGGCGTCATGTCCCGTCCTACATGTTAAATGTTGCTGTTGACCAGGACCCCTTGTGAAGCGCTTTGAGCACGTTTAGTGGATATTGCGCTATATAAAGCTAAAAAAATATAGAATAAAAATGACGCAGCACTGAGGCTTCAAACCAGCGACCTTGTTGATACGACAACTTTCCCTGGCTGTGAGAGAGATGCGATGCTTAGCAGTCGATGCCGCCCACCACTTTTGGAGTGGTCTTCCAGCACTTTTCTACTCACTTCATTTTCTGTTATTATTAACTTGAGCTTTTATATAGCACAATATCCACTAAATGTGCTCGAAGCGCTTTACAAGGGGTCCCTGACCAACAGCTACAGCATACATGTAGAATGAAATACGACATCTGTTAGGCGATATTACAATTTTTTTTTCCGACAGAAACAACGCTGTTAACAGCCATGTACTCATTTTATACCTGAGTACGGTGAGAGAATATGAGTAAAGAGCCTTTTCCAAGGACTCAACTATGCGCCGAGCGAGACTCGAAACCAGGACCTTCCGATCCAAAAGCGAGTGTCATACCACAAGACCACATATCCGCATTATCAACATAAGTGCCTGCTACACTCACTTTTCTGAATTTAAAGGACACATTACAGATGTATGGTTAAAATCACTCACTTGATACAGCTTTCAGACTCTATGACCAGATCATCTTGACGGAAATGATCCAGTCCATCAAACTGGCCTTCTTCCTCCATATTGCTGTTGTTGTTTTTAGAACAATTCACATTTTCCTTCTTGCACGGTTTCTCCACGGCACACAACCTCTTTTTCACACGATTAAGCTCAGAGTCCTGAACAACAACAACAACAAAAAAGTTTAACATTTATATAAAGAAAAATTTGGTGTCAGGTGAGGAGGAAATGCAATGATCACGCTGAATAAACACTTAAAAAAAATCTAGTATGAGATGCACATTCCTCCCACCAAATCCAAGCATCAGTAACACACTTTATAGTCACCTGGAACAACTACAAAAGACGTCTAACTTCTACGTCATGGCACAAGACCGAAGGGCTAGAGCTCAGGTGGTCGCTGGTTTGGATAAGTAAGTTAGTAAAAATCTAGTATTGAAAAAAAAAGTTTCAGACTATTTACTTTATTTCAATTTATCATCATAATTCAAATTTCTAGTTCTAATTTACAGACTTTAAATGAATGAAAACTCTACTTATGTCAAGACATGCGTTATATCTACATTTTTAATATTAAAATATAATAGTATAAAAATTTGTGATTCTTTCTTATATAGATATTGATGAATTATCTACATTCCTTCATGGAATGCCTCGGTGACGATATCTTATGATGTCATGCTGGAAGGGCATAATTACGTTAAGGGTAAAATATTAATTTGTAAAGTTATTTATAGTAACTTCTATTTCTTCCCTCTGAAAACTACGAATTTTTAAAACATTTCAAGTAGGTTGATCTGGATAAATGACCAATCATCATTCAAGATTCCAACCAAGGAACAAACCAACTAACCAACCAACCAACCTTGAGACAGAGGTTGTCTCTGGCAGACATGAGTTCATCCTCCTTGACACTGAGTTTTGTAGTGAGTTCCTCCAGGCTGCGGTTGAGGGAGTCCAGCTTCTGGTGGCAACACTTCTCTACCTGCATCATCTGACGCTGGGTAAGGGACAGCTTTTGACTCAATGAAGCGTTGTTGGTCTCCAGCTTATTGATGTAGTTGCGTAGACACTCTGTCTGTTAGAAAATTTTTTTTTTTTAAAAAGGAAGACCAAGATTGAAATTAATAAAATAAAATAAATATGAACATTTACATAATACATTTCTTTGGAATTAATAATAATAATAATAATCTTTATTGTCCAAATAAAAGGCATTTCATGTGAGGTAAACAATGCTCAGTTTGGTTCATGGTATGAACATCAGCACATTTATAAAAAGACACAGACATACACGCCAGCACATTGTTTCTACACATGTATACAAAAGAAATGAGCATACTTACATACATACATACATACATACATACATACATACATACATACATACATACATACATACATACATACATACATACATACATACATACATACATAACATACATACATACATACATACATACATACATACATAACATACCATACATACATCATCAACATACATACATACATACATACATACATACTACATACATACATACATACTACATACATACATACATACATACATACATACATACATACATACATACATACATACATACATACATACATACATACATACATACATACATACATACATAACATACATACATACATACATACATACATACATACATACATACATACATAACATACATACATACAACATACATACATACATACATACATACATACATACATACATACATACATACATACATACATACATACATACATACATACATACATACATACATACATACATACATACATACATACATACATACATACAAATACATACATACATACATAATACATACATACATACATACATACATCATACATACATACATACATACATACATACATACATACATACATACATACATACATACATACATACAACATACATACATACATACATACATACATACATACATACATACATACATACATACATATACATACATACTACTACATACATACATACATACATACATACATACATACATACATACATACATACATACATACATACATACATACATACATACATACATACATACATAATACATACATACATACATACATACATACATACATACATACATACATACATACATACATACATACATACATACATACTTACATACATACATACATACATACATACATACATACATACCATGCTCACAGTGTTATACTTATTCCCCAATCATGCCATTTGGAGCCATGTTTCCATCTCTTACAGTACCAGTCTTCTGTTATGCATCCTTTTTTAACTAACACTCTTAAAATAATCTAATTTAATGTACAGGATGTAATCAAAATTTTAGATTAAAATTCCCACATAGTTTGAGTGTAGTTAGAATTGATATAAAAAGCACACACCTCCCAGCCGTGAAGAATGTAAGTATGGAGCAGTTTTAACCATTTTTTTTTCAATGACTCCCAGCCTTGACGAATGTAAGTTTGGAGCAGTTTTAACCATTTTTTTTTTCAATGACTCCCAGCCTTGAAGAATGTAAGTTTGGAGCAGTTTTAACAAATATTTTTTTTCAATGACTCCCAGTCTTGAAGAATGTAAGTTTTAACGGATTTTTTCTTTTTCAATGACTCCCAGCCTTGAAGAATGTCAGTTTGAAGCAGTTTTAACAATTTTTTTTTTTCAATGACTCTCAGCCTTGAAGAATGTCAGTTTGGAGCAGTTTTAACAATTTTTTTTTTCAATGACTCCCAGCCTTGAAGAATGTAAGTTTGGAGCAGTTTTAACAATTTTTTTTTCCTTTTTTAAATGACTAACCTCTTTCTCCATTCGACATTTGGTCTCTGACATCTGCTGCTTCAACATGCCCGTCTCTTGTTCCAGATGGCACGTCAAGGAAGCCACTTTCTCCATCAGGATTTTCCTCTCCTCATTGAGACGAGTGATCTCACATTCATGATGCTGAAACAGTTAAACATGATATGCTTATATTTATATACAGCACTTGTGAAACACCATTTCTTTGCCGGGTAAAAAGGAAAAATAACAAAAATGTCAAAATATTTCAACCTGGGTTTCATCTATGAATATAATAAGCATTCAAAATGATTTAAACATACAGAGAAAAGAAGCGGATTCTGGGCAATCTAACAGTGATGGAAATATTGCAAGATTGATAAAACCAATAATCAAGAGGCTGTTAAAATTTGGAAGTGTCTGGTGATTAAACGACTCATGTTCGTTGTGAGTGCCTTTAAATCACTAAAAACAAAAGTTTTGAAGTGTTTTCAGGGTCTTAATTCAAAGATAAACCACCAGTAATTCCTACCTCTTGTTTCATCACCGTCAAAATATAATTAAAAGTAAAAAAGTAAAATAAAATTCCTATTATTCCTACCAACAGATTTGTCTCAAAAAAAAAGAAAACAAAAAAAAAGAAGATATCCCTGATTTTAATCACAATGCAGCAACAGGGGCTATTTTCTTGCTTAAAGAACAACCCCCCCCCCCCAAAAAAATGCCAGAAGCGGGGTCAAAACCTTGGAACCTCTCCAACCCATCTCACCCTCAATCAATACCTTGTTCAGGCCTGTAGATGGTTGGTGAAAAAATTGTCGGAACTTTCTGAACACGCGAAAATAGACACAACAGGACAAAAATATGGACACAACACAGACATGACACTGACATGTCAATTGACTAGTCAAATCATGCCACTTTCCCCTACTTATTTTATGGTACCAAAAATTTTTTTTTTTTAATCCCAATTATTTGAGGGCCCAGGTCTGAGTTAGTTGTAAAATGAAAGGAAGAGAACAATTCCTACCCTTTTGAAGGATGTGTATCTTCGCTCCTGTTTGTGTTAAATGTTTACGCTGATTCTTTCGTTTATTTGGATTAATTCTTATAGAAGAAGAAGAAGAAGAAGAAGAAGAAGAAGAAGAAGAAGAAGAAGAAGAAGAAGAAGAAGAAGAAGAAGAAGAAGAAGAAGAAGAAGAAGAAGAAGAAGAAGAAGAAGAAGAAGAAGAAGAAGAAGAAGAAGAAGCGGAGGTGGTGCAAGAGCTTTCGAAGAAGAATATATATTTCGGAGAAAAATAATTATTTAGCATTATCTATTTCCGTTTCACATTTGGACGGAACCAAAAAAATATAGAGACTGAGAAATAAGAACCGGAGATATGCATGTGTGTTGGTAGCAAAATAGAGAGAAACCTTCCGGTTCGGTTCGACACACTTCTGTGTGTGCGTTATTTACTGACTAGGTGTGTGTGTGTGTGTGAAGACGACTCGCGCGAACTTCGCGACCTCTCTCTCGCAGGCTGTGGCACAGTAGGCAGGCAGTGAATATATCCACAGCTAGCGGAGTGTGTAGGTGACATGATAATATTATAGCTTTTGTTTTGTTTTGTCTTTGATGCGACAAATAAAAAGTTTTTTTGTTTTGTTTTTTTAAGTCGGCATTTGAAACGGAATAAAATCTAATTTTTTCGAGGAACGAAATAGATGTCTTATTTTCTTTTTTATTGGTTCTGTTCTATGACGTTACGAATTTTATTTTTACTATTATCTTTTTTTTTTTTTAGCACTTATAAAGCAAAATCGTACTGTCAGAAATCCGACAATAGACAGAAGATTTACAGGCCTGCTTGTTCTTAGCCCCAACACCTCCCAATCCACATCCATGACAGACATACCTCCAGACTGGCCACAGCGTCGTCCAACTCTCTCCTCAACTTGTCTGAATCTCTCTGGGCACAGCTCAATGATGTGCGAGTCTGGACAAGGTCATCGTGCTGCTTCTGCATTTGTTCTCTGCATTTCATCATAAACAGAAGTAGTTAGAAAGGTGTATCATGGATGTGGAAAAAAAGTTTTCTATATGATATTGTACATATTGGGCAGCGTGGCTCAGTGGTACGGTCTTTGCTTCGTACCCGGAAGGTACAGAGTTCGATCACTCACCGCTGTGCTGTGTGGCCTTGAGCAAGTCACCTCGCCATTAGCTCAATTTGCGGCGCTGCACTGCGGCTGATTCCTGGGTTATTCCAGTTTTCCCTTGGAATAGACCCTAGAGAAAAATTTCCCCTATGAGATGAATAAAGGGAAGCTTATTTTTTTATTTATATGAACTTTTCTTCTTCATTTTTTAAGCATTCTTTTGGAGTCATATTATTTATGGAGCTGGAACTATCCCCGTTTCTGCAGTGTGAAATGGACAGCAGTCTGTGCTACTGTAAAGGGAATGAGATTAGCGGAAGAGTAGTGTCCCTTAATTGGATGTCACCCATAGTCTGTGACGTCACCGGCGAAAAGTTATTAGAGAGAGAACGTCATGTTGGTTGTGCGCATGCATCTCTAGTCCTCGCTTCCGACGCCACCGGCAGCGAGGACGAGAGACGCATGCGCACAACCAACATGACGTTCTCTCTCTAATAACTTTTCCGCTGGTGACGGCAACTTCATTCAACACTGATACAGGTCCCTTTGGCTGTGATTAGAGTGCTCTACAAATAGAGCTATCAATCAAGACACCTACTTATTTAAAAAACAAATTATTTGATTTTTTTTCTTTCTTTGGGATTAAAAAATTCAGTTATCATAATTTGGTGCCTATTTCATAAAAAGTACCATTGATGTTTCAATCTAAGATTTTAAAGAATGAAAAAGTGTGATGAGACACCATTAAACGAAAGCAGCAAATTTCAATGCCATTATAATATTCAATCTCGTTCTTTTGTCAGGAAAAACCTGTACAGTTTTAAATTTCTACGAGTCTCTTGGATGTCAGGTGTCGGGTCTCATTAAAAGATAAACCACCAGGAATTCCTACCTCTTGTTTCATTTCAGTTAAAATATGATTAAAATTAAAAGTAAAATAAAATTCTTTTTATTCCTACCAACGGGAAATTTGTCTCAAAAAAGAAAAAAAAAAAAAAAGAGATCTCTTGATTTTAGCCACAAAGCAGCAACAGCGGCTATTTTCTTGCTCAAGAAATATGAGCAATGAGAGAGAGGATATCCACTTGAATGAAAAACTAAACATAAATAGACAACGGAATAAAGTTGGGATAAGATCCTTCCTTTGTAATATGATGAAAACAAATATATTTACACAGAACAATATTTTTCATGGAATATTTGAGGGTGATTTTTCAAGTTAAAAATGCAATTGTTCATTAAAAATTTATGGTATGAGTTATGAATTTAAGGCAGGAAAAATATTAGAGGATGACTTAAGCCCACAGAACTGACTTTTACTAACCATCTTAGAGTCAGCTAAATCCAATTCAAACACTTATGATAAAATATGAAAATGTCATTTTGATTTTGATTTCATTTAAGTAGTAAACCCTGTATATTTCCAATGGAAAACTGCTTGTCACTCGAGGAAAGAGTTCTTATGTGTCACATGAAGGATGATCATTTTCTAGAAACATCCCAACCCTCTGGAACAAACTTCCAAAAGAAATATGGCATTCTTCATCGCAAGATATGTTTAAAAAGCATCTTAAGATTTTGTTATTATCCAAATTGAATTGTTGATGTCCCTGTAAAGCGCTCTGAGCACTTCCTTGTGATATGGAAGATCGTTCAATAAATATGGTATAATTTATTATTATTATTATTATTATTATTATTATTATTATTATTATTATTATTATTATTATTATTATTATTATTATTATTATTATTATTATTATTATTTTATTTTTTTATTTTTTTTTTTTATATTATTATTATTATTATATACAGCTGTAAATTCACATTTAAAAGCACCGAACAAATTTTCCACCTGATGAGACAAATGGTCTGTTTTAAGGACAAAGTGACTATCCAGCATTATGAAAAAGTACTCAAAAAGTAATTTGGACACCAGTATTACTCTTACATATAAATAACACTAATTTTTAACTTTTTTTTTTTTACATTATAGGTCTAATGAAAAAACCCACTGATATTCTGTATTGAGCAAAACTTGGCTTGGACATTTTTAAAAAAGAGAAAGAAAGTGAACATATGAGGTTAATTTTTACATATTATGGGGGAGTCCACTTGTCTTTAACCCTGTCCTTACCAACTATATGAAAATCGTCACATTCGTTACGACACAACCAACATTTTTCTTATTCAAATCTCTCTTGTACATCATAAAAATTTAAAGAAAATGAACAGTGTGTTGTAGAGCATGTTTTGCTAAAGAAATTATGTCTCACAAGAACTTACTGCTATTATGTTTGAGTGATAAAAACATATTTTTGTGTTAGTTGGGTGTGAAGTTTTGGGGAAAATCTTGAAAATGGCAGGTAAGGAGAGAGTTAACTCACTCAACCCTGACACCGACTATATCCGTAGTTGACTCAGGTTACTTTGACCCCATGCCTATTTATTACATTTTTATGAAACAAATTATAGGCGAAGTATCAAAGTTAATGTTTTTAGTTTTTACATGTTAATGATAGTTGAATAAAACTATCTATGTACATGCTAAATTTTTAATACAATTTTTTCCAATTTTGAAAAGTAGCAAAATCTCTAGGATTGAGTGAGTTAATACTGAGGAAAAACTCAAGGACTAATTCTCTTATCACTGAAGAAAACAATTCTGTTTTAATATACGCATCGTTCACACCCTCACCTGTTGAGACGTAACTGTTGGGTTAAATCAGCCACTTCTCCCTTCTTCTCTGCCAACTGAGATCCCAAGTGGTCCCTGGTCTGAGAAAAAAGGGAGGTAATCAAATAAAATCAATCAAATTGTCAATCTACATGCCTGGTCTGAGAGAAGTGGGAGGTAATAAAATCAAATCAATCAAATTAAGAATGTGCATGCCTGGTCTGAGAAAAAAAGGGAGGTAATAAAATAAATCAATCAAATTGTCAATGTACATGAATATATAGGAATTTTTTACAACACTAGATAAGTGAGAACACATTTTTAAGCCTTTTTAATGTGGGCAAAATGAAAAGCAGTATTTTATGCTTTATAAATTGCCCTCTACTTTATATTACATTAATTTCTTTTGCTAAGGCTATGTGGTCTAGTGGGTTGACACTCGCCTTCAGATCAGAAGGTCCAGGGTTCGAGTCACACTCTGAATGGCGGATAGTCGAGTCCTTGGAAAAAAGCTCTTTACTTACATCATCTCACCATACTCATTAGTAAAATGAGTACCTGGCCATTAAAAACATTAACAGTCTCTCTAACAGGTGTCATGTCTCATCCCACATGTTAAGTGTTGCTGTTAGCTAGAAACCCCTTGTAAAGCGCTTTGAGCACGTTTTAGTGGATATTGGGCTATATAAATGCTCAGGGGATCATCGTTAAGCTCTGTGACTTAATTCATTTGGGGCTAAGCATTAGCCTACTCACATCTTCAGCATCCTTCAATTTGAGGTTGAGGGATTGAAGTTCACTGGACAAAAGATTTGTTTTTTGTATTTGTTGAATCAGTTCTTCCTCTTTCTCCGATAAGTTCAGCTTGGATGTGTCAACAGACTCTTTCAATGTGCCAATCTGAGAATGGAAAAAACAAAAATTTAAAAATAAAAATTTAAAGTAAAGTATTAAAGACCCAATATCCATTTATAAAAAAATAAATAAATAAAATAACACATTTTTTTACAAGCCGTCAATTTTACGGACAAGCTTAATAAGATTTTTTTTGGGTGGGGGGTGAATTGATGTTGATAGTTTGTATGTAATTACAGAACTGCAGAAACAAAGAAAATTGCAGGAAAATAAAAATTGATAAATTCTAATTTGGTTGGAGAAATAAATCTAAATTTGGCACGAGGTGTACAAAACCATAAATCTGTAACTGATACTGTGACAAATGGTTGCGTTTGTATGTCAGACACTCAAATCATGACAGAAAGGACATAGAAGACCTTCTTATCCCTCCCCACCAGCCATTTTCAGGATTTTCCTCAATATATATCCAACTAACACAAAAATATATTATGATCAATCAAACACAATAGCAGTAAGTTCTTGCAATAAATAATTTAGCAATGACTATGAAAAATGTTTTTTTCTCTTATTGAGGAAAAAATTTGTCTAAAATCAAAGCCCTATCTCTACTGAGTAAAAATGTTTTTGAATTTTGAAAATCCATTCATAAATAAACAAGTTATGCAGTTTCAAAGGTGTCCTTTATTTGGATGACCGGCAAAGAGGAAAAAAACGGGAAAATATGGGATGCTTTTTCAGCATTTTTTTTCGACCTTTGGTTGTATCTTGCGTAATAAGTGGATTAAAAGATTGAAACTTGAAGAGCAAATTAGGATGGTGTTTTGTAAAATACGGGAAAAGTACTCGTCATATTCATATGAAATTTTACAACCAAAAAGAAGAAATGTTCATGTATTACCTTGTCAGCGACAAAACCTCCACGCCCGGTAGTTTTATAAATATTTTACTCCAAAGAGTAAAAATCTATTTTTAACGGTCTTCTGGTAATCGTACGAGTTTTGTCGCTTGACATAATCTAAAATGACCTTTTTTCTAACTGTGTGCCAACTTTCAGTCATATTCATCGATAAACAGCGTCGTAATTAATTTTTTAAAATAGCATATACGAAACGGCTTCGAGCCATATTTTGACGCGAATTCGGGCACTTCGTGAGCGAAAAAGAGGCCCAAAGATTTGTGCGGGATAGTCATTGCTAAATAATTTCTTTAGCAAAACATGCTCTACAGTAAACGGTTCATTTCCTTTAAATTTTATGATGTACAAGAGAAATTTGAATATGAAAATGTTGGTTGTATCATAACGAATGTGATGATTTTCCTATAGAGAGGGTTAAGTCTTACAGGGTTATACAAAGTTAGCTATATTCTAATTAATATTGTTATTTTTGTAATGAAAGTTATAAAATAATGAATTTATGTCACAGCCTTTCTTCTAGGTGGCAGGCCCTGGAACCCTATAAAATTAAAATTGAGCTTATAAATAGCGCAATATCAACTAAACGTGCTCAAAGCGCTTTACAAGGGGTCCCTGGCCAACAGCAAAACTTAACATGTAGGACGAGACATGATGCTTGTTAGGCGATATTACAATTTTTTTCCGGACAGACACAACGCTGTTAACAAACAGGTACTCATTTTACACTTGAGTACAGAGAAAGAATGTGAGTAAAGGGCCTTTTCCAAGGACTCAACTATGCGCCGAGTGAGGCTCGAACCCAGGACCTTCCGATCCAAAAGCGAGTGTCAAACCACTCAACCACTTTGCCGCACTCTATCATGTTTGCAGCACCAAATCGTATGTAAAGAATCCTAAAAGACTTACCTCTTGTATCCTGTCCACCAATTCTGTTTCGTACTTCCTAAGCTGTTCATCTACCCTGAGCATCCGCCTCTCAACGTCTTTGTGCAAGTTTTCAATGCCTCGCTCCAACTCCTCTACCTGTTTCGTTGGGGTTTTTTTTTTTAATCATTAAAAAAAGAAAAAATGATTGAAAATTCAAATTTTATAATGTCAGACCTATAGAATTAATTTTTCTTTTATTTATCATAAGAAAGGGGTGGGGGAGGGGGGCAGAATAGCACAGCTGCACAGCCTTCCCTTTGTAACTTGGGAGGTACCAGGTTTGAAATCCACCTACTGCGGTGTTTGAATCAAGTAAGTCATTTCATTCTAGTCTGTAACTTTGCAATACAGAAAAGTTGCTGACCCTTGGTTATTACAGTGGGTTTTTTTTTTGTTTTTGTTTTTTAAATTGACCCTTAAGACTAATTTCCCATGTGGATGAATTTAGGGAATTTCATTTTATTCATTTACTACTTAAGCATTTCTAACTTTTAATTTCCTCTTCTTAACTCACTCAACCCTGACACTGACTATATCCGTAGTTTACTCTGGTTACTTTTACCCCATGCCTATTTATTACATTTTTATGAAACAAATCATAGGCGTAGTATCAAAGCTAATGTTTTTCATTTTTACATGTTAATGATAGTTGAATAAATCTATCCTTGTACATGCTCATTTTTAATACTTTTTTTTTCAAATTTTGAAAAGTAGCAAAAATCTCTAGGATTGAGTGAGTTAACAATGTTGACATCCACCAAATGTCCAGGACTATTGCCGCCATAAAAATCTGCCATCATATGTGATGAGTAAATCTTTTTCACTTGTTTACTCTCATTCAAAGATGATGAAAAGTTCAAGTAAATTTCTGTTTAACCAAGAGTTCAAGAGACTAAGTTAACTATTTCAGTGTAGATATGTATCAATAAAGATGAGAGAAGATAGATTGAAATGGTTCGGACATGTAAAGAGACGAGAGAGGGAGTACGTGGGAAGGGAAGTATTGGACTTGCAAATAGTGGGAAAGAGAAAAAAGGGATGTCCAAAGACTAGATGGTGGGATAAGGTAAAAGATGAAATGAAAGAACTAGGCCTGGGGGACGATGATGCTCTCAACCGAAATGCATGGAGATGTGGCATTCATTCTGGCAACACTAAAAATGAGGGATAAGCTGACAGAAGAAGAAGGCAAAGTGACTTAAAATGAAAGAAAATCAGGTCCGTCCCCAGTCGTATTACTATTCCATAGAATAACAAATAATATAATTATCTGTTAATGTCATAAAGCTGTAAAGAGGAGAAGGTGGAAATGGACTGGACACGTCCTTAGAATGAATCTGAGTGCCATTCCCAGGATAGCCCTCGGGTCGACACCCCAGGGAATGAGAAGAAGAAGATAGGGCCGCCCACTGGAAACCTGGAAGAGGAGAATCAAGAAAGAGAAATGAAAGCTAGAGGATGGTCTTGGAGACAGATGACAAAAATGGCCTCGAATCAATAAAGATGGCGTTCCAACGTGTTAGCCTTATGTGCTGATCAAGCACCAAGAGGATAAGTAAGTAAGCAGACCTGCCAATCCTTCACATTCCAAAAATGGAATCAGAATGCCTGAAAATAGGAATTTGAGACAAAAAATAGGAAATTCACCTCTTTCACCCCCCCCCCCCCCCCCCTCTTTGCTCTTTTTTATTCTTACCATTATCATCATTTTTGAAAATCGGAATTTTAGAGACAATGGCAGAATAGTACAAAAAGGAAGAGTGAAAATAGGAATGATTCCGCCAAAAGCAGAAGGGTTGGCAGGTATGAAGTAAGTAATGTCATAAATTCATCATATTTTCAATATAAATACAAATATATGTTTACAAATATCTTTTTACTCTAAATAAAGAGTTTTTGACAAGTTGAGAGTCAGTTATAAAAAAAATAAATTCCGGCCAAAATTTAAAGTGTTTTGGCAATGTGGTCCTTACCCTGTCAATACGATCCTGCAATTTTTCATTTAGATTGTCTATCTGGCATTTGAGGAGTTGAATTTCACTATCCTTGTCGCTGCTTAGCAGTTGGCAATGTCTGGAATTACATGATCACAAGAAAGATGGTGATGGTGACGACTATGATGATGACAGTAATAATAATAATAATAATAATAATAATAATAATAATAATAATAATAATAATAATAATAATAATAATAATAATAATAATAATAATAATAATAATAATCGGTGTCGTAGTAGTAGTAGTGGTAAAAATGATAAAAATAATAATTTTAATAGTAATAATAATAATATATAATAATAATAATAATAATAATAATAATAATAATAATAATAATAATAATAATAATAATAATATATAATAATAATAATAATAATAGTCGTAGTAGTAGTGGTAATAATGATAAAAAATAATAATTTTAATAGCAATAATAATAATAATAATATTATAATAATAATAATAATAATAATAATAATAATAATAATAATAATAATAATAATAATAATAATAATAATAATAATAACAATAATAATAACAATAAGACAGATAATAATTTAAAATAGTAATAATATTGGTAATACTGACAACCAGAAACAACAACAATAATATAATAATGATATATTATGTTCACCTATTCCAAAAAGTGATTCAACTTTTGTCTTCGTGTTTAAGACAGTGCAAGTCATAACTTTGATTCTTTCACCAAAAAAAATGAATGCAATCGATGGCTTGTTCCAATATTTTTAGAACTTGCACGATCCAAGACACCCCCCACCCTTTCTATCGAGTCAATTAAACTGATTCTACCACCTGAGCTATGGGAACCCCCAATTATGTATCCTCCCCCACTGCTCAAAACCCATTAACTCTCTCGAGTTCACCCTCATTGAAAATCAAACAAATTTGTTCGATTTTCCATGCATATGAACTTGGCAGAGTTAAAACAAGAAATGAAGTGAGTAGAAAAGTGTCAGACATGATAGAGAATCAAAAATTTGCGGCGATGAGGATTTGAACCCACAGCCCTGCCTGTCCATGAGAGGGATGCTCTGCAATCGACGACATCCACCACTCCCAAAAAAAAAAATAGTTTCAACGTAGTATCTATCTTGAGTCCCTCTCATGACTTCTTGAGGTCATGAGGTCAACACATACAAACACCACGAAAGTTTGTTGGCGAGCTAGCAGTTAAGCTTATGAGCTCCATTCTCAACACAAACATATAACACAGAGACGATTGAGACATTGGGTAAGCTCCGATATTGGGTGAATATTAATTCAGAATAATGAGTGGATCTCAGGCACTTATTAGGAAGTGAGTAGAGGAAAAATGTCAGAAGACAACAGAGAATTAAAAAATGTCAAAGTGGCCCAGAAATTATATTATATTGATTTCAACACTTTCTTTTGTTTTTGTTTTTAATGGTTTTACGGCGCTTGCAACACATTTAGGTCATATCAGCGCCACTAAAAAGGAAGAAACTGGGATAGTAAAAAGTTCTAGAATTACAATTAAAGCACAAAAGAAAAGGTAAGACAAAGGGGAATTGGTTCAAATAGGGAACAGATGTAGATTCCAAGAGCACACCGTCAAAGTACTTAGTTTGAGATCAGCCCTTTCTTTCAGACCACCTCACATTCACACAGCATGGTAGATTTACACTTGGTCTTGTGTCATTATCTTTTGTATTTGACTGAAGAAGGGTTTTGAGCCTGAAATATTCCATGTTGGGTATTTTGTTCTTTTTTTTTAAGTTGTTATATTCATTTTAGTTTTTTTGGTTTTTTTTTACAGTCCACAGCATTTAGCAGCTTAGTATTACTTAACTCTTTCCTTTCCGATCTTTTTCAGTATTTTTCCCAAAATGGCAGGCTTACCGAGCAGAAAAATTGATTTTTTAAAACTCAAACAAGCTCTCTACAAAACAACTCTATGTTTTTATATTTATTAAACAAAGATCATTCTTCAAAGATTGTGATGTACAAATACTAAATCTGAATACGAAAAATGTATATAGGGAATGAGATTAGCGAAAGACTAGCATCCCTTGATTGGACGTCACCGGTGGAGAAGTTATTTGTAAACAAACCAACTACAAGCCAAGCGCTCGATATACAAACTTTATTATTCATATTTCTGTACAAAAATGCATGACGTTGATTATGATATGCATTTTTGTACCGAAATATGAATAATAAATTTTGTATTTGGAGCGCTTGGCTTGTAGTTGGTTTGTTTACAAACAACTTCTCCCCCGGTGACGTCCAATCAAGGGACGCTACTCTTCCTCTAATCTCATTCCCTAATGTGTCTTAACAAATGCGACGATTTTTGCTGCAGGTGGTAAGGAGAGGGTTAAACATGTTATACCGATATCCCCACTCACTTGTAAGCCTCCTCACATTCACACAACATAGTAGATTTACACTTGTTCTCCTCCCGACATTTTTCCAACTGGTCTTTGAGGGATCGGTTCTCCTTCTCCAATCTCACCTACACAACACAAAGCGAAAGAAAAAAAAACAATAAATAAAAGTTGTTATATTACTGTATAATTTGATCTTTGTGAACAAAGGCTACAAATATTTTATCTGTATTTTCTAGGCAAAACGTGTAAAAGTCAAAATATCTGTAGCAATGTAAGATGCCGGATTTAAAGACTTGCAGAAACAGGGAGCACAGTGAAAAATATTTCAACAACCCCTGAACTTTAGCAGTTTATCGGGTAAACATCCTCAGAAACGCAACCCAGTCCCAAGAATATTTTAAAGAATATGATAAAGCACAACATATAATGCATTAGAATAAATACAGTTAAACATTGTGATCCACTGTCTCAATAAGTTATTACAATGGGGTGAAGCAATTGTAAAAATGTGAATTTAAAGTTACAATAAATAAAAATACCAAATTTGGGAGCATTTTTGCAGTTTAATAAATTATATATATATTCTTCTCAAGAAACAACATGAAACTAAGCTAAATTTTAAAGTTTTGGCATTATACTCTCTAATTTTAGGCCTTAAAATTAGCTCACAACGTCAATTTAAGGTCAGTGATGACTCATCAGAGAGTTTATTTTTTAAAATCTATTATAAAATTTGGTTAAAAAACTTAAATATAAAAGGGGAAAGACAGCTCTGAATTTTGCTAAATTTAAATTTCTCAAATTTTTATTTATTGAATTTGGTAAAGCAGTAGGTAGATTAGATTGCAAATGATAGATTGATTGAATAAGAAATTATAGACTTGGGTAAACAAAGTTTGTTTTTACAGGTTTTATCCACATTTAGGACATTAGAGTACCAGCAAAAAGGAAGAAAATGGGAGTCTAAAAAATTCTAGTTTACAATTAAAAGCACACAAGTAAAAGTAAGACAATGGGGAGCAGTTCTATTAGGGATGAGATGTAGATTCCAAGAGCAGACTAATATATAGTAAACCTCGTTTGAGATCACTTATAAGTCTTATCCTGACATAAGCACAAGATTACATAAAGAGGAATATGCTCAAATGTTTACAGAACATTAATATATTCAAAAAAAAAATATATCATCTCCCCAAATCAACATCATACATTTGACTGTTTCCCTCTCAGCCAAGGACTCCAGCAAACGTCAGGACAAAAGAGAGTGACCCCCATTCTAAAACAAAAGTGGAAAGCAGCTCAGAAAAAAAGATATATCTAGAGGGGATAGAAGACACGGTAAGTGACCTCCCTGCCCACTATGGGAATGTGGGAAATAAAACTACAGCTGCAAATGTTTGATGTGGAGGGGATCAGAGATGCATTGTTTATATTTTATGCTCACTTTGCATCCCTGCACAAGTGCTGATGCATGGTTATATTAGTCTTCCCTAGTAATAAATCCTGACGATAAATTTTCCCATGCGGGCAGATGAAGAGAATTCGATTTTGACATTTTATAAAACTCTAAAATTGCAAGAACTTGAAATTTTCTAATACCTCTAATTATATCATAAGCAAATTCTTGTGTTTCAGTCGTATCAAGATTAAAATAAAAAGATATATGGCAAGTCTGTCATAGTTCAAAGGTCATTTCCAGCTGATTTATTTTCTTAACCATTTTAAAGTGGCCTGATTATCTAGAAGAAGTGAAGTCAGTAGGAAAGTGCCAGAAGACAATAGAGAATAAAAATTTTTGTGGCAGCGGTGGGGGCTCAAACCGTGGCCTTGGTAAACTTATAGCCTGACACTGACCAAAAAATGACGTCAAACTGCCAGTACTTTTGGATTTCAGTATAAGGCAATAACATAACGATGGCTATGCTCAAACCCGCGACCTTACTGGTACGACAACTCCACCTGGCCGGGGAGAGCATGGCTCCACCGGGAGGATAACTTTGACAGTAGAGCCACGCACTCCCTGGCCAGGCGGAGTTGTCGTACCATTACTGGTACTGGTCACAGGTTCGAGCCCCCATCGCTGTTGCAAAATTTTGATTTCACTATTGTCTTCTGGCATTTTCCTACTCACTTCATTTCGTCTGATTATCTACGGTGCCATTTACCTGGACAGAGTTATCATTGCCAGCCTCCCTATCCTGGACGTACTTGGTAAGACATTTCAGTTCGTGTTCCTTGGTGCGGATCAGATTCTCCATGTCTCGGACTGAAGAAAGTCAAATAAAAATGATGTTTGTATTCGCTAATCATCATCATCAGAACCATCAACACCAACATATCATCATCATCAGAACCATCAACATATCATCATCATCAGAATCATCAACATCAACATATCAACATCAACATTTCATCATCATCATCACCACCATCAGAACCATAAACATCTTATCATGATCATCATTACCATCACCAACACAACAACCACCACATCCTCATTATTACAATAAATAAAATAAAATTCCCTTTAGTCATCCACATAGGGGAAATTTGTCTCTAGGGTCTATTCCAAGGGAAGACTGGAATTACCCAGGCGTCAGCCGCAATGCAGCACCGCAAATTGAGCTAGGGCGAGGTGGTGACTTGCTCAAGGTCACACAGCACAGCGGCAGGTGATCGAACTCAGTACCTTTTTGGTACAAAGCAAAGACCGTACCGCTGAGCCGTGCTGCTACCCCCCCCCTTTTTTTTTCTTCTTTAAAATATACAATCCCCTTTATTCTTCATCCCCTAGGATTAGCTAATCATCATCATAATCATCACCATCAGAACAATCAACATCAACATAACATTTATTTTTTTAAAAATATAATTGAGCTTTTATATAGCGCAATATCAACTAAACGTGCTCAAAGCCCTTTACAAGAGGTCCCTGGCCATTTAACATTTACCATTTAGGACAGGACATGATGCCAGTAAGGCGATATAACAATTTTTTCGGATAGAGGCAACACTTTTAACGGCTAGGTACTCGTTTTATACCTGAGTACGGTGAGAGAATGTGAGTAAAAAGCCTTCTCCAAAGACTCAACCTATGCGCCGAGCGAGGCTCGAACCCAGGACCTTCCGATCCGAAAGCGAGTGTCATACCACTAGACCTCACAGCCGCACAACATATCATCATCATCACCATCATCAGAACCATAAACATATTATCATAATCATCATTACTATCACCAACACAAAAACCACCACATCCTCATTATTACAATAACCTGATGTGGTTGTAGTCCAGTGCCCAAGAAAGAGTAAGATAAAAATGATTCATTTAAACAAAGACGAAGAAGTACATCTCAACAGCAACCAGATGACCAGTAAAATGGAAGAAAATGGGATAGCAAAAGAATTCTAGAATTACAAGTGAAAGTAGCCAAACAAAAGTAAGACAAAGGGAACTGCTTTATATAAGGAACAAACATAGCTTCCAAGAGCACATTATCAATGTACTTAGTTTGAGATCACCTAAAAATCAAATCCAGACACCAGCACAGGATCCCACAAAGAGGAATACATTCAGATGTTTACAGAATATATCCAAAACAGAAAACATAACTAACAGTACATAACAGAGAGATGATCTACAAGGACTATAGGAGGTGGGCACCAACAGGGAAATGATCTGGGACTATGGGAGTTAGGTACCAGTGGAGAGTGAATCCAGGAATATGGGAGGTGGTCACCAGTGAGGAGTGAACCGAGAAGGGTACTTCATTTTTCCAAAACCTACCAAAACCGTCAGAAGTTATGGGAAGTGTACTTTGTTCCTGTCATTCCAAGACAAATATAAGAAGCAACTCGGAAAACAGAGATATAAGGGGATAGCAAGAAGGCACAGCCAGTGACCTCCTGCCCACCACGAGAGGTCAAAGGACCTCCTGCCCACCATGGGAGGTCAAGGACCTCCTGCCCACCATGGGAGGTCAAAGGACCTCCTGCCCACCACGGGAGGTCAAGGGACCTCCTGCCCACCACGGGAGGTCAAAGGACCTCCTGCCCACCATGGGAGGTCAAAGGACCTCCTGCCCACCATGGGAGGTCAAGGACCTCCTGCCCACCACGGGAGGTCAAGGGACCTCCTGCCCACCATGGGAGGTCAAAGTACTTCCTGTCCACCATGGGAGGTCAAAGGACCTACTGCCCACCACAGGAGGTCAAAGGACCCCAACCAGGGGGAGTTGAAAACATCCAAGTTGCTGCATGCCACAACCATCAAAACTAAGAAAAACGGCAGATGCATGTCATTCTTGACTTTTGCGAGATGATATTGCATCGGTGCCAACAGTGGACACGTTCAGAACAATGGCAAGTGCTTTCCATGCAGCACAAGTTACAAAACAGATTGTGTTGGCAGAGAAAGAATAATAGAAAAAGAAGATAAAGAAGAGGATGAGGAAGAAGCAATAAAGAGACAGAAAGAATTGAGCTCCCAGGAGAAGTAACAATACATTTGAAGAGTACGAGGGAAAAACAACAGATGTCCATTTTTGAAATTTTTGTGGCTGCCCTCTTTGAGTGATATCAGGGCATTAGCTATAAACTTTCCCTTTATAAAGAGAATTTACAACCACAACTCTTTAATGGTTGTAGTATTTTTGTTCGGTGTTATTTCTGTAGAGGGGGAATTTAGACGCCAAGCATCAATCAAGGGGGCAGTCAAGAAAATTTTAAAAACTGGACATCTGTGGTTTTTCCTTCGTACTCTTCATTTCTTTTCTTAATTTTTTTTTTTAAATCAAGGACTACACATCCATCTTACTGCATTCCATTTTCTGTTGCAGCTGCCGGCACAGCTCTTGGTTATCCGACTCCATCTTCTTGAGCTGTTCATGCAGACAGTGCAATTGGTCGTTCTGTTTCTTGACATCACCACACAAGTGTGTCTTCTCCGACTGCAGAGTGTCTACCATGCATTTCCTCTCCCTGGGTGATGATGAAATCATGAACAGATACTTAAGAGTACAAGACTGTGAAAAGATTGGGGTGGGGGGGGGGGGAGGAGCCCTGATACAGTGGCATCCTGATAAGAGTCAACACCGCTGGACCAGAAAGATTGGTTTTACTTTAAACAAGCTTGATTTTATCTTAATAAATAGAGGTGCCTAAAAGAGTCAATCAAATGGAGATAAAGATAAAGGGAGTAAATCTGACTCATGAATGGACAACACAAAACAATCGACATTTCAGCCTTTGGCCTTTTTCAAGTAAACACAAAATACATATTACACATATCATTTTTTTTAAAAATAAAATTAAAAATTAAAAAAAAAATTTTTTAAAAAAGAAATATATATATATATATATATATATATATATATATATATATATATATATATATATATATATATATATATATATATATATATATATATATATATATATATATATCTTTTGTGTTTACTTGAAAAAGGCCAAAACGTCGTTTGTTTTGTATTGTTCATTCATGAGTCAGATTTACTCCCTTTATCTTTATCTCCATGATTTTATCTTGTAGTAATGAAACACACTTAAATAAAGTACAGGAAATTTGGGAACAACAAGAGGTGTCTACTTTAAGCAGAGGTTGACTTAATGTGGATTCCACTGTAGCTCACGAGCAAAAGGAACCAGCTTTGAAACACGGCGGTATTAGTCCCAGATGCAGTCGGTACTTTTTCTGACCCGTTTATGCACCCAGCAGCTTTTGGATAGCTTCATTTGCTAGAACTGGTGGTAAGTACTTTGAGATAGACTAGGGTCCTGGGCAAAGGGTAGGGAGCAAGTATTACTGGCCATGTATTACTACAAAGATTGGGATAAACTTCAGCTTTATGGACATCTTTAAGGCTCTGGAGACATGAGTTGTGCACAGATTATCATATTTGTCTATATTGTTAATTGTATATTCCTTTCAGTGAAATATCACGCCATGCAAGTAAGAGCATCCATTATATAAGACAAAAGAAACAATCATCGCATTGTCACAAAACTTTAAAATCTCAACTTTCTTTTTTGTCCAAATGAATGTGAAATCTAATAATTTTATTTCATTTCCATTCTGGTTGAACGCAGGAGGATTGTCAACTCAACTCAGGTTGTGAATGACTACCAAGTGATAGGCAATGATGGATATTGTAAGAGTGCTAGAACAAAAAGGATACCTAACAGGCAACTGGCACTGTATGAAATTAAAATATGGTTTAAAATATGGCCTGCTGGGGAAATAAATGAAACAAATGTGAAGCTCATTTAGCATGGTTGATACGTGGAAATGTATTATATAACTGTTCATATTTATTACTTTTGAAATTTCTACCAAATATGCGCACACACAAAAAAAAAAGTTTGCTGACGGTCAAACTTTTATAAATAGAATTTGGCTAAATTATCTATAAGTGTACATTTTGTATCTATATCATGAAACAACAACAATGCTAAACAAGGCCGTGAATAAAAGGTAAGTGAATGTCATTAGATTAAGAGGAAGTTCATGTTTTTATGTTTGATTTTATCATATTTTTTAAAAACTCACGACAGCTGCTGTTTCAGGGTTTCAATCTCGCCATTGGCCATAGTCAAGTTGCTACAAGTCTGGGTCATACAACGTTCCATCTCCTCCGAGTCTTTCATCCAAGTCGATTTATCTTTCAGCATCTGTTTCTCCAGTTCCTGAAGCTGTGGGGAAGAGAAGAAATATAAAGGTGTAAAATACAAGCATCAATATAAAAAAAAAACCGTGATCTTCTATATAGCACAATATCCACTGAACGTGCTCAAAGTGCTTTACAAGGGGTCCCTGACCAACAGCAACACATAACATGTAGATTAGGACATGACGCACGTTAGGCTATATTGCAATTTTTTCCAACAGAGACAATGCTGTTAACGCCCAGGTACTCATTTTACACTGGTGAGAGAATGTGAGTAAAGAGCCTTTCCAAGGACTCAAATATGAGCCGAGCGAGGCTCGAATCCAGGACCTCCCAATCCGAAAGAGAGTGTTATACGACTAGATCACATATCACAAATCCACTTCAAATCTTCAATGACTTGTATTTGCAAAAGGCCTCACGGGCCCATCACAACAAATCTTCAGTTACAGTCAAATCAAAACAGGGAACAGTCACAGATTACTTTGACGAGCGAGTGCATTTAAAACTGTTTTGAAAGTTTCCAAGCATTCAACGATCGTTATCTCCGTTGGCAGGACAATATGTTCAAAGCATTTTACAGAGAGTTCCAAGAGACGAAACCAAGAAGACACTTTTACAATTTAATAATTTTGACAGGGACAAACAATCTGGTACTCATTTTACATCCGAGTACAGTGAGAAAATGTGGGTAAAAAAGCTTATTCCAAGGATTCAATTTTGCATCACCGAAAGCAGGAGTAAACCAGGTACATCCAAGTCAAAAGTCAAGTGTCTTACGACAAGACCACAAAGTCAAGTAGAAAGTGATTAACCCAAAAAAAATGGTCAATCTTATTGTGATCTTTGATTTAAACAAAATACAACTCAAGTTTGACGATTATAATAACATCGGAAAATGACATTTAAAAAGAAACCATACACAACACTTCATCTTCAAGTACGAAGTCTGTGCCAGACATCGGTGATCATGGTACGCCATTCATCTCTCTAATCAGATAACCTCAGAAAACTAATATTATTCTTCTCTTTCTTTGTCACTCACCCAGCTGTTCAAACTATTCAAATATGTTTTTCTTGGTCTACCTTTACTCTTTTTACCTTCTATCTTTCCTGTGAGAGCAAGATGTTCAATACTAGACAGTAAAAATTAAAACCTCAATAGATTCACAACACTGTTGTACAGGAAAACTGCATGCAAAAATAACTATATCCAAGAGCCATTGATCGGTCAGTGGAAGAAAAAAAACTTGAACTTTGAGCTTTTATATAGCGCAATATCCACTAAGCGTGCTCAAAGCGCTTTACAAGGGGTCCCTGGCCAACAGCAACACATAACATGTAGGACGAGACATGACGCCTTCAGGCGATATTACACATTTTTGGGACAGAGATAACACTGTTAACTACCAGGTACTCATTTTACACCCGAGTACGGTGAGAGAATGTGAGTAAAGAGCCTTCTCCAAGGACTCAACTATGCGCCAAGCGTGGCTCGAACCCAGGACCTTCCGATCCGAAAGCGAGTGTCATACCACAAGACCACGTAGCCGCACAAATAATAGAAATCTATGCCAAGCTTGCAAGGACATTAGAATTTAGATTCATAAATCGTGTCCAATGCATGGCAAAGCGTGTAGCTATCCATTCCTACCTTGATATTGAGACACTGTGTGTTTGTGTCAGCCTCTTTCAATTGACAACAAATCTGCTGTACTTTGTTCCTGGACTCGGCTAGAGATCGCTCCAGGGACGTGTTGTCCTCCATCTTGCATTTCAGTTCCTCGACCGTGCGCCTAAGATCGTCTTTCAATTTTCTTATCTGGTGATTGTTATTGAAGGATAAACGTTTACATATTTGAAGAGAGAATAGGAAGGAGGGAAAATAAAAAGATGGGGTACCCGATAGCTCAGTTGGTAGAGCAATCACTTCACACGCAAAGGGATTGAGATCGATCCCGGGTGCAGTCCAGATTTTTTTTTTCGGACCCTCCCCCTTGTCCACACAGCAGTGAATGGGTAGCTGAGTCTGTTAGATTTGGTGGAAAGTACTTGGAGATAGAATAGCGTCCCATCCAAAGGATAGCAAGGAATTGCTATTGTCCGTTTCACGCTATAGAAACTGGGATAAACTCTGGCTCTATGGGCCGAATGGCTCTGAAGGACTAAATATTTAAAGGAAAAAGAAGATGTGATATCAAGTAAGTAAAAAAACAAACACTTTTTTAAAATAAACGAATATGCTGAGAATCCCAAAAATTAGTTGGAAAGTAATCCTTAAGATCTGCAAGGCAACAGAGCCAGAATTTATTGATGGGATGTATGTATTTGAGTAAATTGCTCACCAATTAAGCCAGCCAAATCAATCTGACCAACATGGAAAATTGAGTGTGACCTTAAACGTTTATGTAGTGCGTCAGGAAAATTTAGTGGGCAACTTATCAATCAACTCATGGTCTTAAAACAATATCAAAGAGCCGTGTGTGATGCTGGCTTCGTTCATTCTATGCCGGTGATAAATACATCTTTCTATTCATTTTCAACTCAAAACACAATTTTCGACTGTAATATTAAATAGATCAGTAAAATTACATTGGGCATCAAATCATAAGTTTGGAAAAAAAAATTGCAAAACTTCAATTATGATCAAAACTGAAATGTTGTCTGCACAGGCAGTGGTGGAAAATGGCGTAAATAAAATCTAAAAATTGTAAAGATAACCCCTGCCCCGCCTCAGAAATTTGACAAGTATGGAGTATCACAGTTGCCAATCAAAGTATTTAACTCACTCAACCCTAACACCGACTATATCCGTAGATCACCCGGGTTACTTTTACCCCATGCCTATTTATTACATTTTTCTGAGACAAATTATAGGCGTAGTATCAAAGCTAATGTTTTTATTTTTTGCATAATAATAAAACTATCTATGTACATGCTCATTTTAATACATTTTTTTCCAATTTTCAAAAGTAGCAAAAAATCTCTAGGATTGAGAGAGTTAAGACAATCTATAAATAACACGCCTTACACAAGCATCTCGTTGTTCCAGCTCCAACTCATACGTGTTTCGTATGTCATCCATTGTCTTCAAATGGGTGCACACTTCATTTCGGCATAACGACAACGCATTCTCCAGCTCAACGTTCTGCTCTTGGGTTTCTTTCAGATTCTTCTCACATGCATTAAGCTGACCAGTCAGTAAATGCTCCATCTTTTCCTTTGCCTATAATAATAATTTTTTTAAATAATTTTAAAAAACAACAAAAAACATGAGCGTTTATATAGTCAAATATCCATTAAATGTGCTCAAAGCACTTTACAAGGGGTCCCTAGCCAACAGGAACATGTAGGATGAGACATGATGCCTGTTAGGCGATGCTATAATTTTTTTTAAAAACTAGTAAAAAGCCCGCAATTTCGCGGGGAAAGAACTATTTTCATTCGATACTGTACTCACCATCATTTAATGAGGGCAGATTGGTAAACAACGTTGTCTGTGTAATTTGGTATATCTTCGGTTGATTTTTCTGTGTGGCCCAGTAATATATTTAATAATATATTCCCTCAACTAACCACAAGAAAAAATTAAACCTAGTACCTTTAATTAACCCAAATAGGAAAAACAAACACCCGAGCACTTTAATAAGACTTATGACTAACCCTAATAGGAAAATAAAATCATCCGATCTCGAGCTAACCCTAATAGAAAAAATCATGACAAATTGAATAAACAAGCGCCTGACAAAAGATCAAAGGTGAAAATACCAATTTAAAGAATACTGGGGATGTAGGAGCTTTCTGAATGTCTCCCATTTACTTAACTTATGGAAAAACAAACACCCTAGCACCTTTAATAAGACTAACCTCTCGAGCTAACCCTAATAGAAAAAAACAACTCTCGGACTGCTTTGCACTACCTTTCAATACTTAACAAATCAAAATGGCGGCCGAAAATCAAAACAATGGTCAAATTAGGAAATTTTAAACTTTCACAAATCTATCAAGGTTTGTTCTAGAGTTTTTAAAATACTTCTATATAATGACAAATTGAATAAATAAATGCCTGACAAAATATCAATTGGGAAAATACAAATTTAAAGAATACTGGGGATGTAGGAGCTTTCGGAATGTCTCCCTTTTACTTAACTTATGGAAAAACAAACATCCTAGCACCTTTACTAAGACTTATGACTAACCTTAATAGAAAAAGAAATATCCTCCGATTTTCGAGCTAACCCTAATAGAAAAAAATGGCGACTGAAATACATGAATGCCACGATTTGCTGAAAAATGCCAACACCCACACACACATGTATACACCACACACAACACACACACACACACACGCACACACACACAAACATACACGCAATTAGAACATACCACTACATAACAACACTGATCACCGCTAAATCAACAACACAACGGAAGTAATAATAATACTTGATGCCATAAATAGATGACGCAAATTGACAACTTTTTACAGTGTCAAAATTAGTTGATTTTGAGAGTCGTGTCGTCGGTAGATATATTTTATGATATCTGTTTGACTCAACGAACTTTCAAACTGACTTTAAATTATAAAAGGAAATCAAGTTATCTGTTTATCTATCTGTAAAAAATACATTTCTAATTTTCAAATCTTTCAGTAGAGTTGTGCGCCGTATCAATTTTTTTATTGACTCAAATAAGCACAATGTTCTCCACAGTGCTATATTTCTTTAAGAAAGGAAGAGAGACAATGATAATGGTCAGGTACTCATTTTACACTTGAGTATGGAGACTCAATTACATGCCATTCAGAACTGGACTCGAATCCTGGACCTTCCAGTCCAAAGGTAAAAGTCATTCGACAAAACCACATGGCAGCATATATAATAAAATATATTGTGGGCAATGACAGTCCAGTTGACCATCAAAAGCTATAGCCCAACATCAACTAAATGTGCTCAAAAAGCTTTACAGGGGTCCCAAATCAACAGCAACGCTTAACAAGAAAGACAAGACATGACTATTGTAAGGATCGATAGAAAATTTTTACAATATAACAAAGATGATAATAACAATAAAAAGATACTGTTTTTATTGGTTACTCTCTCCCTCCCTCTGTGTATATTTGTGTGTGCTATCTACCCCTCTTTCGTTAGTTTTTATTGAGCTTTAAATAGAGCAATATCCACTAAATGCGCTCAAAGCGCTTTACAAGGGGTCCCTCGTCAACAGCAACATTTAACATGTAGGATGGGACATGACGCCTGTTAGGCGATATTATAATTTTTCGGACCAAGACAACGCTGTTAACCGCCAGGTAGTCATTTTACAACTGAGTACGATGAGAGAATGTGAGTAAAGAGTCTTTTCCAAGGATTCAACTATGCACCGAGTGTCATGCCACAAGACCACAGAGCCACGGTTCCACAATGAATAAAACACAACAAAAACTTACGTATTTGGCCGCTTCCACCTCATGAAATAAACAATCGATCTTGTCCGCTTGGTTCCGGGTCGACAGTTTAAGATCATCAATGTGTTTCTGAGCTTGAGAGTATTTCAGCCTGCAAGAATCCACATCCTCTTTAACCTGTGGAAGGTTTAATAAAAAAGCTTTTTCTTTTTAATGGAAAAAAAAAAAAGCCTAAGTTATGAGCTTTTATATATATATATATATAGCACAATATCAATGTATCTCGTGTTTTACATAAGTCAAGCGATGTTAAGCGTGTCAGTGGCTGGATGGATGACAGTAGAAAAGGCTAGTCCCGATGTCGTGTTCTTGGGTAAGGCACATAACATTAATTCCCCAACTCGATTCTAGTGTCAGGGTTGCTAATCCAGCAGGTCAAAATTTACTGAACTTTTACACAAACATACTGACAAACACACAAACAAACTGACAAACCAACCCCTTTCTGAGCACCGAACCGCTGTAAATAGACCTTTTGTACTTACCTTACTTCCGTTTAGCAGATGATTGGAAAATATACTGAGAGTTAGTAATGTACTGAATTCCGTAAATGAGTACTTGAGTATAGATAGATCGAAGTTGCCATCACTCAGGTCTTTGTTATTGGTTTTTTTTTTTTGCCATCCATGTCAATGAGTAATTCTCACTAAACTGTACTAACCAGACTATAAAAGTTCATGTTCACACATAGTTTTGTGTGATGGTCCGTTATACTTCCGGATGGCAATGTTGTGAGCTTCTTAGCCAAGCGCATACTATCTATAAACGGAGAGGAGAGGACAATTGTGAGAGAATTGGTACAAAAAGGACGTTTAACACGATCCTATTTAAGAAACAATACTTGGCATGAGTATTGCTGTATAAACATCAATAAAATATGTATAACATGAATTATATCTTCCAATATAAATAACTTCACATCTGTAAACGTTTAACTCCAACTGACACATTTCAGACCAGTGAAACATCACTTATACATCCTGGGTAGGCCTACATCTCTTACCAAAAAAAAAAAAAAACAACATTCCTTCACATATTATTATTGTGTAATGAGGCCATAAACAAACTTCAATTATTTTTTTTCTCTCGTCTCATTCGACATATATATATATATATATGTGTGTGTGTGTGTGTGTATGTATGTATGTGTGAATGTGTATAGATATAAAAATATATACAAATTCATCCTGAGTATTTATATAGGGCAATATGCAACAAATGTGCTCAAAGCGCTTTACAATGAATCCCTGGTAAACAGCATTTAACATGTAGGACATGACATGACACCTGTTAGGTGATATCACATTATTTTGTCCAACAGACACAGCACCGTTAATGGCCAGGTACTCATTTTACACATGAGAACGGTGAGAGAATGTGAGTTAAGAGCCTTTTCCAAGGACTAAACTATGTGCCGTGTGAGCAGGTCTTGAACCCTGAACCTTCCGAATGTCATGCCACAAGACCACATACCCATCTAAATTTAAATTGAGCTTTTATATAGGGCAATATCCACTAAACCTGCTCAAAGCGCTTGAACCCAGGACCTTCAGATCTGAAAGCGTGTGTCATACCACAATACCACACATTATCATATTAACTCTCGTGTTCACGTGAATGGCCAGAAGAAATAGATTTGTTCGACATTTTTTTACTTAATTCATGGTGAACTCAATACCAGCAAATGTCTTACTGATGTGTTTGTTTTGTTTTTAAGGGATTTACGGCGCTTGCAACACATTTAGGTCATATCAGCGCCAGTAAAAAGGAAGAAAATGGGATAGTAAAAAGTTCTAGATTTATAATTACAGCACCCATGAAAAGGTAAGACAAAGAGGAATTGGTTCAAATAGGAAACAGATGTAGATTCCAAGAGCACACTATCAAAGTACTTAGTTTGAGATCACCTAAAAGTCTCATCCAGACACAAGCACAGGTACCCCACTAAGAGGAACACACTCAAATGTTCACAAATCATATATAATACGTAAACAAAACAAAGTACAGTGCATAACAGAGAGATGATTTACAAGGAAAAAGATATCATCTCCTAAAACTAACTATACATTTGACTGTTTCCCTCCCAGCTAGAGTATTTGGCCCGGACGCAACCAAGTAATTTCATTCCAAGATAAAGAGAGAAAGCAAGTTGGAAAACAGATATAGAGGGATTGAAAACACAGTATGATTGTCTTACTGATACAAGGTCCTGTTCTTTCTGTTGAATCTTGATCTGAGACCCACTTCTTGTCCAATCTCGGACTTGTAAATGAAGTCCGAAGTGTTCCATTATCTGAATATTTTTTAATAATAAAAATATAATAATATAATAATAATAATAATAATATAATAATAATAATAATAATAATAATAATAATAATATAATAATAATAATAATATATAAATAATAATAATAATAATAATAATAAATAATAATAATTAATAATATATAAATAATAATAATAAAATAATAATAATAATAATAATAATAATAATAATAATAATAATAATAAATAATAATAATAAATAATAATAAATATAATAATAATAATAATAATAATAAAATAATAATAATAATAAATAATAATAATAATAATAATATAATAATAATATAATAATAAATAATAATAAATAATAATAAATTATTGGTGTGAAATATGGGGTAAAAGACAGCTGATTAGTAATAAAAAATAATCTTTTGGTGCGCATTAATACAACTAACTCCAACGTTTATAGTTTTGGGTCAAATTGTCATTCAAGCAGAAGGACAAAGATACAAATTATGGTGAATAGAAATACTAATACCATACCATTTGGTTACAAAATAACTAATAATCTTACTTGTAGGGGTGGAATAAACGTATTCTTTCATTTCTTTGTATTTATTAAACTCATTATATTTTTATCATGCAATCACACATACTTGCATACTCATTATGTTATTGGGCACGATAAAAATAACTCGTTTAATAAATAAAAAGAGATGAAACAACCGCATCGTATCCCACAAGTCTGGAACAACCAATAGCAAATCGTATTTATTCTGAAACTACGTCATGAAGAAATCATTATGACACTTGTTTCATTTAAAAAAAGAAATCATTCAAGTTTGTATCGCTGCCACGTTTATTGATGGCAGTTGAATCAGTCGGCAAAGAAATGCTCAAAAACAATTGGAGAGAACTTGATTGAGTGACACATCACAAAAAAAAAACAAACAAACAAAAAAAAAAAAAATAAAAAAAAAGAGTTTTATATAGCGCAAAATCCACTACAGCATCATTTAACATGCAGGACGGGACACGACGCCTGTTAGGCTATATTACAATTTTTCAGACAAAGACAACGCTGTTAATGGCCAGGTACTCATTTTACACCTGATTACAGTGAGAGAATGTGAGTAAAGAGCCTTTTCCAAGGACACAACTATGCGCAGAGCGCGAGGCTCAAACCCAGGACCTTCCGATCCGAAAGTGAGTGTCATACCTAAAGACCACATAGCCGCACAAAATGGTGAACACCTTGAAATCCATTAAAGATAAATGTATTTTTAAAAATCATTCAAAATACGTTAAAAGTCATTTTTTAGTTTTGATTTCCAATAAAGAAAACTTGAATTTTTTCTCTTTATTTTCACTAAAACATCCTATGCTTAGCTGAGCAGCTGTCTGTTTCTCTGCAAACTATTTTCTTATTGGTTCCAACCTTCTGGGAAACCCTGAACATCATGCATGTAACATTGCCACCATTATTGGAAAGGAAGGAACCAATTTATTGCAATGACAAAAACTTGAGCACAATGACTATCTTAATCAATGACAAAAACTTTAGCACAATGACTATCTTAATCAGTGACAAAAACTTGAGCACAATGACTATCTTAATTAATGACAAAAACTTTAGCACAATGACTATCTTAATCAATGACAAAAACTTTAGCACAATGACTATCTTAATCAATGACAAAAACTTTAGCACAATGACTATCTTAATCAGTGACAAAAACTTGAGCACAATGACTATCTTAATTAATGACAAAAACTTTAGCACAATGACTATCTTAATCAGTGACAAAAACTTGAGCACGATGACTATCTTAATCAATGACAAAAACTTGAGCACAATGACTATCTTAATCAATGACAAAAACTTTAGCACAATGACTATCTTAATCAGTGACAAAAACTTGAGCACAATGACTATCTTAATTAATGACAAAAACTTTAGCACAATGACTATCTTAATCAATGACAAAAACTTAAGCACAATGACTATCTTAATCAATGACAAAAACTTTAGCATAATGACTATCTTAATCAATGACAAAACCTTTAGCACAATGATTATCTTGATTTGGGGTTCCCGATAGCTCAGTTGGTAGAGCACTCGCCTCAGAGACAAAGGGACTGAGTTTGATCCCAGGTGAAATTGAGATTAATTTTCTTTCGGACCCCCCTCTGTCCACCCAGCATATGATTGGGTGGGTATCTGGATCTGTTAGATCTTGTGGAAAGTACTTTGTGATATATTTCACACGCAAAGAGACCAAGATCGATCCCGGGTGCAGCCGAGTTTGTTTTTTTCTGACCACCGCCCCCCCCCCCCTCCCCCTCTGTCAACCCAGCAGTGATTATTGTTTATCTGGGTCTGTTAGATCTTGTGGAAAGTATTTTGTGATATATTAGCATCCTATCCAAAGGGTAGCAAGCAATATCTCATGTCCATTTCACGCTATAGAAAACCTATATACACTCCAGCTCCACTGGCATTGTGGCTCTGAAGGACTACTTATCTCGATTTAAATAGGAATTTATGACCCTGCAAAAAGACGAGGGTCGATCATCTCTTTCTTGTATACATCATCATCATCATCATCATCATCATTGCCTTTTTCACCCTGGGTCAGGGTATAGGCCACAGATAAACAGTTTCCATCCTTCTCTATCCTGAGCTAACTTTTTTTTTATCTCATTCCATGTCTTACCACTTCTCTGTATATCAGCTTCTTTCATCGGGTCAGCAGAGTCCTTTCGGCTGTGTCTGTTGTCCTTCATAAATTCTGTCATTCCAGAAACTCTTCGGTTGCCCAAGCTAAAAAAAGGATTTGGTTTGTCCGTCTGCGTTTCTGTAGCGGTTTGAGTTTAATGGAAAGGGGTGTTGTATACTCTATTATTTATTTTTAAACACGGCTTACATGAGAACTTTTTGAGATTGTTTCAAAAAGTCTTTTTTTTTTCCACTCTATGAAAATCATCCTGTCAGAAATGGTAGAGACAATTTAATATGAATAAGAGATGTGAGACCCACCTGAATTTCATCCAAAGATTTATTTTTACAAAGCAGGATGGCCTCCAGTTCCTTGATACGAGCGCGAGCCTCTCTTAGGGCCGGCGAGACAGATTGTTGGGAGCTATCCTCTTCATCCCGGGACCTTTTTTCCATGTCATAGATCTAGTAGAGAAGAGTAGAGAGATTAAAAACCAATGACTGGTGGTTAAGAGAGACTGCTTTAACCCTTTGAAAGTAAGACCAAACTTCTTTTAAACTATAATAATAATAATAATAATAATAATAATAATAATAATAATAATAATAATAATAATAATAATAATAATAATAATAATAATAAAAATAACAATAATAATAATATATACTTTATTCATCCAAAAAAATGGAAATTCGTTTACAGACGTGGCATGCATAAAAATGTATAAACACTAAGTTGAGAATCTATGGTGACAATAATAATAATAATAATAATAATAATAATAATAATAATAATAATAATAATAATAATAATAATAATAATAATAATAATAATAATAATATATACTTTATTCGCCAAAAAAAATGGAAATTCGTTTACAGACGTGGCATGCATAAAAATGTATAAACACAAAGTTGAGAATCTATGGTGACAATGTATACATATATAATATATGCAAATGCACAAAAATGTAAAAATATACAACCAAGAACCAATAGCAACACATGACATAAAAATGTGCTGCTTTGAACAGAGAAAACACCCTAGGCAAACCTGTCAGGGACAGCTGACAAGACATCTATTTAATTTTGTAAAAAAAATAAAACTTGAAGGAAAAAAAAATTTTTTTTTTAAATTGAGCTTTTTATAAAGCGCAATATCCACTAAACGTGCTCAAAGCGCTTTACAAGGGGTCCATGGCCAACAGCAACATGTAACATTTAGGATGGATGACGACTGTTAGGCGATATTACAATTTTTTTTGGATTGAGACAACACTGTAACACCTGACTACGGTGAGAGAATGTGAGTAAAGAGCCTTCTCCAAGGACTCAACTATGCGCCGAGTGAAGGTCGAATCCAGGAGCTTCCGATCTGAAAGCGAGTGTCATACCACTAGACCACATAGCTGCACAAATAAATTGGATATACTTAAAATGCATTATATATTCACCATCATGTAAATTTGAAATATTATTAGATATTATTTACAACGACATCTCACCACGAACAAGCACCTCATCATTGGTGAAGAGCCCAGACCTTGTCAATCTTCAGGTCCGATTAAAAACAGGCCAAATTTATGTACCATCCATAAAATCTACCACAAGTCGATTTATCCAGAAACTCTAAAATCAAACGCCCACTCTTCGTTTGTTTGTTTTTAAGGGTTTTACGGCGCTTGCGACACATTTAGGTCATATCAGTGCCAGTAAAAAGGAAGAAAAAGAAATAATCAAAATATTCTAGACTTACAATCAAAGCACCCAAGGAAAATTTAGGCATAGGGGAATTAGTTCAAATAAAGAACAGGTGTAGATTCCAAGAGCATACGATCAATGTAGGTGATCTCAAGGAAGGAAGAAAGGAGAGAAAAAGGCAAAGATGTAGCAGATTTGCTTATAAATTAATGTAGGAACACTAACCCTTTGCTCTAGATTGGCGATGCGACAGTTCCTCTCGTCGACATCTTCTTGTAAGCACACAATCTGGACACTCCGCTCATTCAGCCTCGTCTCCAGACATTGGATAGTTCTGTCCCGTTCCTCCAGGCAGCTCAACGTTTCCTCCAGTTTTCGCATCAAATTCTTCTTATCCGCCTCCAAGGCTCCCACTTGGCATTCTAGCTCATGGTTATGGCACATCCCTGAGAGGAGAAAAATAGCATTGAAAAATAAAGGATCATGGAAATGTCGTTAAAAAAAAGAAAGAATAAAAGAAATTAATAATAATAACAACAACAAAAAATTTTAATAATAACAATAATAATAATACTAATAATAATAATAATAATAATAATAATAATAATAATAATAATAATAATAATAATAATAATAATAATAATAATAAAATAATGATAATAATAAAAGAGTAATTAAAATAATAACAATAGTAATAATAATAATAATAATCTAAAAAATAATATAATAGTAGTAATAAAACTGATAATAATAATAATAATAATAACAATAATAATATAGACCTGTAAATGAGCTCTATAAAAATTGACTGAAACTGAAACTCTTCGTAATTCGTCGTAGCGGTAAAATCCAAAGAATCAAAATGAAAGGTAAACAGCAAGCTCACTTGAGCAAAGCAATGGCAGAAAACTAATTTGCGCGGGAATTAATTAGGCTAATTACCATTGTTCCTTATAATTAGGTACCCAATCAGTGAAGAAACTTAGAAATGGTCAACCAGTTTGTTTACAACATGAGGTGATCGAGATGTGCTTGTAGCAATCATTTAACTTTCGATTTGAAGGTGTCTACATAACGAACTTCCGGTGTTCGAATTTTTCTTTCTCATACTTATCTTGTCCTTCAAGTAAATGTGGTCAATTTTGGCTTAGACCAAACAGTGAAATTTATCGCTCGACGGATCAGTTAAAATTGGCTACGACAGGTTTCGAAAGTGAAAAAATAATTTCACGATGGCAGTGTGAAAATACACTGGGGTGTGTTCAGACATGGCAATTCTAAAAAGCGTCGCTTAGCCTTGGCAATATATCCATCGTTAATATAAATGGCCCATGAGCTATGCGTAGCGCTGTGGAACATTCCTAATTAACTTTACAGTCAATCAACTACGATTCATGAATTCTTTCTTTATTCATTTCTTTCTTCCCTTTTTAAAAATATTTGAATTTGACGAATTGATTGATTTCAGTTAATTGACTGAGAATTTACAGGTCTAATAATAATAATAATAATAACAACAATAATAATAATAATAATAATAATAATAATAATAATAATAATAATAATAATAATAATAATAATAATAATAATAATAACAATAATAATAATAATAATAATAACAATAATAATAATAATAATAATAATAATAATAATAATAATAATAATAATAATAGTAATAATAATCTTTATTTCCAATAAATAGCAATTCACGTGAGATAAACATTGCTCAAACCAATTAGGTTATGACATGAGAAAACAGGACCTCTTTTTATCCTCATTCAATATCATCAGGTTTGTTTCCATCCAAAATTTGACATGTAAAACAGAGTTGATGGTTTCTCTTTGGCAGATTAACAGCCATAAAACATATTTAAAAAGTCATGTCATCATCACAGCTATTCAAAACGAGGCCACCTTACCACTTTCCACCTTGTCCATAAGGACTTTGAGTTCTCCCCTGAGATTGGTGTAAGTCCTGTCGTCAGCATCTCGTTGCTTCAGATCACTTCGAAGACGCTGAATCTCGGAATCCATGTTGGTCACCAAGTTTCTGTTCCAAAACAACAACAACAAAAAAAAGATGTTCGATGGATAAATAAAATTTCAAGAGTAAAAGCCGTTTTGAAAAATTTTTCATTTTTCAGATCACCAAAAACTTTTTATGGATAATATGTCTTTATCTATCATTGTAAATTGTAATTATTCCGAAGCACTTTTAGCATCCTGGCAGTCTGAATTTATACAGACCTGGCAAATTTTTTCACATAAATATGGGACAATCAAACCTCCAGCCCGAACATGACCGAAGAACTATAAGAAAATTGAGTTCAAAGTCAAACTTGAAAAATTTAAGAAATTTAATTTTTTGAAGTTAACAAAAGAAAACTGACTCTCTCTAATGAGGGTGTTTATTTTGTCTCAAACTTTATAAGTTTTGTTTGTTTGTTTTTAAGGGTTTTTGTTTGTTTTGTTTTTAAGGGTTTTACGGCGCTTGCAACACATTAAGGTCATATCAGCGCCAGTAAAAAGGAAGAAAATGGGATAGTAAAAAGTTTTAGAATTACAATTAAAGCACAAAAGAAAAGGTAAGACAAAGGGGAATTGATTCAAATAACAGACCTGCCACTTCACGAAAAAGGAAATCAGTATGACATTGTAAAAAAATCAGTATCTGGGGAAAAAAATCAGTATGAGACGTAAAATTATCCAATTACCCCCCCCCCCCCCCCTTATTTTTCCCCAACACCCAAAATGGCACGCACAACGCCAATCTGGCAATCAGACTACTAACTTATTTAAAGATGGTGGCACTTGGTAACGAGTCAGAAGCCAGGGACCGCAGTGGTTTACCAGTACAGCTCGCTGTCGCTTCACAAAGGAAATGAAAACTAAATAACGCGCCGTGTGTGTTTTCTATCTGTGTGAGGGCATCACAAAGAGGCTCGCTACGTCATGTGATCTATCGAGGTATCGCGGGACGGGTCAAAGTTCACGAGACTTGAAAATTTTAACGTGCAACGTAAAGCACAAAGTAAACGTAAAAGAGAGGGGTGGAGGGCTGCGGGCCCTTGGTCACTTGGTGAAATCGGTACGATCGGCAAGTAAATCGGGAAATCGGTAAATACGAAAAAAAGGTCTTGCAAATCGGTATGATACCGATTAATCGGTATGAACGGCAGGTCTGAAATAGGGAACAGATGTAGATTCCAAGAGCACACCGTCAAAGTACTTAGTTTGAAATCACTAAAAGTCTCATCCAGACACAAGCACAGGTCCCAACTAAGAGGAATACACTCAAATGTTTACCAATCATATAATATAATATGTAAACTAAACATAATACAATGCATAACAGAGAGATGATTTACAAGGAAAAAAATATCATCTTCCAAAAGTATAACTATACATTCGACTGTTTCCCTCCCAGCCAAGGAACTCCGGCAAGGATCAGGACAAAACTAAGTAATCTCATTCCAAGACAATGACAGGAAACAATTGGAAAACGGGTATGGGGGGATAGAAGACACAGCATGTACCTCCCTGCCCACTATGGGAGGTCAGGATCCCCACCCAGTTTTAAGGGTTTTACGGCACTTGCAACACATTAAGGTCATATCATATCAGCGCCAGTAAAAAGGAAGAAAATGGGATCGTAAAAAAATCTAGAATTACAATTAAAGAACAAAAGAAAAGGTAAGACAAAGGGGAATTGGTTCAAATAGGAAACAGATGAAGATTCCAAGAGCACACTATCAAAGTACTTAGTTTGAGATCACCTAAAAGTCTCATCCATAGACAAGCACAGGTCCCCACTAAGAGGAATACACTCAAATGTTTACAAATCATATATTATATGTAAATAGACATAATACAGTGCATAACAGAGAGACGATTTACAAGGATCATCTCCCCAAAATAACTATACATTTGACTGTTTCTCTCCCAGCTTCATCCCAAGACAAAGACAGAAAGCATGTTGGAAAACAGATGTAGGAGGATAAAAGACACAGTAAGTACCTCCCTGCCCACTATGGGAGGTCAGGAACCCTTCCCAGAAATGGGACACTACAACCTCCAGCCCAAACATGCCCCAAGAACAATAAGAAAATTGAGTTCAAAGTCAAACTTGTAAAATTCAAGAAATTTAATTTTTTTGAAGTTAACAAAAGAAAACTGACTCTCTTTTAATGAGGGTGTTTATTTTGTCTCAAATTTTATAAGTCAGGCTTGACACGGACAAAGATGTTAGCAGCCAGGTACTCATTTTACACCTGTTTATGATGAGATAATGTTAGTACAGATCCATTTCCAAGGTACTCAACTTTGCACAGCTTAAAGTGAGATGAGACCTAAAGGTCAGAAGGTGAATGTCATATCACATGACCACAAAGACCTACAAATATGGGGACAGTACGGCTCAGCGGTATGGTCTTTGCTTCGTACCAGAAAGGTACAGAGTTCAATCACTACAGTTTGTCTGTAGTGTTTCATTCATCCTGTTTTGTTGATAAAGGGGAAACCTGAAACGTCCATTTCATCTGTTTTCGTATATCAAATTGAAGCTTACATTCCATTCCACATTGTTATTTAGTAGTGAATTCAGAATAGCAGAATGAGTGGTTGTCACCTACCTCATTTCACAGACCATGTTCATGGTTGGTTGCGGTTCACTCGCACCACAACCGCCTTCTAACCCGTTGTTGTTGCAGTTGAGTTCAGCGGCCAACATGCCCCCTTCACTTCCTGCGTCCATCATGGGGAGGTTATTGAAGTCCATGGGTAATGACTTGAAACTGAAATTACCACTGTCATCCTGAATGGGTTGTGAGTGGAAAAAGAGATGGTAGGGTTGATCAAAAATGATATTATTCTTTCACTGTAGCTTAGCTACAAAATGCCTGGTCTTGTTCTAAAAGTCTAGCAATATTGAGAGTGATCAGTGACAGGATTGCAAAGCTCTGCATTATGTTGAATTTTTCACAATTCACCTAAAAGTGACAGAATAGCTAAATCTAATACTGAAACTAAAACAATTAAAACAATAAGGTGTAACATAAAAATCTGAATAGATGTCAAAGATACAATCCTTTGTCTTAAAAAAAAATTGCCTTGTATTTCACTGGAATCTAAACAGATTGTTAGTTGTAATCATAGCTGCACCCTAATAATTTTTTTTAAATCTCAAAATTTCAAAATAGAGTCTAATCCAGTGGGTAGCGGGCAAATGCTAAAATCCATGTAGTGTCAAAGAAACGTAGATAAAGTAGGCCTAATGACTCTGGTAAACAAGAGAGGTTTTCCTATCCCATATGCAATGTACCCACGAACATACCTGCTAATTTTATCAGCTATTGCTTGAGTTAGATTAGTTTCATAGTGACTGTTTAAGAGTAGATTTTTTTCATAAATAATCCATTCAGATCGAGGGAAGTGAATTTTCTTAAACTGAATAACTATCTCTTTGAGTCAAATAGTCTCAGGTTGAAAACTTCCCAGATGAATGGGAATTTTTTGGGGGTTTTTTTGTCTTTTATGTTGAAAACAAAATAAATCTATCATTACCGCTAAATTTGGATGAGGACTGGTAGTCTGTTGTAAAACTTTAAGCAAAGCTCTAAGATCTTTGGCCATTGCCCTGTGACCTTTCAACTCTAGCTTTAGGTCGTCTCTCTCTTTCTTCACATCTTTGGCCTCTTCTCTGCCTTTCTCCAGTTCAACTGTAAAAGAAGAGCAGAGAGAACAATAGCATCATAACAATCATGATGATAAACAAAAGGAACAGAGAATCACCAACCTTGAAAACAGAGAATAAAAATAAATAATAAATAATAATAAATAAATAAATAAATAATGAATTTATATAGCGCTTAAACATCCATCTTAATCATGCTCTGTGGCACTTTACATAATTAAAAAAAAAAATATATATATATTTTTTAAAATATAAAAATCATGACAGTACATTATAATAAGCATGAATACAGAAACAAAATCTAAGCAACATCTATTTCACAAAAAAATGAGCCTTATGGAACAACTCACTCTTCAGTCATTTCCTGAAATTTGATAAATTTTCCCAGGACTTTGTCTGAGGAAAATACCATAGTGTCGGTATCCCCATAACCCCTATTGCTTGACTCAGAAATAGAGAGGTCAGTGAGCAATTACACTAATGTTGAACCATCCGACTGAGTGGACAAAAGGATCAGCGATGGTGAGCTTCTCACTGTATACAGCATGTTGAATTTTGTCAGTTAGACATTACAGTTATGTAGACTTTGTGCGTTTTGAATAGCAAAGGGAAAAATAATGTTATTCATAACAGAGAAAGAGAAAATGATTTTGTTCAACCAGGAAACAGACAGAGAGTGGTAATCAAATAAGATGTGAGCGCAGATCTGCCAAATTGAAAACTTCAAATTTAGTCATTTTTATGTCATTTTTTAGTAATTTGACAAGGAAATTAGTAATTTCTGAAGTCGTGTTCGAACAACCACAATTTGAGAATGATGATAACTTCAACATTACATCGTCATGCTTATGCACTATTGAAATGCATTATTATAATTATAATTATAATTATTATTATTATTATTATTATTATTATTATTATTATTATTATTATTATTATTATTATTATTATTATTATTATTATCATTATTATTATTATAATAATTATTATAATAATTATTATAATTATTATAATTATTATTATTATTATTATTATTATTATTATTATTTAATTATTACTGAGATTTAATAATTCGTAATCATAATTATTATCATCATAATCATCATCACTATTATTATTATTATTATTATTATTATTATTATTATTATTATTATTACTATTATTATTATTATTATTATTATTATTATTATTATTATTATTATTATTAGTAAAGTATTACTGAGAATTAAAAATTCGTAATTTCAATAAAATTGAGTAATTGGCCACAAAAGTTATCTAAAATTCGTAAAATTATGAAAAATTCATGAAATTGCGAAAAATTTGTAAGATTCGGCAGGTATGTGAGTGCTATAGCTTTCAGGTGATTAAATTTTTTTAATCACTGCATTATGTTTTTTATTGTTTTTAAGGGTTTTACGGTGCTTGCAACACATTAAGGTCATATCAGCGCCAGTAAACAGGAAGAAAATGGGATAGTAAAAAGTTCTAGAATTACAATTAAAGCACTAAAGAAAAGGTAAGACAAAGGGGAATTGGTTCAAATAGGGAACAGATGTAGATTCCAAGAGCACACCGTCAAGTGTACTTAGTTTGAGATCACCTAAAAGTCTCATCCAGACACAAGCACAAGATCCAACTAAGAGGAATACACTCAAATGTTTACCAATCATATAATATAATATGTAAACTAAACATAATACAATGTATAACAGAGAGATGATTTACAAGGAAAAAAATATCATCTCCCAAAACTATAACTATACATTCGACTATATCCCTCCCAGCCAAGGAACTCCGGCAAGGACCAGGACAAAACTAAGTAATCTCATTCCAAGACAATGACAGGGAACAATTGGAAAACGGGTATGGGGGGATAGAAGACACAGTATGTACCTCCCTGCCCACTATGGGAGTCACTGCATTATAAATTAGGGGCAGAAAATATCAAAATGGTAAGACTGATACAAGATCAGGCGTTGATAAAATACCAATTTGTTCTGTCATCAAGTCTAGCTGTTCCTTAAGTTGTTGATTGGAGACTTCCAGCTCTTGAGACCTGACGTCCTCTGAGTTGATGTCATTCAATAGACGACTAAATCAAGAAAGAGAGAGAATAAGCCATTAATTATTTTTTATATTGTCATCAAAATGATACAAAAATCTGAGAGAAACTCAACCATAAATAACAGGGGGAAAAAATATTAAGCAAAAAATGCAAAATAAGTTGTTTTTATCATCATCATTGCCTTTTTCACCCTGGGTCAGGGTATAGGCCACAGACAAACAGTTTCCATCCTTCTCTATCCTGAGCTAACTTTTTTTATATCATTCCATGTCTTACCACTTCTCTGTAAATCAGCTTCTTAAATTGTTTCTATAGTTCAGAAGAAATTGAAGAAATTTTATGAGATTTACATTACAACAATGAGCCCATAAGGAAATGGGTTGTCAGACCTGCAAATAAGTACACGTCGGACACGACCATACATCAAAATAAGATGAAAAATAAAATACTTTAACAGAGAAACGAGATGCCAAAAAAATCCAAATTTTCCAATTGATTAAAATGACAAAAATTTATTTTTATTCCCCACTGCAATTATCCCTTTGCCCTCACTCATTGTCTGCATTGTTATTCAAACTTAATTTTCAGCACTGCTAAATTCTTCATATCTTTCATCAATCTATGCATGCAAGTCAACATTTTTAGCCCACGAGATCATGAATACATTTCTCAAATGCAATTCAGCTGTGAATCAAAAAAAAGGGTTCACAGATTGAATACATGGTATCCAAAAATAATTATTTTTTTAAATCTCAGTAATCTGGATTGCTTTGATTCCAGAGCTTACTTGATCTGTGCTTCCTGCGATGCCAGAGACATTTCCATGGCAGACAACTGGTCAAGGAGGTCATCTCGTTCCTGATTGCTGGCCGTCAATGCCTCCTGGAGTTCGTCTTCATTCTCTTCCATCTATGTTTCACATAACGAGAAAATTTTAAAAACATGTCAACATTTTTAATTATTCCCTTCCAGCAATGATGATGATGATGGCAATGTTGATGTAGACAATGATGATAATGAAGGAGAAAGAGTCACCTGACAGCAGCTACAAAAGGAATTTTTTGACCAGTATGACATAACTAAAAAATAATGGATAAAAAATATTCACCTTTCTAATTTTGTCCTTGGTCTTTTTTTGGTAATCTTCCAATGAATCCTGTCTCTCATTGAGATTGTGGAGGGCTTCGTCCCTTTGGCTTTCCACTCTGTAGGTTTCAATATATATATATAGGAATCATGTATCTTATAAACAAATATTATCCACATTAACATATATCATCAACATGAACACAATTGCAGGAAAATGATTCCGTAGTCACAATCTTCAACATGTCACAAATTATAATTTTGTCATCTGACTTGGATCTTATTGGTTTTATCTTTTAGATGGTTCTGTGACTGTAAAGTATTAAGTATTTAGGAAGTTTTCATGTTTCAAATGCGAAAAGCACTAAATTATTTAAACTCTCGGATTGATGTAGGCTATTGATTCTGTCCCTTGAGAAGTACTTTCTAAATTCATGGATTTTCCTGAGCACTATGACCAGACCTGCCAACCTGGAGTTGAAAAAAATCCTAGTTTTCAGGGGTTTTAACATAGTAGACACTAGAACTACTAGTAAAAAATATCAATTTGTCATGAATATGTTAAAATATTGCTTTTAACTCCCTTATAGACTAGCTACGGCAACAAAACTTTGTTTTCAAGAAGTTCTACTGAATCAAGAATCTTTATATATAATTGTCGGTTTGAAGCCAAAAATCCGTAGTTTTACGAAATTTTCTTAGTAGTAGGCACGTCTGCATGACTGAATAATCATAATTTAGCTTCTAGTTATGAAGCTTGAATCAAATAAGAGCAAAATACACATGAAAACTTGCAAATACATAAGATGTATATGTTTATTAAAGTAAAAAAGATAAATAAAAAATAAATAAATAGTCGCTCTGACTAATTTTCCTACTCCAAAACAAAATTAGAAGCAGTTGTTCATACAACGGGTAATTTCTAATCAATATTGGGTCAGGAAAATTACTAAACTCCATAAACACCTAATTTCTAAGGTCAGGAAGAATGAAAATTTATAAGCAATGTAATCTTTTTTTGTTTGGTTTTGAGAATTTGCTAGAACTAACAACAGTCCTGGATCAATTTAAGAACTGCCCGGAAAAAGAAAGACAATAGTGGATAAAATGGTAAATGAAAGAAGTTGATATACAAGTTACCTATGTAAATGGAGAGTAATTTTTCAAAACTTGATAGCTTGATTTTTTCACTTTTTCAGCAAAATTGAAGCATTTATTATTGAAGCATTACTTCAGGTATCAATGGTTGACACGAGAATTTCTTTACAATGATATCATATAATGGTTTCATAAAAATAAAATAATAGGGCCAAAGAGTGATACTAATAATCCACATAATCACAAAATGACATAACAATTTTTGTAAAATCACTCTTCTCTTAGTTTTAGATAAAACTCATCGTCGTATTATCTTGATACAACTCTGACTATACTTAGTGAACAGATATAGAACATACATTAGAGAGGTAATTCACAAAGACAAAAAAAAAAAAAAGGAAACAAATCACGTCTCATAAAAAGATACACGAAAAAAAAACCCAGACTACTATACGCCAATGTGCCAAATGCTGACCTTTGGACAAGAACAAACCAAGAACAAACGGATGTCCAGGTCAGACGCAGAAAGTGGCAATGGGTTGGCTATGCCCTGCGGAAAAAGCCCTGCAATATAACTAACCAGGCTCTCGAATGGAACCCATAGGGCAAGAGGAAACGGGGTCGTCCAAAACAGACGTGGAGGAGAAGCCTTCACCAAGATTTGAGCGTCTCCAATGTTACCTGGAGTGGGGCAAAATCTGTGCCAAGGACAGAGGAAGATGGAAGAGTGCTGTTGAGGCCCTATGCTCTGCCAGGAGCCAAGAGTTATAAGTCAAGTCACTATACGCCAATGGCATTGCATGATCCCCAATCAAGGATTTCTTATGTGACTCAATCATACAACAACATGATTACAAGATGTCTTATATTTAAATATATTTATTTGAATTCAAGACAATACTTACTCCTTTTTGACGAGTTTAACCTCACTCAATTCAGCCTTTGTATCAACAAGTTCTGTCTCTACATGATTTAGCCGTTTTTGGAGTTCTCCGATCCTTCGCTGACCCTCATCCAAGTGTCTCTCTGCTTCTCTGTTAAATAAGAAAAACCCAAAACAAACAGTTAAGCTACAAATGGGGATATAAGACCTATGTTTTATTTCTGTCTTTCGTCATTACAAATTGAAATGGACTTGAGCTTTTATATCCACTAAACGTGCTCAAAGCACTTTACAAGACACATGCAATACTTTTAGGCCATATCAGAGCATGACCAGGTCGCTGACTTTTTTTTTGCGATAACCAAGCCTGCCTATTTGTTTTGCATTGTTAGCAAAAGAGAATCTTCTATTTTGAAAAAAAAACAAAAAACTTTTTATGTAATATGTATAGAAAATATGTTTTTGAATTTCTAAAGCCATTACTTAAAGCATGGTGTTTATCATGGGTATGCGCCATCAACAAAAAATATTTTGAAATATTATTTACCTAAGTGACTTATCTTGAGCTTGATTTTCTGCCACCAACCCAGCACATCTGTCTTCCAACTCCACCACAGTTTTGCCTTTCTCAGCATCTTTCACAAGGGTTGCATTCTGAAAAGGTTTGAAGTAGAAATGTGAATTTTCTCAAAGAGTGAGCGTCGCGATTGGATCAAAAGCTACAAAGATCTACCATAAAATAAAACTTTAAGTATTCAATATTAAAAATAAATAGGCCTATCTGTGGTTTTGGAGGCATAATCACTTTTTCTATAAGGGCATGTTTCCACATGAGCAGAAAATGACATGGCTCCTGTGTACAGATCAAAATTGAAAATAAACCCTTTCAATAATTAAATTAAATACATAAAAAGAAACGTTTTTAACACAATGTATTCAAATTTATTCACTTTAAATGAGCTTGATCCTGAAATATTCATTATTGGGAACATAAAAAGGTGAAAATGGAAAGGCTCTGAAATATTCCTATAAAAAAGAATAAATGGATTTGAGCCTGTGCGGCTTTGTGGTCGTGTAGTATGTCCTACTAGAAAGGCTCTTTACTCAAATTCTCTCATTACACTCAGGTGTAAAATGAGTATCTGGTCAGTAGCCATATTGCCTCAATTGCAAAGAAGCTTTAAAAATTTGTAAAATGGTATTACAAATGCCATGTCTTGTCTTACATGTTGGCCGAGTATAAAGCGCTTTGAGCATGTTTAGCGGATATTGTGCTATATAAATGCTCACATTGATTTTCTTCTTCTATATTCCTTTTTGGTTCCTTTGTGTGTGAACCAAGTGTTATCACTTCATCTTTTAGGATCCTCTAACATGGGTCATTACAATAACATTTTACTAGCAACTACTGACCTTTTGATTAGCTGCATGAATGTCTGCGACTAGCCTCTCTACTTCACTGAGAAGCCTTTGATTTTGTTTGAGCAATTTGATGTCATTTTTAGATTGTGTATGTGTAGTAGAAGTAATCGAACTGTCCGAGTCAAATCCATTGTTATAGGAGACAGCTTTGTTGTTACTTCTGTTGGTCTGAAAAGAGCAAATGATAAAACAAATGTTTAGCATTAGCAATTTAGTGATTGTCTCACTAGAGGGCAGTGTGACTCAGAGGTATGCAGAGCTGCCAACTTGAAATTTCGAAAATTCGTAGTTTCCAAGGGAAAAAGAACAAAATTCACTTTTAAATAGCTTTAGAAATAAACAATTTGCTCTCAGCATGATCCAAAAATGCTCCAAAGTCCTGAATATAGGTTTTAAGAAGCTAGACTTTCCCTCTCAACATGATTTATTGAGTCAAAGAGACCACTGCCAATGCAGCTCTGTAGCTGGAGCCAAAATTTCGTATTTCTACCAATTTTTTGTAATACTAGGTAGGTCTGGGTATGTTCTAAGCTCCATACCCAAAAGGTACCGAGTTTGACTTGACATCGCATTGAATGGCTTTGAACAAGTCACCTCGTTAAAACTTTCTCTGTTGGCCTGCACTGCAGCTGATGCTTTGGTTATTCTAGTCTTCCCTTGGAATAGACCCTAAAGACAAATTTTCCATCAAGATGATTAAAGGAAACTTATTTTTTAATGTATTTATAATACTTTTTGGTCACAAGCCTCTAAAAATGGAGAGGCAGATGGGATTTGTTATAGAATATGCTTTTGTTTTTAGCCTAAGACAAACAAGAGATTGGATGGTAGGAACAGGCTAAGGTTGAATGACGACAAAACAGAGGTGATGTATCTAGGGAATCGAAGATTTTGGAACGAGATTAAATTGAAAATGGGAGAGGTGTCAATAGATATTGTTGAAGAGGTAAAACGTCTTGGAGCATTCTTAAATTCAGAACTGTCGATGGACCATCAAATTAAGACAATGATCCAATCATTGATGTGTCAGTTGAAAACAAATTGGATCTATTCGACAGTTCCTTTCTGAGGATGTTACCAAGAAACTTGTCATTTCTCTTTTATTTTCAAAGCTGGATTACTGTAATGCTCTATTGTTTGGTGTCTCGGAAATTAAGCTCAAGCGGCTGCAGACGGTCCAAAATAATGCTGCCAGATTGGTCTTTCGAAGGCGGAAGTTTGACTCTGCCACACCTCGCAGATTACACTGGCTGCCTGTTGAGAAAAGGGTCAAATTCAAAGCATGCGTCCTAGTTAATCGTTGTCTGGAAAACACTGCCCCTCCTAAAGAAATATTCAACAACCTGACCTTTGCGTTCCTCCAATGACACCACCCGTCTGGCTATCCCAGGCATTCGTACTAAGCTGGGAACAGGTCCTTTTCTCATTTTGGTCTGTCTGTATGGAACACCCTTCCACAGAGCATCTGAGAATCCAAATCATTGTCTGTTTTCAAGAAATCCTTGAAAACATTTCATTTTTCATGTCATATACTTTCTATATTGTTTTGTGTTGATGTAATTTAAAGCGCCAAGAACCTCATTGTTGAGGATACCATGTGCTCTATAAGAATCTATTATTATTATTATTAATTTTAAAAAATAAAAGTTGAATAATATAATAAAATAAATTAGACCAAACAAAAGACAACCAAGTGTTTAATCACAAAATTGCTTGTAAAAATGCAGATGAGTCAATTCATTTTAAAAAAGCAAAGAAAAAATTACTTCAAATCTGCTTGGGGTACTGGCTGGTACATGATTCATATCAAAGCCTGTGTAGGACCCTGGTACTGTACTGATGGCCGATGGAATACTCTCCAAGTCTTCTCTTTCTGCTTCTTCAGTAAGGTAGTCTCTGCTTCGCACACCGCGATTAGAAAATGTTCTGTGGAAATATTTTTTATAATAGCGACAGATGTCTTAAAATCAAATAATGCAACAATGATGATGATCTAAAAAAAATAATAAAGAAAGTATAAAAATAATATTGTATGTTTATAGATATTTGACCCTTTACTGGCAAGACGATCTCATTAAAAACAATTTTTTTGCCAATCACCTTATTCAAGTTAAAAATAAAAAAAAATTGAGCTTGAGCTTTTATATAGCACAATATCCACTAAACATGCTCAAAGCAAAGCACTTTTATAAGGTGTCCATAGCCAACAGCAACACTTAACATGAAGGACGAAACATGATACCTGTTAGGCGATATTGCAACTTTTTTTTTCGGACAGAGACAACACACTGTTTTTGGCCACATACTCATTTTACATCTGAGTATGGTGAGAGATTGTGGGTAAACAACTTTTCCCAAGGACTAAACTATGCACCACTCAGAGTGGGACTCCAACCTATGACCTTCTATTCCGAAGGCAAGTGTCATACCACTAGACCACCAAAACGTAAAATATAACTGAACCCTGTCTGTAGAGATCAAGATCATACCAACCAACATTCCAAACTAAAATAGAATAAAATTATCTGCTGATTTGAAAGGTTAGTAAATTTTTTTTTTTTTTTTTTTTTTTTGTGAAACAATGATCAGGATCATCGCTAATCTTAAAGGTGGGCTGATTCAGCAAAGTTCAATGGCTATGACCATAAAAACATCTTATTTCATGTCTTACATGAAGATTTGTTTTTAAAAAAATTAAATCAGCATTTCATATGATCCTGTTTGTAAGTAAGGAATTCTTGAATAAACATACACAATCAGCCGTTCTAGGGTTCTGTTTTGTTTTTTTTCTTCACTTATCAAAAATAGTAATAATTTAATAATAATAATAATAATAATAATAATAATAATAATAATAATAATAATAATAATAATAATATAATAATAATAATAATAACAATAATAATAATAATAATAGATGGCATTTATATAGCACTTTACCCCGTTGTCACAGGCTCTATAAGCACTTTACAGTGATATAAAACAAAACATATTACGGTAAGACAAGTGTTGACGGAAAAGTGATACGAATTCAATTTAATAATAATATAATAATAATAATAATAATAATAATAATAATAATAATAATAATAATAATAATAATAATAATAAAAATAAAATTTTAAAACAAGGGGGAAAAAGAAGAAAATAAGAAAAGACACAAATAAAAGAACACTTATCTAAATATTGTGTCATGTCAATCAAAATTAATTAATTTCTTGAACATTGCATTATTTATTATAAGATTGAGTGACAGCAATGAAATGAACTCTGAAGGGGGAAAGAAAACCTGTTGGAGACAAACTGTTGAAAAGGCGAGCTGGAATGTTGGAACAACATAGGACATAGGATCAGGCAGGAATTGCAGTCGTGAACAGATACGTGATCGCTGCAAAAAGAGGCCTTATCCGTTCAACCACCTCGAAGAAAGTGGATAGATGACAGTAGTATTTGTCTTCGTCAAATCCAATACTAATACTAATATCTGTGAAGTCTGATTTTACTCAGAGTTTCCACAAACAGAGTACTGAGTAAACGCAAACAACAACAGGAGCTTCATTCAACTTCAATGATTAGTGTGTTTTCATTGAAGTTGAAGTCATCGAAGTTGAAACAATAATTGTATCTTTGTCATTTATTCTTAGATGAAAGGAGTAAGAAATGAAAAGTTAAATAATTTTTTAAAATCCGTGCTATTGGGTGAAATGGGGATCCCAGAGTAAGAGACTCAAGTTGTTATTGTTATGTTGAATTGGAATGTTGTGACTTTGGTACTGCCATAACTCTTAGTATATTAGTATTAGCATTTCCACTTTATTCCAAAACAACATGCAAATGATATCGAATTTGTTAAACATTATTAATATAATAGAGTTAGGCTCAAAGTTTCAATGCCTTCTCTTCAAATCTCAAACGTAAGAGAAAGTGAAAGTGATCGAAATCTTGACTTACTGATTGTCGGTGACACTTTGTTGATGAATCTCTGCTTCCAACCTGTTCAAGCTCTGTAATTTTCTTTCTGTTTCCAAAAGTCGTTGTCGCATCTCTTCATAATCTAATTTATTACTCTTAAAGCTACTCTTCATTTCTTCTGTTTTGTTTGGTATAACACAAGACATTGTGAACTGATAAATTTACCGTTAGCTTTGATGGAGTTGATGTTTACATGATAAAACTAGGCTTGGAAGCACTTCCGGTTATCTCACAATCAAGTGAAGACTTGCCAACCGGTAACCAAAAGGTTTTAGAGCCTGTAACATGAGGTTACGAAAGTTTAGATTCTGTGAAAACGTTTCTTTTTGTCGTATATACTCACAATAAACAATTTATACCTTATTTCAGTTACAAAAATGGCCGACAACAGATGTAATAATTTTGTCTACCCTTTACAATGTCGAAAACGCCGCTGTAAAAATGTGTGATTTCATTGGTCAAATGGATCAACTGCGTCACATCACCAAAGAAACGTCACGCTAAAAAGAACCGAAGACGAAAAAAAAAATCAGGCTGGATACTTTGTTAGGATGTTTCAATACAATAGAAAATGATACCATGCAATAATTGTCGCCGAATTATGGAATTTAACCATTTGAAAACAGAAGAGTGAGACCGTTTAGAAATAAACAATAGTTTTATCTTTTCAACAGAAAAAGATTGAACACGAACTTCTTAACTTTCTATTCTCAAACTCAAACCCAAAGTTTACGAACGTTCGTCATGAAATAAATGAGAGAACCGCTACAAGCGTAAGATGCAAAGCTATAGGAATAACACTTCTGTGTTAACAGTGGTCCTTGCTGAAGTTATAACCGTGGTGGACATCCCTATTAGAAACTGGTATCAGTGGTTGTTGGTGGTGGTGATTGTGGTTGAGTCCTGGTGGTGGCCTAAACAATGAGTCGTTGCTTAGGCCACCACCACAACCGATATCACCACCAACAACCACTGACACCAGTTTCTATATTATATCAGTATGATGTCGACCACGGTCACCATCAACGCCACCATCATTACCAGCATTCTTCCCACCACCACCACCAAAATAACAATCATCATCATCACCATCATCATGTATGGATGTATGAGTTGCATTGTACATTAGTACGGCACTTATAAGGTAGCAATGACTATGAAAAATGTTTTTTTCTCTTTTTGGGGAATTTTTTTTGTCTGAAATCAAAGCCTTATCTCCACTGAGTAAAAATGTTTTTGAATTTTGAAATTCCATTCATAAATAAAGAAGTTATGCAGTTTCAAAGGTGTCATTTTTTTTGGATGGCCCGCAAAGAGGAAAAAAAAACGCGAAAATATGGGACACTTTTTCGGCATTTTTTTTTTTCGACCTTTGGTTGTATCTTGCGTAATAAGTGGATTAAAAGATTGAAATTTGGCAATTTTATGGCAAATTTGATAGAGAAAATGATGAAAACGTTAGAAGAGTTCTAACTGATAGATAGTATGCAGATGACGTCACTCAGGCCTTTGTTATTGTTTTTGCCATCCGCGTTTGTGAGTTGTTCTCACTAAACTGTATTAACCAGACTATAAAAGTTCATGGTTACACAGTTTGTGTGTTGGTCCGTTATACTTCCGGATGGCAATGTTGTGAACTCCTTGGCCAAGCGCATTCTATCTATATATATAAAGACACACACACACACACACACACACAGAGAGAGAAAGAGAGAGAGAGAGAGAGAGAGAGAGAGAGAGAGAGAGAGAGAGAGAGAGAGAGAGAGAGAGAGAGAGAGAGAGAGATTGCGTAAACAAAAGAAATATAGAAGGAAAAGAGAAATTGGACAAGGGGACAAAGGTTACTGATAGAACGTGACTTGGAACACAATAATTAAAGCCCAGCTGAGATTGTAGATCATATTGCAATCGAAAACTTTTAACATTATAATTTCTTAAATTCTTGTAAATTAAACAGTCAAATTATCAGTTTTTATTGAACCCAAACGCAATGGCAGACGATAAACACCCCTCTGCCAGTGAGAGCGCGCAGACATTTTGACTAGTCATGAACTTTAAAACGAGGTCAACCAATCAGAAAGCGCTTTGCCACGACTCGCTCAGCCGCTGTTTGGTGCCAAATCGTTTTGAACTTGTGATTCGGGCTGCAGGGGGCAAAATGGCTTTGTCTTTTACAAATGAAGAGCAAATTAGGATGGTGTTTTGAAAAATACGGAAAAAGTACTCGTCATATTCATATGAAATTTTACAACCTAAAAGAAGAAATGTTCATGTATTACCTTGTCAGCGACAAAACCTACACGCCCGGTAGTTTTAGAAATATTTTGCCCCAAAGAGTAAAAATCTATTTTTAACGGTTTTCTGGTAATCGTACGAGTTTTGTCGCTTGACATAATCTAAAATGACCTTTTTTCTAACTGTGTGCCAACTTTCAGTCATATTCATCGATAAACAGCGTCGTAATTATTTTTTTAAAATAGCATATACCAAACGGCTTCGTCCCATATTTTGTCGCGAATTTGGGCACTTCGTGAGCGAAAAAGAGGCCCAAAGATTTGTGCGGGATAGTCATTGCTATATATAAGGTGCTATGCTACATCAGCATAAAAGTGTCACGGTCACAGGGAATTCACATATTGGGACCAAGCACGTCTGTTCCTGGCTAGAGTCATCATCATCATCATCATCATCATCATCATCATCATCATCATCATCAACATCATCAACACCAATACCATCAAAACATTTTACCAACATCACCTACAACAATAACACCATCCAAAAATCTCTACCACCACCGCCATCACCACCATCATGATCACCGCCATCACCGCCCCCATCATAAAGGCCACAATCATCATTACAATCGCTACCACTACCAACAACAACAGTACCAACCCCACCTCTACCATCTTCATTAACACCACCACCACAACAATAACAAAGGCTACCACCATCACGACCAACATCACCATAACCACAACATTACAATTACCATAAGTTCCACTATATTCACCACCGCTACCACTACCACTACCTCCACAACAATGACCACCATTATCACGCCACCACCACCAGCAACAACAACTATACAAACTCTACCACCAACCCTACCACCGCCATCTCGATCATCACCCCCCCCCCCCACCACCACCACCACCACCACCACCACAACAACAACAACAACTACCACTATCACAATCGTCACCACCACCACAACCACATCATCGCCGCAATCACTACCACTACAACAATTATCACCACTAACATAACTACCTCCATCACCAACACAACGATCACAACAACAACTACCACCATCATCATCACCATCAACACTATCACCATCACCCCCACCGCAGGTCGTGTACAGACAATGTGTGTAAAAGCTCGATACCCCCACCACAACCATCATCATCATTACCACAACTATTACCACAAGCATCACCACTAACGTAACTGCCACCACAAGCACCCCATTACCAACACTTCAACGACCACCATCATCAGCACCACCATCATCACCACCACCACCACATACACCAAATCACCAACACCACAACAACTACCACAACCACCACCACCACCACCACCACTACCACCATCAGCACCACCACCACATCACCACCATCACATCACAACCACCACAATCACCACCACCATCAGCACCACCACCATCATCATCACCACCACCACCACCAAATACACCAAATCACCAACACCACACAGACCACCACCACATCACAACCATCACAATCACCACCACCACTACCACCATCAGCACCACCACCATCATCACCACCATCACCACCACATACACCAAATCACCAACACCACACCGACCATCACCATCAGCACCACCACCATCATCACCACAACTACTATTACCACAATCATCACCACTATCTAACTACCACCACAAGCATCACATTACCAACACTTCAACGACCACCACCATCACCACCACCACAATCACCAAATCACCACCACCACTACCACCATCACCACCACCACCGTCACCACCATCACCACCACCACCACCACCACCACCACCACCGTCACCACCATCACCACCACCACCACCACCACCACCATCACCGCCACCATCACCATCATCACCACCACCATCAGCACTACCACCACCACAACCACCACCACCACATACACCAAATCACCAACACCACAAGAACCACCACAATCACCACCACCACTACCACTCAACCCTATAACAGTGCAAAAGGACACAAGTCCTAATTACCGTTCCCCACGCCGACAAAACAAACAGATGAACCAATTACTGTAAAATTCTATTCTCTGTCAACAGCAAGACAAAAAAGCCAACCTTATCGCACGAACCATTATCAAGACAAAACACAAAACAAGATGATCACAATACGATTCAATAGTCTGATGTCACGCCGCCCGGCAACGGCGGCCATCTTGGTTCTAAACAAAGAAAATCATTGCTTTTTATTTTTCATGCTGGCTAGAACTTTTCACTAGTACACTTAGTAACACTGCCTCTAAACTATCGGAACAATGGCGGACGCCCTTACGAAACATTTCTCCGACGAGCATAAAAGCGTATCCAGAGGGAAAAAAACACATTATAAATCTGATCATGTTTTGACTTTTACACATTCTGATCACAAGACATATGAAAAGTTCTCGTCAGCATGAAGAATAAAAAGTACCGATTTTCTTTGTTTAGAACCACGATGGCCGTCGTTGCTGAGCGACGTGACATCAAACTATTGAATCCTATTGCCGTACACTGAAGAAGAAAAAAAACAACAAAAAAACCAAGACAAAATGTTTTAAAATGAGCTTTTATATATCGCAATATCCACTAAACGTGCTCAAAGCGCTTTACACATGGTTCCTGACCAACAGCAACACGTAACATTTAATTTAGAACAAGACATGATGTCTGTTAGACGATATTTCATTTTTCCGACAGAGACAACACGGTGGACGGTCAGATACTCGTTTTACACATGAGTACGGTGAGAGAATGTGAGTAAAGAGCCTTTTCCAAAGACTCAACTATGCGCCGAACGAGGCTCGAGCTCAGGACCTTCCGATCCGAAAGCGAGTGTCATACCACAAGACCACATAGCCGCACAAACAAGTATCTAAAAATTTGGCCAGAAAACTCGTCCTTCAAATTTTATCAATCGATTTAAACTACCCTCATCTCGGCAAAAACTCTCAAACCTGGGAATAGTAGGAAGATTTTTCGAAGTCCCAGGTTTGATAGTTTTTGTCAATATTATGAGGTTCATTTAAAACGATCGATATTTGAAGGACACATTTTCTGGCCAAATTTTTCAACACGAGATTTTCCCGAATAATATGACTGGTCAATGACATGATTTATAATTGAGTCCACTGACCCAGTGGCTCAGCGGTACGGTGTCTTCTCTTGTCACAAAAGTCAAGGAATGTTAAGTATGACCAGTAGCCGAATGTGTGACAGTGATCAAAGATAATTCTAATCCCGACGGTGTGTCCTCGGATAAGGAAAAATGAAAATATTACTGCTTGAAGCCCGAAGGACTAAATACCAATAAGTATTGAAATGGAAACTTCAATTTATTTATCATTGATTTGTTTATTCAACTTAACTAAACCATTCCCACATCTCACATTTCTGATTTATTGTGTTTCATTCACCGTGTTTTGTTGATGAAGGGGAAACCCGAAACGTTCACATTATCTGTCCTCGTTCTATAAATTGAATCTTCAATTTCAATACTTATTCTTCTTTTGTTCTTGGGAAAGGTATTTTACACACACTACCCACTCCACTCAGGTCATTCGTCATTTGTTTCATTCTCCGTGTTTTGTTGATAAAGGGGAACCCCGAAACGTCCACATTATCTGTCCTCGTTCAATAAATTAAAGCTTCTATTTCAATACTTAATGTTATTTGGTCATTTGGAATGGCACTTTACACACACTACCAACTCAACTCAGGTGGAAATTAGTACCTGGCTAAGACAGTGACGGATATTGTGAGAGTGTTAGTACAAAACGTACGCCTAACAGGCGACTGGAACTGTATGAAATGGAGAAATGGTTCGACAAGGCCTTCTAGGGGAATACATTATGAAACATTGGGAATCCCACTGAACAAGGTTTAAATGCGCTATATAAATGCTCATATCAATTTTATTTCATTGATTTATTTTATAAGAACAATGGGTTTCTTTTGTGGTGTAGCAGTACTTATAATTTGGTATTGTCAGAATGGATCAGGTGAGTAAAACAGAATTTGTGACCGATCGTCACAAACATGTTTTTGTTTATTCACCTTAACAACGCCATTATTATCACATTATATTCATTCATTCTGTTTGTTGATAACTGGGAAACACGAAACGTCCACATTATCTGTTTTCGTTTATTAAATTGAAGCTTACATTCAATTTCGTATTGTTATTTGTTTGACAGAAATATGAAAATTAGGTTAATTTTTTTAAAAAATATTCTATTTGGGAAAATAAGCATTTTGCACGCCATTTGAAATTTAAAATCCTGATTTGGAATCTCGTTCACCCTGACATAATATTTATTTATTTATTTATTTATTTATTTATCTATTTATTTATTTATTTACTTATTTTATTAATTTTAAAATGTTTTGTTGATGTTGTTTTTTTGTTTGTTTTTGTTTTTGTTTGTTTGTTTGTTTTTGAGACGTTGGGACATTAATTGGCACAAGATCAACGGAGGAGGGTGATTTCCAGCGAAGAAAGCAGATCCTACACATCGGATGAACGCGTCAGAATAATACGGAGAAGGGGCGGGCAGCGATTTGCAGATGACAACAAAATGGAAGGTGCTATCCTCAAGATTTGGGGTGCCATTGGAACTAGCCGACAAGGGTGTCGGGCTTGTTATCTTCCAAAACATTGGTCCTGGTCGAGGAAATGAAGTCACTGCACATCGATACTACCTCGTCTAGTCCCTCCGTGTGCCATTTGTGACCCTTCGTCTCAAAACGGTACTATGTCGGGATAGACCAGATGCTAAAATGTCAAATTATAGTTAAACTGGTCAAAAATATGAAACGTTGGTATTTAGTACAGTAAAATATGATATTCCTTCTCCTCTATAATGCATATGAACTCAACTTAAGTCTGATATTTCTGGCTACAAATTCCATTTTAAGCATCTTCATCATCCCGACTTAATACCGTTTTGAGACGAGGGGTCATATTTTTGTAAAGACATGAAACCATCTTTATCCAACAAGATAAAGCTCAAATACATAATTTGGCAAATACATCAAAAGCAATTTCTTGAGGCAAACATTGTCCGCCTGTTTCAGCAGCTGCCTTGTTCGCCAACTCTTAACCCTCATCAACCATCGTCCATCGTGGCTTGTGCTCTTGAGCACGTTGCCGGTCAGCTGTCTCCACGAATCACCATACTCTGCGGTGCGCATGAAATCCGTGTTGCTTTTAATATCACATGTGTGGAAGTCTGCTTTTCACAGAGCTCTTAAAATTATTGCATTTTAACCCTACATAACTTTTTATTGGGACCAGTGGCGTGGGGCCATTGGATCGAATGGTGCCAGGCACCGCACCAATCTTTTAAAAATCATTAACAGCATAATTTAATTAAAATAAAACTGAGAAATTATAACTTCACTGTCTTTCGCCAACTCGCCAACAACATACTGCCTTTTTAGTCTCCGCTCTATTCAAGATTCCGATTCACGCACTGCGCCGACTCGTGTGTTGGTGACATCACTGCCGTGGTGCAAAGCAATCCAAGCTCCAGTTAATGCTCTATCCTTTAGTATCGCTACAGCTGATTGAGCGAGAAACTGGGTCGAATTATACTATCTTCAAATAGCGAAAAACCCCTCGACTTGTGCCAGGATCTGAGAGCTCCACCGTTGGACTGGGGGGATGCGCCAATGTTACATCATTTACGTCATAATTAGGGTAACTTCGGCCATCCAAATTATTACATTAACTGTCAAAAACACTGATCATTGTCAAGTTTATTTGTAAGCAGCAAAGAGAAACAACAGAAAACTTAAAAATATGACATTAAATTCCCCCCCCCCCCCCCCCCAACCTCAATTTCACGATTATTAAATAAAGTAATTGTATGCAACGAAGCATTGTGGACGAATTTACCAACATATT
>NC_088368.1:18101161-18103661 GCF_034508935.2 Berghia stephanieae | reverse complement strand
TCACCCCCCCCCCCCCCCCCCCCCCCCCCGGCCGATTGGATTACCGAAAAAAACGTCGCCGGCTTTTTGCGATTTGGATTTGATTGATTTTTTTTTTTTAATTGTGCAACTTGTGACAAGAAACTTAACAAATTACTGCTTTACAACCTTTGGATTAAACATACAACAATTGTGGACTACTTTTTATACCATTATGAAGACTAGCATCCGGGGGTGAGAATAGTCACTTCGATTTATAATATGTTAATATTAGAGATTGTGGATTAACTCTCTCCTTACCAACCATAGGAAAATCGTCACATTCGTTACGATGTAACAAATAATTTTCTCATCCTGATTTCAATCGTACATCAGAATATTTAAAGGATGTGTGCGGCTATGTGGTCGTGTGGTATGACACTCGCTTTCGGATCGGAAGGTGCTGGGTTCGAGCCTCGCTCGGCGCATAGTTGAGTCCTTGGAAAAGACTCTTTACTCACATTCTCTCACCGTCCTCAGATGTAAAATGAGTACCTGGCCGTTAACAGCGTTGTCTTTGTCCGAAAAATTGTAACATCGCCTAACAGGCATGTCCCGTCCTACAAGTTAAATGTTGCTGTTGACCAGGGACCCCTTGTAAAGCGCTTTGAGCACATTTAGTGGATATTGCGCTATATAAAAGCTCAATTTATAAAGATCAATTTATATAGTATAAAAAAAGTAGTCCTTCAGAGTCATTTGGCCCATGGAGCGGGAGTTGATCCCAGTTTCCATAGCGTGAAACAGACAATAGCAATTGCTTGCTACCCTTCAGATAGGACTCTAGCCTATCGCAAAGTACTTCTTTCCGCCATATATATCCAGAAGACCCAGCTACCCAATAATCACTGCTGGGCTGACATGGGAAGGGGGGTGGTGGTGGTCAGATTTTTAAAAAACTCGACCGCACCCGGGATAAATCTTGGTCTCTTTGCGTGTGAAACGAGTGCTCTACCAACTAAGCTATCGGAACCCCCTTTATATGGTATTTTAAAATAAAATATGCCTTTTTTCGCCACGATATCATAAGATATCGTCGCCTAGGCATTCCACGAAGGAATATAGATAACTCATCAAACAAGATGTCTGATGTCAACAGGAATCACCCATGTTGTCCAAGTGAGCAAATTGGGGGTTGATAATCTTGCTCAAGGAAAAAAAAAACGAAAGTGCCTGAAGCGGGGTTCGAATTATATGGTATAATGTGTGGAAAAAAGTCTCTGGAAAGTTTACGAATCAGTATTTTGTATATTGTGACATCCACTGAGGCATCATGGTGATTGGTGCTATGTGTTTTGTCAAAACAAAATAAAAAAAGCCTATAACATCCGCCAGTCGGATATAGATAGTTCGAAGATGACGTCACTCAGGCCTTTGTTATTGTTTTTTGCCATCCACGTTTATGAGTAATGCTCACTGAACTGTATTAACCCGACTATAAACGTTCATGGATACACACAGTTTTGTGTGTTGGTCCGTTATACTTCCGGGTGGCAATGTTATGAGCTTCTATCTATAAAGTACCAATACACAAAACTATTCTCACTTTACTCATAGCATCAATACCAGTCCCGTGAGGATTATATATTATTTTTGTCATTATTATTAATTGGTCATTTATTAAGGCGCTGAACTTGGTAGTAAATGTATTGATGCAATACAAAAACTTCGTTGAAGCGTCGCCACCGTTAACTAAAAGCCTGACACTGACCAAAAACGAAGTGACTATTCTCATCCCCCTAGTCTAGGATGCTAGTCTTCATAATAGCAGTCCACAATTGTTGTATGTTTAATCCAAAGGTTGTAATGCAGTAATTGTTAAGTTTCTGTCACAAGTTGCACAATTAAAAAAAAAAAAAATCAATCAAATCCAAATCTCAAAAAGCCGGCGACGTTTTTTTCGGTAATCCAATCGGCCGGGGGGGGGGGGGGGGGGGGGTGAGAATAGAGGCTGCCGACCAAAAAACTGACGTCAAAATGCCAGTCTTTGGCCACATAAGAAAACAAATCGTGTTCAACCAATGGGACCACTTGTTTCCATGAGCTCTCCTAACGACAACTCACTAGGTGGTGCAAAAACCAAATAATGACGTCAAAATGCCAGTCTTTTTTGGGGTTTTTTCAGTGTCAGGCTATACCATAACTATGGCTACGGTTGAAGTCTCATAAGTAAAAATGACACCGCTCATATTCGAATGTTAGTGAGAAAAAAATATATACAAACAAAGAAACAAATAAATAATCAACAATTACAACAACAACAACAAAAACAGAATTCACCAATTTATTTTTTCATTCTTTTTTTTTTTTTTTTTTTTTTTTTTTTTTTTTTTTGTTTGAGAATTCTCAATCAGATCTTCATCTTATAGGCTAAGGAACTAACCCAGAGAATATAATTTCTTGTGGCTTCACGGATCACTTCAGTTATTTCTTTTTAAAATGAATTGAAATGTAAATTCTTTTTTCAAACCATAAGGTGCTG
>NC_088368.1:18083661-18096161 GCF_034508935.2 Berghia stephanieae | reverse complement strand
TATAACGGACCAACACACAAACTCTGTGTAACCATGAACCTTTATAGTCTGGTTAATACAGTTTAGTGAGAACAACTCACAAACGCGGATGGCAAAAACAATAACAAAGGCCTGAGTGACGTCATCTGCATACTATCTATAGATAGTTCGAAGATGACATCACTCAGGTCTTTGTTATTGTTTTTTGCCATCCGCGTTTATGAGTAATGCTCACTGGACTGTATTAACCTGACTATAAACGTTCATGGATACACACAGTTTTGAGTGATGGTCCGTTATACTTCCGGATGGCAATGTTATGAGCTTCTTAGCCAAGCGCATACTACTATATTCTATCAGCCTGCAAACACTGACGAAATTCATAAAGGACTATGGAAAGTGAGCACAGTACAGCTATATTGGAATTTTGCTTTTTGGGTTTTACCGCTTAGTGAGTTGTTGTTAGTAGAGCTCATGGAAACAAGTTATTTCATTGGTTGAACTATAGATAGAATGGGCTTGGCCAAGGAGTTCACAACATTGCCATCCGGAAGTATAACGGACCAACACACAAAACTATGTGTAACTATGAACTTTTATAGTCTGGTTAATACAGTTTAGTGAGAACAACTCACAAATGCGGATGGCAAAAATCAATAACAAAGGCCTGTTTGACGTCATCTTCGTTCTATCTATTGAATACAACTCACGATTTGTTTTCTATTGTGGCCAAGGACTGGCATTTTGACGTCATTTTTTGTTCAGTATCAGGCCATAACTTTACGAAGGCCACGCTGACATTGACCAAAAAATGACGTCAAAAGACAAGTCTTTTGTCACAAAAGAAAACAAATCGTGATTTGTATTCAATAGTTCAACCAATGGAATCACTTGTTTTCTTGACCACAACTAAAGACAACTCACTAGGCGGTGCAAAAATCTAAAAACGGGCATAGGCCTTATTGGTACGAAGACTTCAGTGTGGAGGAAAACTGGAGAGAATGTGGAACAGGGAAACACCAAAAGGAGGAAACATCATTAAAGATCCAACCAAAAGAGTGCCTGCATTCAATAACGCCAGGAAATACTGGATTTCCTCAAGCCGCCTCTTAACTGGACATGGCAGAACTGCATCAAATATGTGCAGATGGAAACTTCGAAACAGTGATACCTGCCAGAAATGTCAGGCAGCCCCAGAGACCAGCGATCACATCGTCCTCCACTGCCTAGTCACTAAACTTGAGGGTGGCTACGAAACTATCCTAAGGGCGGAGGAAGACTTTAGAAGCTGGGTTGACGAAATACATTTGGAGGTGTAGCCATACGCTACTACTACTAGACACTACTACTACTACTACTACTACTACTACTACTACTACTACTACTACTACTACTACTACTACTACTACTAACTACTACTACTACTACTACTACAACTACTATTACTACTACTACTACTACTACTACTACTACTACTACTACTACTACTACTACTACTACTACTACTACTACTACTACGGGTACGAAGGACTTCTTTACATAGAATTCCATCTCAGCACAATAATAGGATTCAATAGTCGTAACGTCACTTCCTTCCTAATGCCCAAATAACTTAGTAACTGGCTCTAAACGATCGGAACAATGGCGGACGCCCGTATGAAATATTTCTCCGGCGACCATAAAAGCGTATCCAGAAGAAAAAAAAAACACATAAATTTGATCATGTTTTGACTTTTACACATTCTGATCACAAGATATATGAAAAGTTCTCGCCAGCTTGAAGAATAAAAAGTAATGATTTTCTTTGTTTAGAACCAAGATGGCCGCCGTTGCCGGGCGGCGTGACATCAGACTACTGAATTCTATTAAGACAATTTCCTTTCTTCAACGGTTCAAACAGTGCAGAATGGTTCATTATGGTTTTGACAGTAGATATGTAACTGAATGTGCATAGAGTTTCCCAGGTTTTGCAACAAGTGCCTGCTTTAAAGAATGTAAATTTTGCTGCTCGAAGCTCGAAGAAATAAATAATAATGAGAAGTTGAATGTAAGCTTCAATTTAATTACAAAAACAGATCAAATGAACGTTTCGGGTTTCCCCTTTATCAACAAAACAGGATGAATGAAACACCACAGCTGATGAATGAGACTACCACATCATCTCATTCATCTGTGGTGCTTAATTCATCCTGTTTTGTTGATAAAGGGGAAACCCGAAACGATCATTTGATCTGTTTTTGTAATTAAATTGAAGCTTACATTCAACTTCACATTATTATTTAAAGAATTACTACAACGCAGAAATAACAACAATTTGCGTCATCTTTTAGCCGGTTTCTAAATTTTTAGGTGGTGTTACAAGATTTTGTATTCTTAAAAAATAGCTGGTTCTATACTCTTCAACAGTCGTAACGTCACTTCCTTCCTAATGACGCATGGTAACTTAGTAACATTGGCTCTAAACTATCGGAACAATGGCGGACGCCATTGGATAGATTTTCTTTGTTTAGAACCAAGATGGCCGCCGTTGTCGGGCGGCGTGACATCAGACTACTGAATCCTATTATTTTAATATATTGCAATTCTATTGACAAAGAATAGTTTTAATAAGTAGACGTCTAGTAAAAAATTTGGAAACGATATCTTTATAACTTTTTACAATAGAAAGAATTAAACAGGGGCGCATTTTTTTCGTCACCTCCTGATATATCATTTGGCTTTAAATATGTGATCCCTCGTCTCAAAACGGTATTATGTCGGAACGAACCATATGCTTAAAAGCCGGATTTAATGTTAAACTGGTAAAAATTACAAACTGTTGGCATTATCACCCTAAACTATGGTTGCCATTCTCCTGAATAAATCGTATAAACTCAACACAAGTCTGATATTTCTGGCTATAAATTCAATTTTCAACATCTTAACCAACCCGACTTAATACCGTTTTGAGGTGAAGGGTGTGTTATGATGTTTGTTTATTCCCGTGGTTTGAAATAGTCCATATTCATTGTTGTTATTTGTTTATTTATTTATTTTATTCGTATACAACTCAAGCCGATTCAAACAACAACATCAACTCACTACAACACGCAGTTTTACCGTAGATCTGAACAAAAAAAAAAACCCCTCACAATTTTCAAAATTTGGCAAGAAAAAAACTCTTCCTTCAAATATCGATCGATTAAAATGACCCTTATCTTGTTCTTAAAGTCTCAAACCTGGGACTTCTTGAAGCACTTCCTTGATGTTCCCAGGCTTGAGAATGAATTTTTGACAAATGAGAGTCCTTTTAAATGATCGATGTTTCAAGGACGACTTTTCTGGGCAAAATTTGGGAAAATTACGTCTCCTTTTTTTCTTTTTTTTTTCGAGAATGGAAGAGTTCTGTTTGTGTCTATATAAACCATTATCCTTATTAAATTCATTACTTTAATTCCATATCACAGCGGTGGCGGTCGTGGTCTTGTTATCCTCAGAGATGTGCTAAATGCTGATTAGATTATTAAAGGGGAGGGAGAGGCGAGATGGCCGAGTTTTAACTCACTCAATCCTAGAGATTTTTGCTACTTTTCAAAATTGGAAAAATCTATTTAAAATGATTATGTATAGATAATTTTATTCAACTACCATTAACATGCAAAAACTCAAAAACATTAGCTTTGATACTTCGCCTTTCATTTGTCTCATAAAAATGTAATAAATAGGCAAGGGGTAAAAGTAACCCGGGTAAACTACGGATATAGTCGGTGTTAGGGTTGAGTGAGTTAAAAGGCATTGGGCGCCAATCCAGGAGACCTGAGTTCGAGCCTCCGACCCGACATTTTGTTTTGTTTTATTTATTTATTTTTTCCCCCTTTGTGCAAAAAACTTTGACTGTATTGCTCTCTTTACGGCGATGCATTGCAGCTAACGCCTGGGTTTTATTGGGTTTTTTTTTCTTCTCGATCTATTCTAAAGTAAGTGAAAGTAAAATTTCATATTCATATTTCTTGTCATTTTAATGGGCATGATCTCTATTACATTTCCATGTGCTCGAGGTCATTGGTCACATTGGAATATTATGTGCTCAAAGTGACCCACATAGTGAAAAGTATTCACAGTTTTTTTGAAATATCTAACATCACAATTGGTCATTTTGTTCAGCTTAACACATGTGTATGTTTACAACTTTCATAAACAAAGCAGCGTGTTTACATTTCTGAAGAAATATCCAATCGTTGGACAGAAACAGATCATGTGATTTATGACTTGGTTGGACGAAAACATGAATATAGATCGCTCCCATTGAACATTATTTTCAGCACATGATTCGCCCCAACATAAGTCCCATCTCTGGGTGGGGATCCTGACCTCCCATAGTGGGCAGGGAGGTACATTCTGTGTCTTCTATCCCCCCAAACCCGTTTTCCAATTGTTTCCTGTCGTTGTCTTGGTATAAGATTACTTAGTTTTGTCCTGATCCTGGCCGGAGTCTTAGGCTGGGAGGGAAACAGTCGAATGTATAGTTATATTTTGGGGATATGATATTTTTTTCCCTTGTAAATCATCTTTCTGTTATGCATTGAATTATGTTTAGTTTACATATTATATTATATGATTGGTAAACATTTGAGTGAATTCCTCTTAGTTGGGACCTGTACTTGTGTCTGGATGAGACTTTTAGGTGATCTCAGACTAAGTACTTTGACGGTGTGCTCTTGAAATCTACATCTGTTCCCTATTTGAACCAACTCCCCTTTGTCTTACATTTTCTTGGGTGCTGTAATTGTAATTCTAGAACATTTTACTATCCCATTTTCTTCCTTTTTTACTGGCGCTGATATGACCTTAATGTGTTGCAAGCGCTGTAAAACCCTTAAAAACAAACAAAACATAAGTCCCATCTCAAGCAGTGAGATCAGTTGTTTTCTTGAGCACTACTAACGACAACTCACTACTAGGCGCTGTACTAAACTACAAATGACGTCAATAAACCAAGGCTACGATCAGAAAATACTAACGAAAGAGTGAAAATGGAAAGGCTTCGTATGGGAACAAAACAGACAATGGACGTTTCGGGTACAAACCCTTCGTCAGCACAAAAAAAATTAAAATATAATGAAAAATAACTTGTATCGTCTGTACAGACGATACAAGTTATTTTTCATTATATTTTTTTTTCCACGTTTATTTGTGTATTGTTGTGCTGACGAAGGGTTTGTACCCGAAACGTCCATTGTCTGTTTTGTTCCCATACGAAGCCTTTCCATTTTCACTCTTTCGTTAGTATTTTACGATCATCGGCTTCAGGCAGCCCCTACCGTTTTGCTACGACCAGACTATTTACGTTTAAGATTACATTACAAATAGTTTTGTGTGTTGGCACGATTAAAGTGGCAGACAGCACCGGTGAGTATTCTACTTAAACCTAGGACTTCATATAGATAGTATGCGCTTGGCTAAGAAGTTCACAACATTGCCATCCGGAAGTATAACTGGCCAAAACACACAACTGTGTGTATGCATGAACGTTTATAGTCTGGATAATACAGTTTAGTGAGAATTACTCATAAACGCGGATGGCAAAAAACAATAACAAAGACCTGAGTGACGTCATCTTCGAACTATCTATAGTTGTCGCCGACTTAAACGCATAGCATCAATACACCCCCCCCCCCACCCACCCCTCCTGCCGTCAGTCTGTCAACAGGAATCACTCTTGTTGTCCGAATAGAGCAAATTTTGGAGGGTTAATAACCTTGCACAAGGAAAAATAATACGAAAGTGCGGAACTCGAACCCGAGACCATCCGGGTCTCAGTGCAATGCCTTAACCACTCGGGTACATGGCCCCTCGTCAATAGATAGAATGAAGTTGACGTCACTCAGGTCGTTGTTATTGTGTTTTGCCATCCATGCTTGTGAGTAATTCTCACTAAACAGTATCAACTAGACTATTTGCTTTAAGATTACACATAATTTTGTGTGTTGGTCCGTTATATCTCCGGATGGCAATGTTGTGAGTTTCTTAGTCAAGCGCACAACGTCTGTGGGTGAACAAAAACAAAACAAAAAAAAAATGTTTTAATTGGTGTGTGTGTGTGTGTGTGTGTCGTTGCTGTTAAAAACTGACAGTGAATAACAAAACAAGCTTAATTAATAAACACATACTGTTTATGTTGACGTCTCAAAGTTCATGATTGATAGATTTTTAATGTTATTTTTCGTGCCTTGTTGTTGATGTTCTTATTGCTGTTGTTGTTGTTGTTGTTGTTATTGTTATTGTTGTTGTTGTTGCTGTGCTACTCTTGTTGTTTTTGGTGTTGGCGGTAGTGTTATTGTTATTATTTGTGTGCGTGTGTGTGTGTGTGTAAGTTTTTTTGGGTGGGTGTATTTCTTTTTTGTTTTTATGTGGGGTTATTGTGTTTGTTGCTTCCGATAGCTCAGTTGGTAGAGCACTTCGCTTCTTAAGCAAAGGACCGAGATCGATCAAGGGGGAAGTCGAGATTTTTGTCAGATAGACAGACATACCGATAGATAGATAGATAGATAGATAGATAGATAGATAAATAGATAATGTAAAAATGTAATACCTTCTAACAGGCCTCATGTCTCGTTCTTCGTGTTACGTGTTGCTGTTGGTCAGGAACCCTTCGTAAAGCGCTTTGAGCACGGTTAGTGGATAGTGCACTATATAAATGTTCAATTATTTTTCTTTTTGGAAGTTAGAAGAGATTCGACACACAGTTACTGTGGGGTGAAAATTAATTAGTTACATCTCCACTCTTGGGATATTTTGAGACATCATGACATGCATTACAATCAGATTTTAAATAGTAGTAGTAGTAGTAGTAGTAGTAGTAGTAGTAGTAGTAGTAGTAGTAGTGGTAGTAGTAGTAGTGGTAGTAGTAGTAGTAGTAGTAGTAGTAGTAGTAGTAGTAGTAGTAGTAGTAGTAAGTAGTAGTAGTAGTAGTATAGTAGTAGTAGTAGTAGTAGTAGTAGTAGTAGTAGTAGTAGTAGTAGTAGTAGTAGTAGTAGTAGTAGTAGTAGTAGTAGTAGTAGTCGATGGTGGTGTACGAACGAATCGGCGGTCTCAAGAAGTGGGTGAGAGAGGGATCTAGTAATGACTTTGGGTTTGAAACGAATATTTTTGTGTTCGTGGATAGCTCACACGGTAGAGCCACGCTCTCACCTGCAGGCGGAGTTGTCGTACCAATAAGGTCGCAGGTTCAAACCGCACCACCGCCGCGAAAAAAAAAAATTATTCTCTATTGTCTTCTGGCACTTTTCTATTCACTTCATATCTTGTTGTTACCAACATAAGTGCCTGCTCCACTCACTTTTCTGAATTAAAATTCACCCCATACACCGGAGCATACTCAATGTCTCAATCGTTTCTATGTTATATGTTTGTGTTGAGAATATTGGCTATTAAGCTTAACTGCTGGTCAAAATTATTCGCGATGGTGGTGTACGAACGAATCGGCGGTCTCAAGAAGTGGGTGAGAGAGGGATCTAGTAATGACTTTGAGTTTGAAACGAATATTTTTGTGTTCGTGGATAGCTCACACGGTAGAGCCACGCTCTCACCTGCCAGGCGGAGTTGTCGTACCAATAAGGTCGCAGGTTCAAACCCCACCACCGCCGCGAAAAAAAAAAAAAATTATTCTCTATTGTCTTCTGGCACTTTTCTATTCACTTCATATCTAGTAGTAGTAGTAGTAGTAGTAGTAGTAGTAGTAGTAGTAGTAGTAGTAGTAAGCTTTGCAGTCTGAATGACGCTTGCTGAGAATTGTGTGATTCAGTCATGGTCGATGAGTATAGCTGCTCTCTCCATCCACGTTGTTAATACTCTTCAACAGTCGTAACGTCACTTCCTTCCTAATGACGCATGGTAACTTAGTAACACTGGCTCTAAACTATCGGAACAATAGCGGACGCCGTAAGAAATATTTCTCCGGCGAGCATAAAACCGTATCCAGAGGGGGAAAACCCCATACATTTGATCATGTTTTGACTTTTACACATTCTGATCACAAGGCATATGAAAAGTTCTAGCCAGCGTGAAGAATAAAAAGCAATGATTTTCTTTGTATAGAACCAAGATGGCCGCTGTTGCCAGGCAGCGTGGCATCAGACTATTGGATCGCATTGTTTCCATTGGTCCATTGGTATTTTTAAATACCTTTTCACAAAATTCAAATAATGCTCAAATCGGGAAATTGGCTCAAAATTAATGTACAAAAGAGTAACTGAAGTTTATATACAGTTATTAACAAGAACAGCAACAACAGTAACAACATCAACAACAACAACAACAATAATAACAATAACAACAACAAAAATACTTAAAATCAAATTTTCTTAATTTGAAGAATGTGTAGATAGAACCACTTAACCCTCAGCCCACAAGTTAGAGATATAACATTTTAGCTTTTATATAGCGCAATATCCACTTAATATGCTCAAAGCGCTTTACAAGGGGTCCCTCTGACCAACAGCAATATGTGACATGTAGAACGAGGCATGACACCTGTTAGGCGGTATTATAATTTTTTTCTGACAGAGACAACGCTGTTAACGGCCAGGTACTCATTTTACACCTGAGTACGATGAGAGAATGTGAGTAGAGAGCCTTTTCCTAGGACTCAATAACTATGCGCTGAGCGAGGCTCGAACTCAGGACCTTCCGATCCGAAAGCAAGAGTCAAACCAAAAAACCACATAATATTATAGATATTAAAATTGATAGAAAAATATAGATAGTATAGTATGCAGATGACGTCCCTCAGGTCTTTGTTATTGTTTTTTCCCCATCCGCGTTTATGAGTAATGCTCACTGAACTGTAATAACTGTAATATTAACCCGACTTTCAACGTTCATGGATACACACAATTTTGTGTGTTGGTCCGTTATACTTCCGGATGGCAATGTTATGAGCTTCTTAGCCAAGCGCATTCTATCTATAGTGTCATGTAAGATAGTGAGAGATAGTCATAGGAAGGGTTATGTTAGTGTAATGTTAGTGAAGACATACTATTTTAACTTCCAGGAAATCAAGTACTTTAAAGACTAATTAACCAGCAAATTGGATAATCGACTACTCCTGCCGCACACAATGAATCTCTCTGTTTGTATCAACCCGGCGACGATATTATATCGTTTTTATAATTGTAATCGTTGAGATGTATTTAAGAAATTAAATTTATCTTCACTGAGAGAGAAGATAGGTAGGCCTACGCAGCGGTGAATGCCAACTTATAATTAATTAGCTTCTGCACTCGCAAAACGGTTCAGTTTTTTGTTTGTTTTGTTTTTGTTTTTTGTTTGGTTTTTTTTTTTTTTGGGGGAGGGGGGGGGGGGGGGGGTTGTGGGTTTTTTGTTTGTTTGTTTGGGGTTTTTTTGTGGGTTTTTTTGTGGGTTTTTTATTTGTGGGTTTTTGTTTTTTTGTTTGTTTGGGTTTTTTTTGATTTTTTTTTGGGGGGGGGGGGGGGGGGGGGGTTTGTTTGGGTTTTTTTGTTGGTTTTTTTTTTTGGTTTTCTTTTTTGTCTCTCTGAATGCTGCGTCATTTTTCTTTGATATTGTATTTCTGAAGAAAAAAAAATCGCTGTATCTTTTTTGTTTCACAATTCATATTCATAAATTTTTGACAGTCTATGTATAAGTATTTGTTTTATTTGTGATTTGAATTTGTTTAAAATCCAATGTGACCCATCGCCTCTAAACGGTAATACGTCGTGTCGTCATGATGAATGTGTTCATGGAACAGCTCCAAAGTACCTTCGTGATCTGCTCTCCATTCAAACACAGTGCAGATCTCTACGATCGTCCAAACACGTCCTCCATCTATAGATAGTTCGAAGATGACGTCACTCAAGTCTTTGTTATTGTTTTTTGCCATCCGCGTTTATGAGTAATGCTGACTGAACTGTTTTAACTTGACTATAAACGTTCATGGATACACACAGTTTTGTGTGTTGGTCCGTTATACTTCCGGATGGCAATGTTATGAGCTTCTTAGCCAAGCGCATACTATCTATACATGCCCAGATGTCGACTACAATAATACTGGAGAACGAAGCTTCCGAGTTTGTGGCCCAAAGATATAAAAAAAAAAAAAACAATCCCAACCCCATCCCCCCCCCCCCCAAAAAAAAAAGCCAAACAAAAAACAAACAAACAAACAAACAATTTGATTGTTATTACATCGCGTTAAATCCAAATAAAACTCATTTTTTCCCATGCCTTACTGACTGAAAACAACTGGACTCGACCCAGGGACCCACAGGTTATAGGATATAGGACAGCGGAGTGTCGTACCAACACTTGATCTCAATCTTAGCTACGATCTCAATGAAATACACACCATTAGAATAATATTATAAATAAATAAATCGAGCTTTTATATAGCGCAATATCCACTAATTGTGCTCAAAGCGCTTTACAGGGGGCCCTGGTCAACAGCAACATTTAACATGTAGGATGGGACATCTTCTTCTTCTTCTTCTTCGTCTTGTGGAAACCTCCAATATTGTCGAGGATCACTCCACAGTTTGTAGTGTTTTACATTTTAAACTTGCTAAAACTCTGCACATAATACTAATTAAAAAAAAAACACATAGATTAAAAAGTCACGTTGTGAACTCTAGCAATCGCGTGAAGGCATGTTGGCAACCGTTTTCAGCCACTTCAGCTGGGAGGCTATTCCATAGTCGGGCAGTGGAAGGGAAAAACGAATACATGTGGGCGTCTGTTTTTGATGTTGGGATGGTTACTCTTGCTGTGTGTCCCCTCGTATTTCTTGTGCCGATATCTTTGATGTCGTTTGGAAGTTTAAGGCACGAATTTTTGTAGTAGATCTTGTGGAACAATTTAAGTTTATCTATCTTTCTTCTCTTTTCCAGAGGTTCAAGGCCAATCCGTTGTGATATTTCAGACGCACTTGAAAAAGGATCGAATGTGTTTGTGATGCGTCTTGCTGTTTTTCTTTGGATGTTTTCTAAGGTGTCGATATTTTTCTTTGTATATGGGTCCCAAATTGAGCTGCCGTACTCCAAAATTGGTCTAACAATAGTTTTAAAAGCAAGGGTTTGAGTTGTGATTGGGCATCTTTTTTAATTGCGGGTGATGTAAGCGCTTGTTTGATTTGCCTTTGAAGCCAGGTGACATATGTGGTCATTCCATTTGAGGTTTTTAGCAAACTCAATGCCAAGGTATTTTGCTGTCTTTACATGTTCCAGGTTTTGACCATGAAGTTGGTATTCAAATGTAATAGGTGCTTTCTTATTTGTGATGGTTAGAACATTGCACTTTGATACGTTAAATTCCATTTGATTTATTGTTTCCCATTCTTGTAATTTAGCTAGATCGTCATTTAGTGTTTTGCAGTCGTCTGTTGTTCTGATCTGATTATATAATGCTGTGTCGTCAGCAAAGAGGCGCACTTTTGACCTTATACCTCGTGGAAGATCATTTATGTACACTAAAAATAGGACGGGCCCAAGGACTGAGCCCTGAGGTACGCCCGATGTCACCATCCCGATAGTGGAAGTCTCGCCGTCGACAAGAACTTGTTGGGTGCGATTGTCCAGAAAAGTTGCAATCCATTGTAAGGTTTTGTTCCTGATACCAATGTCATACAATTTCTGGATTAACCGATGGTGAGGAACCTTGTCGAAGGCCTTGGCAAAGTCCAGTAGTACTAGATCAATTTGACCACCTTTATCAATAGCAGCTGACAGATCATGTGTTAATGATAGAAGTTGAGTTTGACATGAGTGGTGCTTCCTAAATCCGTGCTGTTCATCACAAAAAATACTGTTAGTTTCGAGATATTCAGTTATTGAGGATCTCACTATATGCTCCAACAGTTTGCAGCAAATGCAAGTTAATGAAATTGGACGGTAGTTTTGAGCCCTGCTTCTATCACCTTTCTTGTAGATGGGTTGGACAAGAGCGTGCTTCCAAACAATTGGTATGTCTCCCGTTTCAAGAGAGAGTTTGAACAAATGTGTGAGGGCAGGTGCAAATTCGTTACTCAATATCTTTAAGAGACGGGATGGTATTTTGTCTGGGCCACATGCTTTCTTTGGATCTAGAGTGGCAAGGAGTTTGGAAACGCCCTCTACTGTCACATTGATTTCGGCCATAGTGTTGGAATCGTTTTCTTCGCCTTGTAGTTGTTGAGTGGTAATTTTGGTATGATCTTTTGAAGCAAAAACAGAGCAGAATTGGTTATTAAGTATGTCTGCTTTTTCCTTTGCATCAGAGTATAATACACGATCATGCTCAAGGGGCGCTATACCAACCAAATCGAACCTCCTACTTTTTATAAATTTCCAGAGCTTTTTGTTTGAGTCTTCACTGACAAGTTCCTTAACATGATTATGATAGGCTCTTCTACTCTCTTTTTGTGTTTCTTTTTTGAGTCGGGCGTAATTGTACCAGTCTTTCTTACTGTTGGACTTTCTCGCTCTGCTCCATGCCTTTTGTTTCCGTCTAGATAATCGACATGCCGCTTGTTAGGCGATATTACAATTTTT
>NC_088368.1:18068661-18078661 GCF_034508935.2 Berghia stephanieae | reverse complement strand
ATATTAACTTTCCATGTGCTCGAGGTCATTGGTCACATTGTAATATGTGCTCAAAATGACCCACTTTGTGAAATGTGTTCACAGCTTTTTAAATATCTAACATCACGATTGGTCCTTTGATTCAGCTTGACACATGGGTATGTTTATAACATTTGTAAACAAAGCAGCGTGTTTACATTTCTTAAGAAATATCCATTCGTTGGACAGCAACAAATCATGTGATTGATGACATGGTTGGACGGAAACATGAATATAGATCGCTCCCATTCCGATGCATTCCTGGTAAAAAATTTTTTCAGGTCTAATAATCCAACTTGTCTCATGGTTGTAATGGGGATACGTACCAACGCAAACCATCTCAAAATGTTGTCTATTACAACAACATTAAATCAAGCCCATAATTGGATTCAATAGTCTGATATCAGGTCGTCCAGCAACGGCGGCCATCTTGGTTATAAACAAAGAAAATCGGTACTTTTTGGTTCTTCATGCTGGCTAAAACTTTTCATATGTCTTGTGATCAGAATGTGTAAAAGTTAAAACATGATCAGATTTATAATGTTTTTTTTCCCCTCTGGATACGCTTTTATGCTCGTCGGAGAAACATTTCATAAGGGCGTCCGCCATTGTTCCGATTGTTTACGGCCAGTTACTAAGTTACCATGCGTCATTACGACTGTTGAAGCGTACTGCACTCGATTATCAGAACTGCTAATATGAGCACCTCGGTTAAATCCATTTGATATAATATATTTAGATTTAAAAAAATAAATATGAATTTCACATTTCAGATAATTTTAACTTTTACTTTTTTCGTGATAAATGAAGAAAACAGCGATACCATAATATTATTAGGATATAATCGAATCTTGTGAGTAAGGGGTTAAATGCTTTTAATGTGAAATACACGCTTATCTCCCCTCATTATCATCTGACACGCTCATCTTTTGTCATCAAAGAATTCCGCCAGAGGGGAAATTGTATTGTGTTTCTAATAGAATGAATGACGTTGACGTCACTCAGGTCTTTGTGATTGTGTTTTTTGCCATCCACGTTTATGAGTAATTTTCACTTAACTGTATTCACCAGACTATAAACGATCATGGTTACACATAGTTTTGTGTGTTGGCTAGTTATACTTCCGGATGGCAATGTTGTGAACTTCTTAGCCAAGTGCATACTATCTATAAGTTTACGATGGCTACCGTTATACCTGCTGGTGAATGCTATGAGCTTTTGAGATATATATTCAGGACGTTATCCCGGGCATAGGATTAAGGTAAGTATAACGTAGTCCTTCAAATTCATAAATTCCACGGAATCGGATTTAAATCTCGCGATTTCTTAAGGGTAAACGGACAGCAGCAATCGCTTACTACCTAATGGATAGGACGCTAGGCAACAGTAAAGATTCTCCATACACGCTTACTAATTCTGGATGGATTTCAGAACGACAGTTGCCTTTTGCAGCAAAAAAAAAAAATAAAAAATTATTACCGCTTGAACTTCTTCTTTGGACCACTCAGTTATGAGAGTAGCCATCTATATTTTCATGCAGATCATAATCTTGTTCAGCAATAGTGCTGAAACGTTCGGCACTGATGCACAACAAAACTATCTCTAATCTCCGGTTTACAGATTTCAAATAGCATTATTGGTTCAGGAGATATGGCTCTACTTACCTTATTTCTGGGACAACCCTCGTACTTTTCTTTAGATCTATAACACCCAAACACACATGGGCAGGTACAGGGGAGAGGGGCGGGGGGTGGGGGATGGAAAAATCGACTTTTCCAGGAATCCATCCTGTCCCTTTGCGTTTGAAGCGAGTGTTCTGGTCCTTTCGTCAAGGCGTAGAATAAATTAGTTGAACCCATTCGGACAGGAAGTGGACTTGGGTATGTAGACAAGGTCTACTTTAGTTTTATGTGTGTCGGTAAAAAGTCTATCAACGGTAACTTTTTCTTCTTCTTCTTGCGGCTATGTGGTCTTGTGGTATGGCACTCGCTTTCGGATCGGAATGTCCTGGGTTCGAGCCTCGCTTGGTGAATAGTTGAAGTACTTGGAAAAGACTCTTTACTCACATTCTCTCACCGTACTCAAGTGTAAAATGAGTACCTGGCCGTTAACAGCGTTGTCTCTGTCCTAAAAAAATGCAATATCGCCTAACGGTTGTCATATCTCGTTCTATATGTTATGTGTTGCTGTTGATCAGGGACCCCTTGTATAGCGCTTTGAGCACGTTTAGTGGATATTGCGCTATATAAAAGCTCATTTTAAAGCTCATTTTCCCCCTCCTCCTCCTCCTCCTCCTCCTCCCTCTTCTTCTTCTTCTTCTTCTTCTTCTTCTTCTTCTTCTTCTTCTTCTTCTTCTTCTTCTTCTTCTTCTTCTTCTTCTTCTTCTTCTTCACCCTCTCCTCAATAAGATTCGTCTCTTCATACTGATCGCTTTATTCTTCTTCCTCCTCATTCTCCTCTTCCTTCATCTTGTCCATCTTTACCTAAAACCCACTCGTCTCTCAATCGTTTCAAAACCCCTAACCCATACTATAGATAGTATGAAGTTGACGTCACTGAGGTCTTTATTATTGTTTTATGCCATCCACGTAATGGGCATGATCTATTGATAGTACCTATGCGCTTGGCTAAGAAGCTCATAACATTGCCATCCGGAAGTGTAACGGACCAACACACAAAACTGTGTGTATCCATGAACGTTTATAGTCAAGTTAATACAGTTCAGTGAGCATTACTCATAAACGCGGATGGCAAAAAAAAAACAATAACAAAGACCTGAGTGACGTCATCTTCGAACTATCTATAGATAGTATGAAGTTGACGTCACTGAGGTCTTTGTTATTGGTATTTGCCATCCACGTAATTATCACTAAACTGTATTAACAAGACTATAAATGTTCAAGAATACACATAGTTTTTTGTGTTGGTCCGTTATAGATAGTATGCAAATGACGTCACTCAGGCCTTTGTTATTGTTTTTGCCATCCGCGTTTGTGAGTTGTTCTCACTAAACTGTATTAACAAGACTATAAAAGTTCATGGTTACACAGAGTTTGTGTGTTGGTCCGTTATACTTCCGGATGGCAATGTTGTGAACTCCTTGGCCAAGCGCATACTATCTATACCGTCTCCATCGTTGACGTCATTATTTGGTTTTTGCACCGCCTAGTGAGTTGTCGTTAGTTGTGCTCATGAAAACAAGTTATTTCATTGGTTGAACTATTGAATACAACTCACGGTTTGTTTTCTTTTGTGGCCAAAGACTTGTGTTTTGACGTAATTTTCATTTTTGGTCAGTGTCAGGCTATAAGTTAACGATGGCTACGGTTACACTTCCAGGTGACAATGTTGTGAACTTCTTAGCCAAGCGCATACTTTTTGTCCTTTCCTCAGTTATACTATGCGTTTAGTTAAATTACTGACAACATCCGCCAGCCGGATACAACGGACCAACGCAATAAAAAAACTATGTGTAACATTGAGCGTTAATAGAGTCTAATGATAGTATTTTTGGGGAACAAAAATGACTGTCTAAAACCAATAACAAAGAGCCGAATGACGTCAATTTCGCTCTTTCTTTACAAGCTTTTACTATAAAAAAACTGGCCTCTTCTGTCTAAACCAGCACAAAAAAAAAAAGAAAAGAAAAAAAAAAAAACAACAGAACAAATAAAAAACAACCCCCCCCCCCCCCCCAACCAAAAAAAAATAAATAAATAAATAAAACAAAAACAAAACAAACCCCTAAAGCAAGTCAAAGAATCCCATAGCGTTCCATTGCGTGACTGTTCACATTAGGTTTGCTACATTTCATTTATATTGTTTCCGGCTTTCCTAATCTAATTTTCACTCAAATAGGAACTATTTTTATTATTGATTGAACATGACCAATCGCTTCCACAAGGTATTAGAAATCCGGATCAAGAAAATCTTTAAAAGAGAATTTTATTTAGATAGAATTATAATGACGAGAATTTAAGAAATGATATTATTTCCTGTTCAGTGTAATGTTTGTTTTAAGGGGGTTTACGGCAATTGGAACACATTTAGGTCAGATCAGCGCCAGTAAAAATGAAGAAAGTGGGATAATAATAAGTTCTAGAATTACAATTAAAGTACCCAAGAAAAAGGAATTAGTTCAAAGAGGGAAAAGATGTAGATTCCAAGAGCATCCCATCAGTATACTTAGTTTGAGGTCACCTAAATGTCTCGTCATGACAAAAGCACAGGTCTCCACTAAGAGGAAAAGACTCAAATGTTGACAAATCATATATTTATTACGTAAACAAAATATAATACAGTGCAAAACAGAGAGATGATTTACAAGACAAAATATACCAACTCCCAACATTCTAACTATACATTTGACTGTTTCCCTCCCAGCCAGGGTATATGTCAAGGGCCAGGATAAAAACGAAGTAATCTCATTCCAAGACAAAGGCAAAAAGCATGTTTGAAAACAGATATATAGATAGTGTGCGTTTGGCCAAGAAACTCACAAAATTGCCATCCGGAAGTATAATGAACCAACACACAAAACTATGTGTAACCTTGAACGTTTATAGTCAGGTTAATACAGTTTAGTGAGAAGTACTCATAAACGCGGATTTCAAAAAGCAATTACAAATACCTGAGTGACGTCAACTTCATTCTATCTATAGATAGTGTGCATTTGGCTAAAAAACTCATAAGTTGCCATCCGGAATTATAACGGACCAACACACAAAACTATGTGTAATCTTGGTCGTTTATAGTCTGATTAATACAGTTTAGTGTAAATTACTCACAAACGCGGATGACCTGAGTGACGTCAACTTCGACCTATGAAGCGTACATTCAATTTCCCGTTAGTTTTATGAATTTAACCAGTTAATTTCCTTCAAATATCGATCAATTTAAATGATCCTCAGTCCATGCGACTGCGAGGCACTTTTAATAAAGTCCCAGGTTTGAGAGATGTATTTTTTGTTGTTGCCAGGATGCGGCTCATTTCAATCGATCGATATTTGAAGGACGGGTTTTTTTCTGGCCAAATTTTTTAATACATGTTTTTCCAGATTACGGGAGTTAACTAGTTATAGTCATAAAACTAATGAGAAATTGAATGCAAGCTTCAATTTAATGTACGAAAACAGATTAAATGGACGTTTCGGGTTTCCCCTTGATAAACAAAACAGGATGAATGAAACACTAAAGACGAATGAGATAATTATCTTATTCGTCTATAGTGTTTCATTCATCCTGTTTTGTTGATAAAGAGGAAACCCGAAACGTTCATTTGATCTGTTTTCGTACATTAAATTGAAGCGTACATTCAATTTCACATTGTTCATTATTTCTTGGAGCTTCGAGCCGCAACATTTACATAAAACTAATGGGAAAAATATACCTTACCATCAAGTCAAACAAACAACAATAAACTCCAAAACCAGAGTTGTCAGCAACGGGGCTTGAACCGTGGTTCCCTAGGTAGAAGTGCAATCCGTTATTCGTACGGCCATCTCGCCCACTCGTCAAGCTCTCAAAGAGCAATCTAAATGGAATAATGTCAAACTTGTCAAAAACCGAAACAAAAGATGGATTATTGACAAACCGATTAAGGTGTCAACCTGCTTCTGACATGTGAAGTCTTTCTATAGACGTCACTCAGGTCTTTATTTATTTATTATTTTTTTTTGCCACCCACGTTTATGAGTAATGGGAGCGATCTATATTCATGTTTTCGTCCAACCAAGTCACCGATCACATGCTTTGTTGCTGTATAGATAGTATGCGCTTGGCTAAGAAGCTCACAATATTGCCATCCGGAAGTAAAACGAATCAACACACAAAACTATGTCTAACCATGAACGTTTACAGGCTGGTTAATACTATACCGTTTAGTGAGAATCACTCATAAACATGGATGGCAAAAAAAACAATAACAAAGACTTGAGTGACGTCAACATCGTTCTATCCATACTTCCGGATGGCAATGTTGTAAGCTTCTGAGCGAAGCGCATACTATCTATATTGATGGTATGCGTTTAAGTAAACAACTCACCAGCTCCACCTGTCACATTATAGCCTTTTTAGAACATGATAGGCAGCAGAAACAGTCGACCATAGGCTTTGTGAACATTTATCACAACATTTTGACACAGAAATCGACGCATTGCGTTTATTCAAACGATCAATGGTGATGATAGATATTTAAAAAGTTGTAAAAACTTTTCACAAAGTTGGTCACTTTGAACACATTTTGCAATGTGACCAATGACCTTGAGCACATGGAAAGTTAATATTGATACAATGCGCTTGGCCAAGGAGTTCACAACATTGCCATCCGGAAGTATAACGGACCAACACACAAATTCTGTGTAACCATGAACTTTTATAGATAGAATGCGCTTGGCCAAGGAGTTCACAACATTGCCATCCGGAAGTATAACGGACCAACACACAAACTCTGTGTAACCATAAACTTTTATAGTCTGGTTAATACAGTTTAGTGAGAACAACTCACAAACGCGGATGGCAAAAACAATAACAAAGGCCTGAGTGACGTCATCTGCATACTATCTATAGTTTGGTTAAAACAGTTTAGTGAGAACAACTCACAAACGCGGATGGCAAAAACAATAACAAAGGCCTGAGTGACGTCATCTTCGAACTATCTATAGATAGCTTGCACTTGGCTAAGAAGCTCATAACATTGCCATCCGGAAGTAGAACGGACCAACACACAAAACTGTGTGTATCTATGAACGTTGATAGTCAGGTTAATACAGTTCAGTGAGCATTACTCATAAACGCGGATGGCAAAAAGCAACAACAAAGACCTGAGTGACGTCAACTTCAAACTATTTATAGATGGTGTGCGCATGGCTAAGAAATTCACAACATTGTCATCCGAAAATATAACGGACCAACAGACAAACGTATGTCTCACCTTGAACGTTTTTAGTATGGATAATAATACTGTTTAGTGAGAATTACTCATAAACATGGATGGCAAAAAAGAAAAAAAAACAATAACAAAGACTTGAGTGACGTCATCTTCCTTCTGTCTATTGTTAACAATAAATGAATAAAAGTGGGTTTTTTTTTTTCAATGGTAGCAATGAAGAGTGGTTTTCAAAAACTCCCTAACTCCGTTTTTTTTTTTTTTTCAATGGTAGCAATGAAGAGTGGTTTTCAAAAACTCCCTAACTCCGTTTTTTTTTTCAATGGTAGCAATGAAGAGTGGTTTTCAAAAACTCCCTAACTCCGTTTTTTTTTTTTTTTCAATGGTAGCAATGAAGAGTGGTTTTCAAAAACTCCCTAACTCCGTTTTTTTTTTTCAATGGTAGCAATGAAGAGTGGTTTTCAAAAACTCCCTAACTCCGTTTTTTTTTTTTCAATGGTAGCAATGAAGAGTGGTTTTCAAAAACTCCCTAACTCCGTTTTTTTCTTTTCAATGGTAGCAATGAAGAGTGGTTTTCAAAAACTCCTAACTCCGTTTTTTTTTTTTTTCAATGGTAGCAATGAAGAGTGGTTTTCAAAACTCCCTAACTCCGTTTTTTTTTTTTTCAATGGTAGCAATGAAGAGTGGTTTTCAAAAACTCCCTAACTCCGTTTTTTTTTTTCAATGGTACAATGAAGAGTGGTTTTCAAAAACTCCCTAACTCCGTTTTTTTTTTTTTTTTTCAATGGTAGCAATGAAGAGTGGTTTTCAAAAACTCCATAACTCCGTTTTTTCTTTTCAATGGTAGCAATGAAGAGTGGTTTTCAAAAACTCCCTAACTCCGTTTTTTTTTTCAATGGTAGCAATGAAGAGTGGTTTTCAAAAACTCCCTAACTCCGTTTTTTTTTTTTTTTCATTTTGAGATATTGAGGATTATTTCCCCTACAATTTCTCATTCGGTCTATTATTATATCATAATATTTAAACTTCAAATTCACACAAATCTAGGAACAGGCTTGTGCCATTTGATGCTTAACTCTCTCTCTCCTGATCAGCCATTTTCAGGATTTTCCCCAAAACTTCACACCCAACTAACACAAAAATATATTTTCCATCACTCAAACACAATAGCAGTACGTTCTTGCGATAGTTCTACATAGATCTACTTTCTTTAGCAAAACATCCTCTACAACACACAGTTCATTTTCTTTAAATTTTATGATGTACAAAATAAATTTGAATAAGAAAAATGTTGGTTGTATCGTAATGAATGTAACGATCTTCCTATAGATAGTATGCAGATGACGTCACTCAGGCCTTTGTTATTGTTTTTGCCATCCGCGTTTGTGAGTTGTTCTCACTAAACTGTATTAACCAGACTATGAAAGTTCATGGTTACACAGAGTTTGTGTGTTGGTCCGTTATACTTCCGGATGGCAATCTTGTGAACTCCTTGGCCAAGTGCATTCTATCTATAGTTGGTAAGGAGGGGGTAAAAATAAACTTTACATTTCAATGGGCATGATCTATATTCCCTTTCCATGTGCTCGAGGTCATTGGTCACATTGCAAAGCGTGCTCAAAATGATCCACATAGTGAAAAGTATTCACAGCTTTTGAAATATCTAACATCACGATTGGTTATTTGGTTCAGCTTGACACACGGGTATGTTTATAACATTTGTTAAACAAAGCAGTGTGTTTACATTTGTTAAGAATTATTCAATCGTTGGAACTCAACACATCATGTGATTGATGACTCGGTTGGACGAAAACATGAATATAGATCGCTCCCATTGGTCTCATGGATGGAATAAAATCTCAAAAAGTAGAAAAATCGACTTAACGAGTTTTGGAAAACCAGCCTTCATATAATATAATATGTCAGCCACTATTACAACCAAGCACACAGGCCTTGTCAATCAACGCTGTCGGGGGGTTTCTGTGTTAGTTTGGATGAGTGCGGAAGGAATCGGAGTTCACAAGTTTAAGTGCACATTCGTGTGACGAGCGAGAAGAGTTATTGACATCCATCCAATCATAGCCTCCTTCAATCCATGCCTGTTACCCGATCCAACCAACCAGCCCCCTCAGCTGATGAGCGTTACTCACCGTAATTTGGACACAGGTGACTGGAAAACATATGCATCGAGTCGGGTTGTGGTGTAATGTGGTCTTAAATGTCGTCAGATTTGTTTTTGAATGTGACAAATATTGTCAAAGTTTTTGTTGAATGTATTAAATGTCTTCAGATTTGTTGTTGAATGTGACAAATGTTGTCAAAGTTTTTGTTGAATGTATTAAATGTCGTCAGATTTGTTGTTGAATGTGACAAATGTTGTCAAAGTTTTTGTTGAATGTATTAATAAATGTCGTCAGATTTGTTACTGAATGTGACACATGTTGTCAAAGTTTTTGTTGAATGTATTAAATGTCGTCAGATTTGTTGTTGAATGTGACAAATGTTGTCAAAGTTTTTGTTGAATGTGACATGCTGTGTCCAAGGTGAAAGTGACAAATTAATGCTGTCAACGTTTTTGAGTGTGACAAATTTAAATGTTATCAATGTTATTATTGATCGTGACAAATCTAGGTTGTCAAACTTGTTAAGAATTTGACAAATGTCAAAATTATTAAGAATATGATATCTTGTAAAAGTTCTTACGAAAAGGTAAAACTATTGTAAAACCGGCCATGAACGTGACATATGTTATGAAACTTGTCATGAACGTGACATATGTCATGAACTTGTCATGAACGTGACATATGTCATGAACTTGTCATGAACGTGGCATATGTTATGAAACTTGTCATGAATGTGAAAGATATCTTATTAATTGTTACGTATTGAAAATGACGTTTTGGAAATGAAAATTATGGCGTATTGAAAGTGACGAATGGTGTAAAAGTTGTTATTGAATATGACCATAAGATGATAATGATGGTCCTCGTGTGACAAATTGGTATATTATTATTATTATTATTATTATTATTATTATTATTATTATTATTATTATTATTATTATTATTATTATTATTATTATTATATTATTATTAT
>NC_088368.1:18048661-18061161 GCF_034508935.2 Berghia stephanieae | reverse complement strand
CACTTTATTATGATTCAATTTGTAACCTATTCATTATTAGTCTTCCGAAGGACTGATTACATACACACGTCCAAGGATTTTGGAACCGGAAAAGAAGAGATGTGAAGTCACAACTTTTCTTTCCAATTATTGCTAGAAAAAAAAATAAAAGACGAAAATTTAGTTGTTTTTTTTTTATAAAATCAGAGTCTTGAACAAACAAGACTATTCGTTTGTGGATACCAAAATACAGGATGGCTGTTCTCTTAAAAAACCAAACAAAAAACCCTGAAATAAACAAACACCCCCCCCCCTCCCCCCTCCCCCACACACACACAACAAAAAGCAACAAAAAAAAACAAACAAACAGAAACCCCCCCCCCCCCCCCCAAAAAAAAAAAAAAAAAAAAAAAAAAAAAAAAAAACAACTACCAAGTAACACGTTTTAAAATTTTGGCTAGAAAATTCGTCCTTCAAAATTTATTCATATCGATCGATTTAAAAGACCCCACTTGGCAAAACCTCACAAAACTGGGAATAATAGGGGAGACTTCGCGAAGTTCCAGTTTTGAGAGTTTTTATCAAGATGAGGCTCGTTTTTATTGATCGATATTTGGAGAACGAGTTTTTTTTTTTTTAATTGGCCAAAAAGTTAAAAGATGAGATATTTCACAGAGTGACAGATTGGTGTGACAAACAATACGGAGTTCTGACTACGTCATTTGGACTCAGATTCTGTGTGTGTGTGTGTGTGTGTGTGTGTGTGTGTGTGTGTGTGTGTTGTGTGCGTGTTGTGTTGTGTGTGTGTGTTGTGTTGTGTGTGTGTGTGTGTTATTTGGAAACGAGAGGCTTTCCGGTTTGTCACAGGTCCAGTTTGTCAAAAGTCAAGTTTGTCACAGACCCCGTGTGTCACAGACCGTAGCCATCGTTCTGTTATAGCCTGACACTGACAGTGAAATCCAAAAGGACTGGCAGTTTAACGTCATTACAGTGGAACCTCCCGATTACGACACCTCCGAATAGCGACAACCTCCTGATAACGACATTGACCCGTGGTCCCTATAGATAGAATGCGCTTGGCCAAGGAGTTCACAACATTGCCATCCGGAAGTATAACGGACCAACACACAAACTCTGTGTAACCATGAAATTTTATAGTCAGGTTAATACAGTTTAGTGAGAACAACTCACAAACGCGGATGGCAAAAACAATAACAAAGGCCTGAGTGACGTCATCTGCATACTATCTATAGATAGTAACCATGAACTTTTATAGTCTGGTTAATACAGTTTAGTGAGAACAACTCACAAACGCGGATGGCAAAAACAATAACAAAGGCCTGAGTGACGTCATCTGCATACTATCTATAGGCCTTTAATGATTTCTTTGCCCAGATTATTTGTTTTCTATAATTTTTTGCATGCCTACATTCATTTCAGCCCTTTAATTGGATTCAGTAGTCTGATGTCACGCGCCCGGCCACGGCGGCCATCTTGGTTCTAAACAAAGAAAATCATTACTTTTTATTCTTCATGCTGGCTAGAACTTTTCATTCCCTTTTCATATGCCTTGTGATCAGAATGTGTAAAAGTCAAAACATTATCAAATTGATGGGTTTTTTTTCCTCTGGATACGCGTTTAAGCTCGCCGGAGAAATATTTCATACGGCGTCCGCCATTGTTCCGATAGTTTAGAGCCAGTGTTACTAAGTTACCATGCGTCATTAGGAAGGAAGTGACGTTATGACTGTTGAAGACTATTTACTCTTCTCATAGCTTTCATTTGCAATGATTATGTTTTTAGGACACCTAAATCAACATAAAGGTATTGATCATCTTGCTCTCACAGGAAAGATAGAAGGTAAAAAGAGTAAAGGTAGACCAAGAAAAACATATTTGAATAGTTTGAACAGCTGGGTGACAAAGAAAAAGAAGAGTATTATTAGTTTTTTGAGGTTATCTGATCAGAGAGATGAATGGCGTACCATGATCACCGATGTCTGGCACAGACTTGGTACTTGAAGAAGAAGAAGAAGAATATTTTTCACACAAACTGTGTTGATCTGTAAACAAACTATTAAGAGAAACATATTCATGTCTTAAAAGAAGATTCATGAATAAGATCGCATTGTTATTTCATTTAAGTATATATTATGTATTGATGACAGTAGTAATTACAGCAATTTAACTCTGTAGTTGTAACTTAAGTTTTTCATTATCCACCTTTAAACTGGTGGTGTAGAGATGATCTCTCTTAATAAATGTCAATTCAGCTTGTTTCATTTTGTATTCGAATCAAAGCAAATTACTCTGTAAATTTTTAACAATGAATGTTCTTTCGTGAAAACAATTGAAAAGTTAAAATTAAAGTCATACAATCAATCATTCATTCATTTACTCTTTTTGAGAATGTCAGTGATAACTTCCATCATGCACAGGGCACAGTCGAGGCAGGGCCGGCCTGTGACAAACTGGGCCTGTGACAAACTGGGTCTGTGACAAACTGGGCCTGTGACAAACTGGGCCTGTGACAAACTGGGCCTGTGACAAACTGGGTCTGTGACAAACTGGGCCTGTGACAAATTGGGCCTGTGACAAACTGGGCCTGTGACAAACTGGTATGCATCCCGGAAACTATAGATGTGAGATTTCCAGGTTATGTTTTACAGAGAGAACATAATGATGATAATGTGATAATGATTGAAATGAAGATAGAGAGGAGGAGAAGGAGGCAGAGGCAGAAGTAAAAGAAAAAGGAGTCGAAAAATATTAACATTGATGCACATGCTTGTGGCGATGTTTGGTGATGATGATGATAATGAAAATAATGATCATATGTATGAAAACGCAATTGGAGACACGGGGAGAAAAAAAACCTCCGCGATCTCTCCTCTCAAAGTCCTCGAACTCACGTCTTATATTCAACATTTACAATAGTAGAGAATAAAACATAATGTAAAATAGAAAATAATAATAATAATAATAATAATAATAATAATAATAATAATAATAATAATAATAATAATAATAATATTAATAATAATATTTAAAAATAATAATAATAATAATAATAATAATAATAATAATAATAATAATAATAATAATAATAATAATAATAATAATAATAATGATAATGATAATAATAATAATGCAGATCATTTATACCGAGCCTATTCCATATACATACCGACAGCTCGAGGGGCCTTTTCTATACAAACATCAAAGCTACAATAACAGGTCATGGGTACACAAAGCATGCTTAAGACTTTCATATCATGGAAAATAATCATCATTAAAAGGAAACTGGTTTTAACCTATCAAATATTTCCCAACAAAGTACGTTTTAATAATAAAGATATATAGATAAAGAGAAAGAGTGGGTGGGTGGTGAGGGCGAGAGGAAGAGAAAGAAAAAGAAGAGTTCTTAGATAGATAGGAGATATTTTATTTTACCACGTAGTACGGTAACTACACTGCCGTTTTATTGAAGAACACAGTATGTGCTATTTGGTTACCATAGCATATACTGTGTTCTTAAAAACAGCGGCAGTACACATCCTCATGGCCTATTCTCTCAGAATCATCTCACGTCATATCATAAACATTAACAATAGTAGATCTAGAAATAAGGGGAAAAAACGTATTGAAAAATAGAAAATACGATAAAATAGATAAAGAGAAAGAGTGGATGGTGAGGGGAAGAGAAAGAGAAAGAAAAAGAGTTCTTAGATAGGAGATAATTAATTTTACCACGTACTACGGTAGCTACACATCCTCATGGCCTATTCTCTCAAAGTCATCGAACTCACGTCATATCATAAACATTAACAATAGTAGATCTAGAAATAAGGAGAAAAAACGTATTGAAAAATAGAAAATACGATAAAATAGATAAAGAGAAAGAGTGGATGGTGAGGGGAAGAGAAAGAGAAAGAAAAAGAGTTCTTAGATAGGAGATAATTAATTTTACCACGTATTACGGTAACTACACATCCTCATGGCCTATTCTCTCAAAGTCATCGAACTCACGTCATATCATAAACATCAACAATAGTAGAAAGAAGAAAAAAAAAACGTATTGAAAAATAGAAAATACGATCAAATAGATAAAGAGAAAGAGGGCATGATGAGAGGAAAAGAAAGAGAAATAAAAAGAGTAGATAAGAGATATTTAACTCATTCACCCCTAACACCGACTATATCCGTAGTATACCGTAGCCATCGTTATGTTATAGCCTGACACTGAAATCCAAAAAGACTAGCATTTTGACGTCATTATTTGGTTTTTGCACCGCCTAGTGAGTTGTCGTTAGTAGAGCTCATGGAAACAAGTAATTTCATTGGTTGAACTATTGAATACAACTCACGATTTGTTTTCTTTCGTGGCAAAAGACTGGCATTTTGACGTCATTTTTTGGCCAGTGTCAGGCCATAACTTAACGAAGGCCACGAGTATACCCGGGGTTACTTTTAAGTAGCAAAAATCTCTTGGATTGAGTGAGTTAATGTACGTACTACGCTGTCGTACTCTGATAAAAAATAACCCATGTTTGAAAATTTGGCCAGAAAACCCCCTCCTTCAAATATCGATCGATTTAAATGAGCCTCATCTCTGCAAAACTCTCAAACCTGGAACTTCGCGAAGTCCCAGGTTTGAGAGTTTTTGCCAAGATGAGGGTCATTTAAATCGATCAATATTTAAAGGAGGGTGTTTTCTGGCCAAATTTTCAAACATGGGTTTTTTTCCAGGTAACCACACCTATCTCATCTCAATCTTTGTGTCCTCAGCACCGGCCAAAGATCTCCAATATCTCGCACGCACTCAGAAGACGTTTCCACAAATATTATCTATTCCTGAATAATTGAGTAGTTCCAGTCTCAGTTCCAGCAAAATGAATTTGAATGATTGATCTGTATGTTTAGTTATCAAATATTGATGACTTTGTCGTAGTTATTTGTTGTTTTATTTTTTTGTTTTTTCTTTTTGTTTTTTTTTTTTGGGGGGGGGGGTGTCGTCTGTGGTGCTATTTGATTACACAATATAATCAATGAGAATAGACCAGAGCCATCTTGAAAAGCATGCCTGTCTCATCTGAAGCAAATCAATCCCACAGATGCTAAACGTTACTCAGTATATTTCAACGCGAGCGATTTTTTAATTATAGATAGTATGCAGATGACGTCACTCAGGCCTTTGTTATTGTTTTTGCCATCCGCTTTTGTGAGTTGTTCTCACTAAACTGTATTAACCAGACTACAAAAGTTCATGGTTACACAGAGTTTGTGTGTTGGTCCGTTATACTTCCGGATGGCAATGTTGTGAACTCCTTGGGCAAGCGCATTCTATCTATAGATAGTATGCTATGAAGCTCATAACATTGCCATCCGGAAGTATAACGGATCAACACACAAAACTGTGTGTATCCATGAACGTTTATAGTCAGGTTAATACAGTTCAGTGACAACAAGATATGAAGTGAGTAGAAAAGTGCCAGAAGACAATAGAGAATAAAAAATTTTTTCGCGGCGGTGGTGGGGTTTGAACCTGCGACCTTATTGGTACGACAACTCCGCCTGGCAGGTGAGAGCGTGGCTCTACCGTGTGAGCTATCCACGAACACAAAAATATTCGTTTCAAACCCAAAGTCATTTCTAGATCCCTCTCTCACCCACTTCTTGAGATCGCCGATTCGTTCACCACCATCGCGAAATAATTTTGACCAGCAGTTAAGCTTAATAGCCAATATTCTCATCACAAACATATAACATAGAAACGATTGAGACATTGAGTATGCTCCGGTGTATGGGGTGAATTTTTAATTCAGAAAAGTGAGTGGATCAGGCACTTATGTTGGTAACAACAAGATATGAAGTGAGTAGAAAAGTGCCAGAAGACAATAGAGTGGGTGAGAGAGGGATCTAGAAATGACTTTGGGTTTGAAACGAATATTTTTGTGTTCGTGGATAGCTCACACGGTAGAGCCACGCTCTCACCTGCCAGGCGGAGTTGTCGTACCAATAAGGTCGCAGGTTCAAACCCCACCACCGCCGCGAAAAATTTTTTATTCTCTATTGTCTTCTGGCACTTTTCTACTCACTTCATATCTTGTTGTTACCAACATAAGTGCCTGCTCCACTCACTTTTCTGAATTAAAAATTCACCCCATACACCGGAGCATACTCAATGTCTCAATCGTTTCTATGTTATATGTTTGTGATGAGAATATTGGCTATTAAGCTTAACTGCTGGTCAAAATTATTTCGCGATGGTGGTGAACGAATCGGCGATCTCAAGAAGTGGGTGAGAGAGGGATCTAGAAATGACTTTGGTTTGAAACGAATATTTTTGTGTTCGTGGATAGCTCACACGGTAGAGCCACGCTCTCACCTGCCAGGCGGAGTTGTCGTACCAATAAGGTCGCAGGTTCAAACCCCACCACCGCCGCGAAAAAATTTTTTATTCTCTATTGTCTTCTGGCACTTTTCTACTCACTTCATATCTTGTTGTTACCAACATAAGTGCCTGCTCCACTCACTTTACAGTTCAGTGAGCAATACTCATAAACGCGGATGGCAAAAAACAATAACAAAGACCTGAGTGACGTCATCTTCGAACTATCTATATTATATTTCCATGTGCCCGAGGTCATTGGTCACAATGAATTATTTGCTCAAAGTGACCCACATAGTGAAAAGTGTTCACAGCTTTTGAAATTTCTAACATCACGATTGGTCATTTTGTTCAGCTTGACACATGGGTATGTTTATAACTTTCATAAACAAAGCAGCGTGTTTACATTTTCTGAAGAAATATCCTATCAGTGCACAGAAACAAATCATGTGATCGATGACTTGGTTGGACGAAAATATGAATATAGATCGCTCCCATTGGAAAGGTAAACTAAAAAGGATATCTGCTTGGATTCTGGTGTTTTGGAATTATCTCCAATCTCCCCCCCCCCCCCCCCCCACGCCAATGCAGTGGTAACTCCAAAAGGTTGCACCGCGATTTTGAAACTCGTTGGATATTCCCAAAAATACGATATTACTAATATCATGAAAATACTAGATATTTGAAATATAAATGATAATAATTATTATATTGATAATAACAATAATAATAATAATAATATAATAATAATAATAATAATAATAATAATAATAAATAATAATAATAATAATAATAATAATAATAATAATAATAATAAATAATAAATAATAATAAAAAATATAATAATAATAATAATAATAATAATAATAATAATAATATAATAATAATAATAATAATAATAATAATAATAATAATAATAATAATAATAATAATAAAATAAATAAATAAATAAATACCGTATGTTAGCGTGCATTTGCACATTTATTCACATCATTGCATCATTCCAAGAGACATTTTACAACCCGGTTGAAGTTGCAATCATCCGAATTAACATCTGCATTTTTCCCGTCTAACTCTTTACCTGCGTGATTCGATTTCAGTCTAAATTAACATCGCATCATATTTCATATCTTGTCAACTTTAAGAGCACCAACATCGACGCTACTATGCTGCCTTACTCCCCCCCCCCCCCCCCCCCCCCCCCCCCCCCCCCCCTCTTACCGACCCACAAGTCAAAAACTCTCAAACCTAAGACTTCATTTGAAGACTTATATAAGGTCCCAGGTGTAAGGGTTTTTGACAAGGTCAGGATAATTTTTATATTGAGCTTTTATATAGCGCAATATCCACTTAATGTGCTCAAAGCGCTTTACAAGGGGTCCCTGGCCAACAGCAACACGTAACATTTAGAACGAAACATGACGCCTGTTAGGCGATGTTACAATTTTTTCGGACAGAAACAACGCTGTTAACGGCCAGGTACTCATTTTACACCCAATTACGGTGAGACAATGTAAGTAAAGAGTCTTTCCCAAGGACTCAACTATGCGCCGAGCGAGGCTCTAACCCAGGACCTTCCGATTCGAAAGCGAGTGTCATACCGCAAGACCACATAGCCGCACAAATCGGTCGATATTTGGAGGACGAGTTTTCTGGCTCAAAAATGTAAATACCTATTTAATCTTACAGAATAGCGGGTGATTGGATGGGAGCATCACCCTTGAATCATATACCTATGATGTTCGCATGGGTGTACGATCCGATAGTGATGTCGTTTCTTCATCTTCTCTTTACTAGCCTATCCTGCTTCTTTGGTTTGTGATTGTATTTTTGACAGGGGATATTTTTTTTTCTGTAAATCTTCTGCCTGTTTGTTCTTGGTTATTTATAATTTAGCTTATGATATCTTTAGGTTATGATTTTGATTTACATTTGTACTATTTTTGTTAGATTGCTTGTTTTTTTTGTTTCAGCGGTCTCTCATATAACCTCAATTGTGTTGGAAGAGACCTAAAGCAACAAACAAACAAACAAAAATCTTACAGAATACGACAAGTCTCTTGGATGGAATCTGCCGAGTCTGCAGGTGTTGATGAATGCGTTTAGGTAAAATACTCACATTATCCGCCAGTCGGATAAACGTAGCAAAACACAAATTAATTGTAACCTCAAAAACGTCTTCAGTCTAACTTGATAGAATTTAGAGAGAACTAATATCTAATTAAAATTGTGTTCTTAATACAATAACAAAGGGGTGAGTGACGTCGTTTTCGTTTTATGTATAATAATAATAATAATAATAATAATAATAATAATAATAATAATATAATAATAATAATAATAATAATAAAATAATAATATAATAATAATATAATAATAACATAATAATAATATAATAATAATAATGATGATGATGATGATAATAATAATAATAATAATATATAATAATAATAATAATAATAATAATAATAATAATAAATAATAATAATAATAAATAATATAATAATAATAATAAATAATAATAATAATAATAATAATAATAATAATAATAATAATAATAATAATAATAATAATAATAATAATAATAATAATGATAATAATAATAATAATAATAAAATAATAATAATAATAATAATAATAATAATAATAATAATAATAATAATAATAATAATAATAATAATAATAATAATAATAAATAATAATAATAATGAGAATATTAGTACCTATGGAAATTGTGATTAGGTAGCGATGCTTGTAGTCCAGCGTTGAAAGGGTTAACGCAATTCTATATCCATTCTTTCCATTCTGATCACATGCTTTGTTCTGACTTATGACAGACGTAATACACGCGACAATTTAATTAATTCACCTTTAGGATATTAAGATTGAGTTTGGGATGGATCAGTGAGAGAGAGAGAGAGAGAGAGAGAGAGAGAGAGAGAGAGAGAGAGAGAGAGAGAGAGAGAGAGAGAGAGGGAGTATTGACGTATTGGGGGGGGGGGGGTGGTAGAGACTCTCTCTCTCTCTCTCTCTCCTCTCTTCTCTCTCTCTCTCTCTCTCTCTCTTCTTCCTTTTCTCCCTGATGTGTTTGATGCCTGTGAGATGATGATGATATGATGATGATGATGATTGATGATTGTGTGATGATGATGATGATTGATGATGATGAATGATGATATGATGATATGATGTATGATAAGATAATGAGATGATGAATATTATGGAATGATGATGATGTATGATGATATGATGATGATGATGATATGATAATACCTGACATGATGTGTCATCAAACTGACACATTGAACCTCATGGCGGGACCACTAAGAATCGCAGAGCCGCACCTAGTACCTTTTGTTTCTTTAATTTTCAATTGAGATTTTATATAACAAAGTTCAAAATTCAAAGTTTAGTCAATCTTAGGCTTTCGACAATAAATCACACAATTTGATGACAACATAGATGAAAGTATTAAAAAATGGTAAATGGAACACAATATCCACTAAACGTGCTCAAAGCGCTTTACAAGGAGTCCTTGACCAACAACAGCACTTAATATGTAGAGCGAAACATGACGCCTGTTAGGCGATAATATTACACTTTATTTTCTGACCTAGACAACGCTGTTAACGGCCAGGTACTCATTTTACACCGCAGTACGGTGAGAGAATATAAGTAAATAGCCTTTTCTAAGGACTCAACTATCCGCCGAGTGGGGCTCGAACACAGGAAACTTTCGATCCGAAAGCGAGTGTCATACCACAAGACGACACAAACGCACAATGACAGAGGCAAACGGTGTTTATGGCCAGGTACTCATTTCACACCAGACTACGGTGAGAGAAAGTGTATAAAAATAATAATAATACGCTTCAACAGTCGTAACGTCACTTCCCTCGTAATGACGCATGGTAACTTGGTAACTGGCTCTAAACTATCGGAACAATGTCGGACGCCCTTATGAAATATTTCTCCGACGAGCAAAATAGCGTATCCAGAGGGAAAAATCATTATAAATCTGATCATTATTTGACTTTTACACATTCTGATCACGAGACATGAAAAGTTCTAGCCAGCATAAAGAATAAAAACTACAGATTTTCTTTGTTTAGAACCACGATGGCCGCTGTTGCTGGGCGACGTGACATCAGACTATTGAATCCAATTCCCTTTATTCATCCCCAAGGTGAAATTTGTCTTTAGGGTCTATCCCAAGGGAAGACTGGAATAACCCAGGCATCAGCCGGAGTGCAGCGCCGCAAAGTGAGCTAGGGCGAGGTGACTTGTGCTCAAGGTCACACAACGAGGCGGGAAGTCGAACTTGGTACCTTTTGGGTACGAGGCAAGCAAAGACCGTACTGTTGAGCCACGCTCCCCCTAAAAAGAAACCTTTTTTTTCAATGGACTCCACTTTACACCGTTCAGAACGGTATTTAGGATTCGAACCAAATGTCTTTGGTCCGATGGCGAGTATCATACCACTGAACCACACAGCCGCATAACTGTCATAAACAGGGCGTATCAATCGAAAATATTTCCATCATTATTTATAACACAACAATAATAAAACCGTTTTGATGAGTTATCTTGTCTTATCTTATCTTATCTTACTAAAGGCTTAATATAGGAATTATCCTTTAAATGCTCTATACAATAGGTTCTAATTACAGAATCTCATATAGCTTGCATTGTATCATTCACAGACAGGTTTACACAACTTTGAATGTCAGGAAAAATGTATCAATACGGCAATGTAAAATCGAAAATTACTTTCATAGAATATTGGTAATTGAAAATTGGTCATGATCGAATGAATCGTAAATGTACAAAGCTCGTAGTACAATGAAATATTAATGACAACAACAATCATGAAAGCAACAACCATAATAATCATACATAAGATTCGCATATGCCACAATTGAAATAATGAAATGATATTCCGTGTATTGGATTTATCAAAAATCTGGACAAAGCATTGAATACAATGGAAGTGGGGAATTTATAAGAATTAAATTTAACCCCTTTCTACTCCGCATCGTAAATATACATATATATGTATATGTATATTAATATATATATATATATATATATATATATATATATATATATATATATATATATATACTATATCTACAAAAGCAAAATCCCGAGATGTATATCAATGTGCTGAGTTTGTTTGGACGGGGAGGTGGTGGTTTGGGTAGGGGGGGGGGGGGTGGTAAGGGGGGGGGGGGGTTGTTCGAGGGAATGAAGCATTACATGCAAGTAGCTCTATCTTGAGGACGTTGAATTAATGTAAGATAAAGATTAGAATGAAATCAAATCTCGAAGGGAGAGATTTAAAAAAAAAAAAGAACTAAAACAAAATAAAACATAATGAAAAAAAAAAACAAAAAAAAAAAAAAAAAAAAAACAAAACATACAACAATAAACAAAACAAAACAAAATGAATAATTTATTGATCTGCATAATTCTAATGATTAATTTATGACATTTTGATGAATTCGGAATTTCCAAAGAGCGGAAAACTGGGTTGTTATAGGCCTGGGTTAATGAGCGCTTGACTATAACATCACATTCATCCAGGTACAAAATTTTACAATAAAGCCAATTTTGTTCCATCACTTAAAACATCACCCCCTCTCTCTCTCTCAATAATTGAATAACTTTAAAACTGAATTCACATGACTCATCCTCAAGGGAAATGCTTCGTGCATGAGGGTCTATCTCAAGAAATATCTTGGATAATCCGGGTGTCGGCCGGCCGCAGTGCAGCGCCACGAAACACAGCAATAGGGTCTAAGTTGTTTTACTGGGTAAAATTCCTAAATATAGATAGTATCCGCTTGGCTAAGAAGCTCATAACATTGCCATCCGGAAATATAACGGACCAAAACACACAACTATGTGTAACCTTAAACGTTTATAGTCTGGTTAATAGAGTTTAGTGAGATGGCAAAAAACAATAACAAAGGCCTTAGTGACGTCAACTTCGTTCTATCTATATCAATGTGCTCAGTTTGTTTGGACTGGTAGTGGTGTTGGTTGGGGGAGGGGGAGGGGGAGTGGGAAGGGGGGGGGGGGGCGTCCTTTTGTAGATATACGATGTGGAGTTGAAAGAGTTAACTTG
>NC_088368.1:18038661-18043661 GCF_034508935.2 Berghia stephanieae | reverse complement strand
TTGGCAAAAAGCCCGAAACGCGAAGTCCTATTTCATTGGAAGTATAAAACTGTTCTTCTGGTGGACTGTATATTAGCATTGTGTAAATGATCTTTTGGTTTTAGAATGATTGCAAACTTGTTTTTTATCTAAATATTATATGCTGGTTGAACATAAAGATCATCCATCCTCACTCTCTTACGTCTATCTTTAAATGATAGAATCTGCCCTTATAGATAGTATGCGCTTGGCTAAGAAGCTCATAACATTGCCATCCGGAAGTATAACGGACCAACACACAAAACTGTGTATCCATGAATGTTTATAGCCTGGTTAATACAGTTTAGTGAGAATCACTCACAAACGCGGATGGCAAAATACATTAACAAATGCTTGAGTGACGTCATCTTCGTTCTATATATATACATCCTGTTGCTAAAATAGTTATGCCATCTTTTGATTCAATATGCAACCTATTCATTATTAATTTGTCCTCCGGAGATTACATACACACTTCCAAGGATTAATGAACCAGAAAATAAATAAATATAATATTATTATTATTATTATTATTATTATTATTATTATTATTATTATATTATTATTATTATTATTATATTAATAATAATAATAATAATAATAATAATAATAATAATAATAATAATAATAATAATGATAATAATAATAATAATAATAATAATAATAATAATAAATAACACTATCATCATCGTCATCATCACCAACATCATCATAATTATTAATGATTATATTATTATCAACACTATTATTACCATCATTATTGTTATTATACTATTCATTATTATCATTATTATTATCATCATCAATATTGTCATAAGTATTATAATATATTATTATCAACATCCTTGTAACAATTCTCATCACCACCATTATATTATATATATCATTATATAACCATCATTATCACGACAGTCCCTAGGCACTACCTTTCCAACCACCCCAGCGTGTCAAAGGAACACACAATACAAAGTGTTATAACATATTTCATGAGCAATTTGGCCAACACAATGAATGGGAGTGTTGACCAATATGATGAGATAACAAGATGCTAAAGATGACTATGAATATCTAAGCATGGCACGTAATTCCGTTATTGTGTGGTCATTTGGTCACTCGTCTCTAGGGGTTCTGGAATTTGACCACCAAAGGTTACCCCCCCCCCCCCCCACACACACACCCTCTAACAACACGGAGGATACTGGAGGAATTGTGTTCTAGTATCGCTGTTTCATTGTTACCCATTTATCTCTCGCTCATCTACCTCTCTCTCCCTCTCCCTCTCTCTCTCTCTCTCTCTCTCTCTCTCTCTCTCTCTCTCTCTCTTTCTCTCTCTCTATCTATCTATCTATCTATCTATCTATCTATCTATCTATCTATCTATCTATCTATCTATCTATCTATCTATCTATCTATCTATCTATCCATCTATCTATCTATCTATCTATCTATCTATCTATCTATCTATCTATCTATCTGCTCACTTCACCATCTGTCTCTCATGTCTCTTTTTCCTTTTCTTTTTTTCCTACTGTTTCTATCTTTCTCCCTTTCTCTCTACGTCTCTCTCTCTCTCTCTCTCTCTCTCTCTCTCTCTCTCCTCTCCCTTTCCGCTGTTCTGCGTTCATGTTAAAATATCTTCATAGAAAAGGGGGAAATAAAAATATCGTGAGTGAATTTTTCTCATAGATTAAAATATTTTATTGAGTGTAGATAAATAAAAACATCATAACATTTTTTTTTAGAAAACCTAAATCTATAATTTAACTCATATTTCCACTATTAATCATAAACAATTTACTTTATAATAGTTCTACCCGGAGACGACGTAAAACTAATTTCAATAGGGCAGAGAATCATGACGTCACATCTTCATTTTTTCCGGTTCAAAACTCGTTGAAAGTTGTAACTAGTCCTCTGCACAAGGTATGAACGATACATAAGTTATATATCAAATCATAAGGTGAAATAACTATTTTAACAAGAGATGAAGTGAGTAGGAAAGTGCCAGAAGACAATAGAGAATAGAAAATTTCGCGGCGGCGATGGAGGTTTGAACCCGCGACCTTACTGGTACGACAACTGGCCGGGGAGAGCGTGACTCTACCGTATAAGCTATCCACGATCCCCCAAAAAAGATCGTCTCTAACCCTAGTCATTATTAGAGCCTCTCTCTTCCCGACTACTTGATATATAACTATTTTAGTAGCAGGATGCGTAGGCAGATTCTTATGATTACGAGGCGTAAAACAACGGGGTTGGATGATCCTTATGGACGACTAGTATAGATAGTTCGAAGATGACGTCACTCAGGTCTTTGTTATTGTTTTTTGTCATCCGCGTTTATGAGTAATGGTACTGTATTAACCCGACTATAAACGTTCATCGATACACACAGTTTTGTGTGTTGGTCCGTTATACTTCCGGATGGCAATGTTATGAACTTCTGAGCCAAGCGCATACTATCTATATATTTAGACTAGAAAAAAAGATGCCATCACTCTGGCGCACATCCTGAAATGTAAAGCATCGAGCGAGACGCCTACATTCACCAGAATTGGTTTGAAAAGTAAGAGAAGAAAGAAAGATAGAAAGGGAAAGTTAATGATGGTGCAACATATTACAAACAGTCCTTTTGAAGACGACTCGGGACTACTTTTGCTGTGTACATTGCAAAAAAAAAAAGAAATATTAACCAATAAATTAAACAAAAAAAAGAAGTAAAGACCCCAACAAAAAAAAAACAACAAAAAACAAAAACAAACAAAACAAAAACAAACAAACAAAACAATTAAAAGTAAGCAAAGAATAAAAATCCAATTTCAATAAAGCATCAAAAGATTTAAAGAAAAATTAATTGGGTCGTGAAAAATATAATACACGGGGCCAAAAACATGGCACGTTAGCGGAAGTAGTATCGATATTGGAAAAATAGAACAAACAAACAAACAAAAACACACAACAAAAAAAACAGCAACAACAAAAAACAATACAACTGGTTAATTAAGGGGAGGGACGTTGGCAAATGGAGAGGGGGGGGGGGGGGGGGGGGGGGGGAAGAGACGAGCGGTAGCAACCTGGGCGGTATCAGGCAATGATTGAAGCAAGTCAGTCATAGACACCGTATCGATTCCGTTTTTCAAGCAAGCGAGTACCGATAATCGTTGTAATCACCCAGCTCCTCACCCACATCCACTACTATAAATATATATACCGAGCCAACCAACCAACCGGCTTGTCAAAAGCCACGAGTTTCAATGAGATTATCATATGTATGGGCAAGTTCATGATTACTGGCGAGTATTTATGTACACACGTTGAAAAGAGTTCCTGTCTCCTGATAGAGGATTGAAGGCATGATTACTGTTTACAGAGCACATCAAATATTTTTCATTTACAAGTCGCCAGTATTTGATGAGATGAGAGATGCTCCACTCTGAAAAACACCTTATAAAAAATTTTGGCCAGAAAATGCATCCTTCAAATATCGATCGATTTAAATGACCTTCTTCTTTGCAAAAACTCTCAAATATAAAACTATGCAAAGTCCTAAGTTTGAGAGTTTTTTTTCCCAAGATGAGGGTCATTTTAATGATTGGTATTTGAAGGCTGAACTTTCTGGCCAAAATTTTTAATACGTGTTTTTTTTTCAGAGTAAGTTTGGCAAAGATGAAGGATGTGGTCGATCAGTCCAACACAATAAATGGCTTTTGTTTTGTTTTGTTTTGTTTTTCTCTAACTATGCGGCTATGCGGTCTTGTGGTATGGCACTCGCTTTCGGATCGGAAGGTCCTGGGTTCGAGAGCCTCGCTCGGCGTATTGTTGAATCCTTGGAAAAGGATCTTTACTAACATTCTCTAACCGTACTCAGGTGTAAAATGAATACCTGGTCGTTAACAGCGTTGTCTTTGTCCGAAAAAAATGTAATATTGCCTAACAGGGGTCATGTCCCGTCCTACATGTTAAATGTTGCTGTTGGCCAGGGATCCCTTCTAAAGCATTTGATCACGTTTAGTGGATATTGCGCTTTGTAAAAGCTCATTTTTTAACGTTATAATTGATGGTCCTTCTATCTAAAAATGAACGTATGAAAAAAAAAACGAAAGAGAGAATTAAAAAAGCAAAAATAAAACAAACCAACAAAAAAAAAAAACAACAAAAAAACAAAACAAAAAAAAAAACAAAAAAAAACAAAACAAAACAAAAAAAAAACCCATAAAAACGAAGCAGAAATAGTAAACAAACGAAAATGAAAAGGAAAATATACTTAAAGACAACAAAGCAAAAACAACCCTCCGCCCCCGCAGAAAAACAAACAATTAAACAAAAACATAAACAACCACCAAATTGGTGATGTGCCAAACAAGGTACGACAAGACAAGCAAAGCAAAGTCGTCCTGCACATATGTATTATTTGAAGGTCTTATAATAAAATGTAATCAGGCAGAGAAACCTTGAAGCCGTCACACTTTCTACGTTTACTGTTCTAAACTCCTCGGAAGTGTGTATGTAACCAATCCTTCGGAGAGTAAACTAATAATGAATCGATTACATATTAAATTATAAGGTGATATGACTATTTTAGTAGCAGGATGTAGAAACAGATTCTTAGAATTGGCTTCAACAGTCGTAACGTCACTTCCCTCGTAATGACACATGGTAACTTAGTAACTGGCTGTAAACTATCGGAACAATGGCGGACGCACTTATGAAATATTTCTCCGACGAGCATAAACGTGTATCCAGAGGAGAAAAGCATTATAAATATTATGATCATTGTTTTGACTTTTATTCATTCTGATCACATGACATATGAAAAGTTCTAGCCAGCATGAAGAATAAAAAGTACCAATTTTCTTTGTTAAGAACCACGCTGCTCGTCGTTGCTGGGCGGCGTGACATCAGACTATTGAATCCAATTACGGGACGTTAAAGAGCGACGTTGGATAATCTTTATTGACGAACAGCATGACAGCGTGGCTCAG
>NC_088368.1:18031161-18033661 GCF_034508935.2 Berghia stephanieae | reverse complement strand
TAACATTTTTTTTCCGGACAAAGACACCGTTGTTAACGACCAGGTACTCATTTTACACACGAGTACGGTGAGAGAATAACGTGAATAAAGAGCCTAGCCTTTTCCAATGGCTCGACCATACATGCGCCGCTCAGAGCGGGACTCGAACCCAAGTCCTTCTCAATTCGAAATCGAGTGTCATATCACAAGAACACGACATAGCTGCACAGACAATAGTAACATTTGCTGTTAATTTTTGCGCTTAAAAATTCTTTTGGACCACAATGATCAGCCTACTAATGTTTATAAGATTTTAAGAAAAAGCTGAATTTTTTTTTTTGTAATTGAGTTTTATATAGCGCAATATCCACTAAATGTGCTCAAAGCGCTTTACAAGGGGTCCCTGGTCAACAGCAACAATTAACATGTATGACGGGACATGACGCCTGTTAGGTGATATTACAATTTTTCGGACAAAGACAACGCTGTTAACGGCCAGGTACTCATTTTACACCTGAGTACGGTGAGAGAATGTGAGTAAAGAGCCTTTTTCAATGACTCAACTATGCGACGAGCTCAAGGCTCGAACCCAAGACCTTCCGATCCGAAAGCCACTAGACCACATAGCCTTTTGGGACTATCGTTATCTGCTCTTTTCTGACTGAGACCCTGAGTCACGAAATCAGTCTGGCCGTGAAAGGGTTAAACTATAAAAATCTCATATTAACCCAACACACGGTTCCATATCGGGGATTTCAACATTTCGATACAAGTGCCATGGATAGTTTAAAGAACCCCGCCAGAGCGATATAATTAATCGATATAAAATCGATAATTGCAAACTCAACTTAACCGTCGTTTTTGTTTTTTTTTTTCATTGATCTAAAAGAATGTTGACTTTAATCCTTTGATGCCCAATATCGATTGATCGAAACAAAAATTAAGTTTCGATACCATTGTCCTCTGATGATAGATGGAGCATGAGAGACTAAATTAAACATACCGAAACAAAAAAAAAAAATGAATAGATAAATCGGAGTAAGAGAGTTACGGGAAGACAGACTGGCGGCGGGGGTGGGGTAGGGGGGGGGGGGGGGTTGTTATTATGAGATAGAGAAGGAGGAGGGAGAAAGTGGGAGAGAATGGGGTGAGGATAGATAGGAGAGATAGTGTGAGTGAGAGACAGTGAGAACAGAAAAATAGAGAGATTGAGGGAGGGAGTGTAAGAAGGAAAAAGATAAAGAAACTAGAGCGATACACACACACACACACACACACACACACAGAGAGAGAGAGAGAGAGAGAGAGAGAGAGCGAGAGAGAGAGAGAAATCGTGCGGAATACCGGTATAGATAGTATGCGCTTGGCTAAGGAGTTCACAACATTGCCATCCGGAAGTATAACAGACCAACACACAAAACGCCGTGTAACCATGATCGTTTATAGTCTGGTTAATACAGTTTAGTGAGAATTACTCATAAACGCGGATGCCAAAAAAAAAAAAAAAAAAAAAAAATTAAATAACAAAGACCTGAGTGACGTCAACTTCGAACTATCTATGGGTTTACGGTGATATTTTGTGGAGAAGAGACGGAATAGAAAAGTTGGTAACATCTGGGATGATCGAAGGAAAGAGAGCTAGATGAGGATAGAGAATGACTTATTTAAATAACCGAAGAATGAAGAAAGGCCAAAAGTGATTTTAAAAGCAACGCAGACTTCCTTTACTTTATTTTATTCAGAATTCATCAAGTTGTTCCTTGTTCCAAATCAGATATTATTATGTCCATCTACTTCCTCTTCCTCTTCATCCTATTCGTCCTCCTACCCCTCCTCCTCCTCCTCCTCGTTCAGCTCCTCCTCCTCCTCCTCCTCCTCCTCAACCTCCTCTTCTTCCGTTTTCCCGATGCACCCAAAATTCATCAAGTTATTCATTGTTCCACATCCAGCGTGTGCGTGTGTGTGTTCCACTATCATATTACAGCGTGTTGTATTTAAAATGTTGATTAATTTTCCAGCACATTTGATGTAATCATTCGCCTGAGACATCTTGGATGTCAAAAATTTGTTCTAAAAGACACACACACAAAACACTTTTTCTTCATTTTGGCCAGAAAATAAAATACTCCTTAGAAACCATAAGGCCCATGAAGCCGGAGTTTATCACTGATTCTATAGATAGTATGCGCTTGGCTAAGAAGCTCACAACATTTCCATCCGGAAGTATAACGGACCAACACACACACCTGTGTGTATCCATGAACGTTTATAGATAGTTCAGTGAGCATTACTCATAAACGCGGATGAAAAAAAAAAAAAGAATAACAAAGACCTGAGTGACGTCATCTTTGAACTTTCAAAAGCATAAAACAGAGAATAGCAATTGCTCGTTACCATTTGGATAGGGCTCTGGACTACTGTAGAGTACTCTCCGACATAATCTAACAGACTCATTAATCCAATTACTGCCGGGTGGGCAAGGTTGAGGGTTAAAAAAAAAAACAAAAAAAAATCTCGATCC
>NC_088368.1:18013661-18026161 GCF_034508935.2 Berghia stephanieae | reverse complement strand
CCACAACAGAAAACAAATCGTGAGTTGTATTCAATAGTTCAACCAATGGGACCACTTGTTTCCATGAGCACTACTAAAGACAACTCACTAGGCGGTGCAAAAACCAAAAAATGACGTCAAAATCCCATTTTTTTTTTTGGGGGGGGGGGGGGGGGGTTTCAGGGTTAGGCTATAGATAGTTCGAAGATGACGTCACTAGGGTCTTTGTTATTGTTTTTTGCCATCCCCAATTATGAGTAATGCTCACTGAACTGTATTAACCTGACTATAAACGTTCATGGATACACACAGTTTTGTGTGTTTGTCCGTTATACTTCCGGTTGGCAATGTTATGAGCTTCTTAGTCAAGCGCATACTAGCTATTACTAAACGATAGCTACGCATTGACCAACAAATGACGTCAAAAGACACGTCTTTGGTCACAAAAGAAAACAATTTTTGAGTTTTATTTAATAGGTCAACCAATGGGATCATCCTTTTCCTTGAGCATCAGTAACGAAAACTCACTTGGCGGTCCACAAACCTAGTAAAATGACGTCAAAAGACCAGTCCTATTGGGTCCTAGCGTAGCCATCGTTAACATATAGCCTGACATTAGAACCCTCTTAGACTGGCAGTTTAACGTCAGTTTTTAGGTTTGTGTATGTAGCGTCTTGTGAGTTGTCGTTAGTAGAGCTCATGGAAACAAGTTATTTCATTGGTTGAACTATTGAATACAACTCACGATTTGTTTTCTTTTGTGGCAAAAGACTGGCATTTTGACGTCATTTTTTTGGTCAGTATCAGGCCATAACTTTACGAAGACCACGGTGTCAGGCTATAAGTTAACGATGGCTACGGTCCTAGTGTCAGGCTATAAGTTTACGCAGGGTATGGCGCATACTAAGCGTAGCCATCGTAAACTTATAGCCTGACGCTGACTAACAAATGACGTCAAAAGACTTGTCTTTGGCCACAAAAGAGAACAAATCGTGAGTTGTATTCAACAGTTCAACCAATGGGACCACTTGTTTCTTTGACCATTACTAAAGGCAACTCACTAGGCGGTCCACAAACCTAAAAGTGACGTCAAAATATGGATCAAAGTGGGTCTTAGTGTCAGGCTAACGATGACTACGGTCTGACCGTACAATTTTTTTCTTCCGTAGGGGACAACGATGTTAACCACAAGGTACTCATTTTACACCTGGGTAAGATGAGAGAATCTATGCGCCGAGCGAGGCTCGAACCCAGGACCTTCCGATCCGAAAGCGAGTGTCAGAACACATAGCCGCACAAATGATGATGATGATGATGATGATGATGATGATGATGATGATGATGATGATGATGATGATTATGACGATGACGAGAATGACGATGATGATGATGACACTGATAAAAGTGGTGTAGAAGCAGTGTAAGAAAGCTGCTGTGGCCAGTGTTCATTAGACACAAGCATGGAGTACAGCATGCATTAGCACAGTGTGATGATGGCTTTTAGACTAAATGAAACTAACACGTCCAACCAGCGTATGGCTACACCTTGATAGCTTGAGGTTAAGTTGTTTTGACGCCTTAGTAGGCTACACTGGGTAGACACTTCATGGAAAGTCATCATCCGTCCATAGGTAGCTCCAAAATGATATAAAGAAAATAAACCAGTCTCTGTAGAAAAACACGTATTTTATAAATTTGGCCAGAAAAACCAAAGCTAGAGGTGCCTAAATGAGCCAATAAAATGGAGATAAAAAATATAAAGTGAGTAGATGTGACTCATATATAAGGAAACAACACAAAACAAACATAGAAATATGTTTGTTTTGAGTTGTTCCCTTATATATGAGTCACATCTACTCACTTTATATTTTTTATGGCCAGAAAAAGTCGAATTTTATAAATTTGGCCAGAAAAAGTCATATTTTATAAATTTGGCCAGAAAAAACTCGTATTTTATCAATTTGGCCAGAAAAAATCGTATTTTTATAAATTTGATCAGAAAAACTCGTATTTTATAAATTTGGCCAGATAAATTCGTATTTTATAAATTTGGCCAGAAAAAACTCTTATTTTATTAATTTGGCCAGAAAAACTCGCATTTATAAATTTGGCCCAAAAAACTCGACCTTCAAAAATCGATCGATTGAATGATCCTCATCTTGGCAATAATTATCAAACCTGGGACTTCACACATAGTTTTTCGCCAAATTTATAAATATGAGTTTTTCCACAGTTCGGCAGGTAACGGGTTAATGACCGTATTGATGCAATGCGTTTTTGTAAAAATACTCACAACATCAGCTCGCCGGATATAACGTACCAATACACAAAACTATGTGAAAACTTAAACGTTTGTAATCTGATTGATATAAATTAGTGATATCCAAAATTGGTGTCTAAATACAATAACAAACGCTGAGTGAAGTCAGTTTCGTTCCTTCTATAGAGAATACCAAGTAGAGAGCGGCGGGAAAAATAATTATGGTCATGATGATAATGATCATAATGAGGAGGAGAGGAGGATGAAGAAGAGGAAGATGAGGAGGATAATGTTGCTGCTGTTGTTGTTGTTGTTGTTGTTGTTGTTGTTGCTGTTGTTGTTGTTGTTTGTTGGAAATGATGATGATGATGAGGAGGAGGAGGATGAGGAGGAAGAAGAATAGGATGAGGATAATGATGAGTATAATGATGATGATGGTGATAATGCCTCTCCAGCTGTTACTGATGTTGTTGTTGATGGTGATGATGATGAAGATTATGCTAATGATGAAGATGATGATCACGATGAAGAAGATAGTGATCATGATGAAGATAATGATAATGATAAAGATGATGACGACGATAAAACTGGCATTCAATGTGTGAAGAATGTTGATGAGCCCTACGTTTAATATTAGTACAATGAAAAGATGACTTTTAGAATAAATGAGAGTAACACATATTATAATGGCCTTTTATATAGCGCAATATCCACTAAACGTGCTCAAAGCGCTTTACAAGGGGTCCGTGGGCAACAGCAACATTTAACATGTAAGACGGGACATGACGCCTGTTAGGCGATATTACAATTTTTTTTCGGACGCGGACAACACTGTTAACGGCCGGGTACTCATTTTACACATGAGTACGGTGAGAGAATGTGAGTTAAGATAGCCTTCTCCAAGGACTCAACTATGCGCCGAGCGAGGCTCGAACCCAAGACCTCCCGATCCGAAAGCGAGTGTCATACCACAAGACCACATAGCCGCACAATGAAGACCAGTTGGCAGTCAGGCATTGACTGATGGTTTGGAGTTAAGTTGTTTTGACGCCTAGTTCATGGAACGGATGTGTCCATTGATTGCTGTAACCATCTCCTTACCAACTACAGGAAAATCATCACATTCGTTACAATACAACCAACAGTTCCTTATTCAAATTTCTTTTGTACATCATAAAATATAAAGAAAATGAACAGTGTGTTGTAGAGCATGTTTTGCTAAAGAAATTATATATCATAATGTATAAAAGTCAAAACATGATCAGATTTATAATGTTTTTCTCCTCTAGATACACTTTTATGCTCGTCGGAGAAGTATTTCATTAGCGCGTCGGCCATTGTTCCGATAGTTTAGAGCCAGTGACTTAGTTACTATGCTTCAATACGAGGGAAGTGACGTCACGACTGTTGAATCCTATTGACGTTTACATAATGTTATAACACAATTGGGCTTAATTCAACATTGTTGTGATGGAAATTATTGTGAGTTGGTTTGAAGATATATCCATTAGTACAACAATGAGCCCCAAAACAATTGAATTATTAGATCTGTAGAAAATACACTTTGGTTGAAATGATTTCCTTTACAACAATGAGCCCAAAACAATTGAGTTCTTAGATCTGTAAAAAAACTACACTTTGGTTTGAGATGATTTCCATTAGTAAAACAATGAGGCCATAACAATTGAGGTCATCAGTTATATGACCTGAAAATAAGTCCACTTCAGAGAATTTCCATTAGTACAACAATGAGCCCATAACAAATTTGGGTTATCGGTTATCAGACCTGAAAACGCGTATCCTTTGGTTTGAGAGTATGTCCATTAGTACAACGATTAGCCAATAACAAATTTGGGTTATCAGACATGCAAATACGCTCCAACAGACGTAACGTCACTTCCCTTGTAACGCATGGTAACTTTGTAACTGCCTCTAAACTATCGGAACAATGGCGGACGCCCTTATGACATATTTCTCCGACGAGCATAAAAACGTATCCAGAGGGAAAAAACCCATTATAAATCTGATCATGTTTTGACTTTTACTAATTCTGATCACAAGACATAATATGAAAAGTTCTAGCCAGCATGAAGAATAAAAAGTATAGATTTTCATTGTTAAGAACCAAGCTGCTCGTTGCTGGGCGACATGACATCAGACTATTGAATCCAATTAGTATACATCGATTGGTGTAACGAATCAGCTCAGACTTCGTTATTTCAACTTGTTTATTCTCAAAAGATATGGCAATTTTTAACTCACTCAATCCTAGAGATTTTTGCTACTGTTCAAAATTGGAAAAAATGTTTTAAGAATGAGCATTTACATAGGTAGTTTTATTCAACTATCATTAACATGTAAAAACTAAAAACATTAGCTTTGATACTACGCCTGCAATTTGTCTCAGAAAAATATAATAAATAGGCATGGGGTAAAAGTAACCCGGGTAAACTACGGATATAGTCGGTGTTAGGGTTGAGTGAGTTAATAGCGAATATAGAGCGACCAGCTCGAAAGAATTTCTTTCTGTAACGCACTAACACAAAACAACCGTCTTCAATTTTCCTAAAGAACAAAGAGTGCTTAAATTAAGCTAGCACAATCACCATTTATCCTCCTCTAGGTTCCATGCCTGGTCCAGGCTTCGGATACTGCATGAATTATCTCTCTCCATTCCTCCCTGTCTCTTGCTTTTTCAAACAGCTCTTGGATTGTTAGGTTGGTGAAGCCCTTCAGTTGGTCTATGAGTGTTTTTCTTTGTCTCCCCCGGGCGCGTTTACCAGGTATTTTTCCACAACTTGCCAGGTATTCATTTTTATCTTTCCTTACTATGTGTCCGAAAAAGGATAGTTGTCGATCCGCTATTAAGGGCATTAGTTTCCTTTGTTGGTATGTTTGTTTTAGCACTTCTTCGTTCGTTTTGTGTGCAGTATACGATATTCTCTGCATCCTTCTCAAGCACCACATTTCAAAAGCTTCAATGTTCTTTTGTGTTTCTGCATTTGTAGTCCAGCTTTCGCATCCGTATAACAAGATTGGCCACACGTAGCACTTCAAGACTCGGAATCTAATCCCGAACGACATCTGTTTGTTTTTCAAAATGTTTCCCAGGTCCATGAAGGCCTGTTTGGCTTGAGTTATTCTTGCTCGTATGTCTCGGTTACATCTTCCATCTGTTGTCACTATTGAACCTAGGTATTTAAAACTTTCTACGTTGGTAAGTTGCTCGCCGTGAATCGTTATATTGCAGGTGTTGTTGTTTTCCGGGGTTTTCTGTATTACCATGCATTCCGTTTTGGTGATATTCACTTCCATTCCCTTGGCTTCACTATCTACTACCACTTTGTCAACAATCTTTTGAAGTTGGATTTCTGATGTTGCAATGAGTACCGTATCGTCTGCGTATCTTATATTATTTATGTTGTGACCTCCTACTTTTATTCCCTCCATATTAGTTATGCCCCTCATGATTGTTTCTTGGTATAGATTAAACAGATCTGGTGAGGCAACACACCCTTGACGGACTCCTTTCTTAATAGGAATGGAATTTCCTGTAGAGTTTCCGATTTTGATAGATGCCTGCTGGGTGTAGTATAATGTTTGAATGAGTCTGAGGTCTTTCTCATCAGCGCCAATGGAGTGCAGTTGTTTTAGTATTTCTTCGTGGCGTACTCTATCAAAAGCTTTTTTGTAGTCGACAAAACAGAGGTATAGTGGGGTCTGAACCTGTATAGCTCTTTCACTTAAAACACGGAGGAGGTATATTGCGTTCCTTGTCCCTCTGTCAGGTTGTCACCATTTATACTCACGTGCAAAACATGCACAACACAAAATGTGTATAACTTTATGATTTCCAATAACTCTAACATAATCACTGAGCAAATACATTCACACACAGCCAAACAACTACAATACATTAAAAAATTGAGAAAAAACATTGAGCTTTTATATACTATAGAGAAATATCCACTAAACATGCTCAAAGCGCTTTACAAGGGATCCCAGGCCAACAGCAACATTTAACATGTTGGACGGGACATGACACCTGTTAGGCGATATTACAATTTTTTTTCGGACAGAGACAACGCCATTAACGGCCAGGTACTCATTTTACACCAGAGTACGGTGAGACAATGTGAGTAAAGAGCCTTCTCCAAAGGACGCTACTATGCGCCGAGCGCGAGGCTCTCGAACCCAGGACCTTCCAATCCGAAAGCGAGTGTCATAACACTGGACCACATACCCGTACAAATAATACACGTTACATTTAGAACGATATTCTTTTCAGATGTGATGATAGTTTACTTTAACCCTCTCCTTACCAGCCATTTTCAGGATTTTCCCCAAAACTTCACACCAAACTAACACAGAAAATATATTCTTTATCACTCAAACACACTAGCAGTAAAGTTCTTGCGATACATAATTTCTTTAGCAAAAAAACACGCTCTACAACACACTGTTCGTTTTCTTTAAATTTTATGATGTACAAGAGAATTTTGAATAAGAAAAATGTTGGTTGTATCGTAACGAATGTGACGATTTCCTATAGATAATATGCGCTTGGCTAAGAAGCTCATAACATTGCCATCCGGAGTATAACGGACCAACACGCTAAACTGTGTGTATTCATGAACGTTTATAATCGGGTTAATACAGTTCAGTGAGCATTACTCATAAACGCGGATGGCAAAAAACAATAACAAAGGCCAGAGTGACGTCATCTTCGAACTATCTATAGTTGGTAAGGAGGGGGTTAATCCAGGTTTTTAACAACTTTTATTTTCCTCTAAGCAAATCCTTTAGGACCACCACGTCTGGTCTACAAAAGGAGACTTCAATTGAATTTTACGGGATCCCATTTAAAGTTTACGCCCCACCCAACAATTTATGGATTACTTCAATGGCTGCCCCTGCGTCCATGGCAGAGAGGTCAGCGTTTTACGAGTTTTTTTTCTCTTCATTTTCAAGCGTCATTGAGCGTGGTCAGTAATCATATGGGTAATAATGGAAAGTAAATTTATGCTTCTGTATATCTCTTCATTTTCAAAAATTAAAAAAAAAGATAGTAGTGTTTTAAAAAAAAACCTCAAGAGTAAAGATTATCTATAGTCTGAAGTTGACATCACTCAGGTCTTTGTTATTGTTTTTTGCCATCCGCGTTTATAAGTGATTCTCAGTAAACTGTATTAACCAGTCAATAAATGTTTAAGGTTAAACATAGTTTTGTGTGTTTGTCCGTTATACTTCCGGATGGCAATGTTGTGAATTTTTTAGCCAAGTGCATACTATCTATACGGTACATTTCGAAAAAAGACCGAGATAATCCAGGCGTTCGCCGTAGTGCAGCGCTGAAAAGGGGCTAAAATTATCGCTAAAGGATGAAAAAATAAAAGTAAAAGCCGTCAATGCTTAATAATAAATGTGCAGTCTTGTAGTCTTGAAGTATGGCACACGCTTATAACCGGTAGGTATTTGGTTCAAGTCTCGTGGTGGGTAATGTTTAGCCGAGTTCTTGGAAAGTACTCTTTTGTGCGGCTATGTGGGTTAGTGGTATGACACTCGCTTTCGGATCGGAAGGTCCTGGGTTCAAGCCTCGCTTGGCGCATAGTTGGGTCCTTGGAAAAGACTCTTTGCTCACATTCTCTCACCGTACTCAGGTGTAAATGAGTACATGGCCGTTAACAGCGTAGTCTTTGTCCGAAAAATTGTAATATCGCCTAATAGGCGGCATGTCCCGTCCTACATGTTAAATGTTTCTGTTGACCAGGGACCCCTTGTGAAGCGCTTTGAACACATTTAGTAGACACTGTGCTATATAAAATCTAAATTTATTTATCATTCTCTTTCTGTACTCAGGTGTAAAATGAGTACTTGGTCGATATCTGCGTTGTCACTGTGTCAAAAATAAATAATTTCGATACTCTCATTGCATGTAGCCTATCATGTCTCGTCCTCAATGCGAGGTGTTTGATAATACTTTTGGAGCATTGAACAAACACTTGGAGCATTCATTAGCGAATTTTTTTTTCTATATGAAATCTCGCTTTTCTTAACTCACTCAATCCTAGAGATTTTTAAACAACAAGAGATGAGTGAGTAGAAAAGTGCCATGAGATAATAGAGAATAAACATTTTTTTTCGCGGCGGTGATGGGGATTGAACCCGCGACCTTATTGGTACGCCTGGCCGGTAAGAGCGTGACTCTACCGTATGTGCTATCCACGATCCCCCCCCCCCCCCCCCCCCAAAAAAAAAAAAAAAAAATTATTCTCTATTGTCTTCTGGCACTTTCCTACTCACACATCTCTTGTTGTTACCAACATAAAGTGCCTGCTCCACTCACTTTTGTGAATTAGAGATTTTTTACTACTTTTCAAAATTGGAAAAAATGTATTAAAATGAGCATGTAGCTATATAGATATTTCTATCCAAATCCTATTAACATGTGAAAATGAAGAACATTAGCTTTGATACTACGCCTATAATTTGTATCAGTAAAATGTAATAAACAGGCATGGGGTTAAAGTAACCCCGGGTATAGATAGAACGAAGATGACGTCACTCAGCCTTTGTTATTATATTTTGCCATCCGCGTTTGTGAGTGATTCTCACTAAACTGTATTAACCAGACTATAAAAGTTCATGGTTACACATAGTTTTGTGTGTTGGACCAACACACAAAACTGTGTGTATCCATGAACGTTTATAGTCGGGTTAATAGAGTTCAGTGAGAATTACTCATAAACGCGGATGGCAAAAAACAATAACAACTACGGATATAGTCGGTGTTAGGGTTGAGTGAGTTAAAAAAAACCCATCATCCAGTTATCTATGTTATAAAAATGTGAGTATTTATTTTGTCTGAAGTGAACGTGTTTGCAGATCGGATAATCCAAGCTATTCTGGCCTAATTGTTGTCACAAAAATATTCTCAAACCATCGTACACTTTTTTAAAGGTCTTTTTACTCGAATTGTTGTGGTCCTATTGTTCTAATGGAAATACTCTCAGACCAACGTGCACTATTTTACAGGTCTTTTAATCCGAATTGTTGTGGTCTTATTGTTCTAATGGAAATACTCTCAGACCAACGTGCACTATTTTACAGGTCTTTTAATCCGAATTGTTGTGGTCTTATTGTTCTAATGGAAATACTCTCAGTCCAACGTGCACTATTTTACAGGTCTTTTAATCCGGATTGAGAAGGATGAAAACTGTTTGTGGCCTATAGATAGTTCGAAGATGACGTCACTCAGGTCATTGTTATTGTTTTTTGCCATCCGCGTTTATGAGTAATGCTCACTGAACTGTATTAACCTGACTATAAACGTTCATGGATACACACAGTTTTGTGTGTTGGTCCGTTATACTTCCGGATGGCAATGTTATGAGCTTCTTAGCCAAGCACATACTATCTATACCCTGACCCAGGGTGAAAAAGGCAATGATGATGATGGAGACCATAATTTGATTGGCTCATCAACAATCATATTGACATGTAACTTGTGGCCTAAAATGGGTATTAACGAGTTTGTTTTAAATTGAGCTTTATATAGAGCAATATCCACTAAATGTGCTCAAAGCGATTTACAAGGGGTCCCTGGTCAACAGCAACATTTAACATGTAGGACGGGACATGCCGCCTGTTAGGCGATATTAGAATTTTTCGGACAAAGACAACGCTGTTAACGGCCAGGTAATCGTTTTACACCTGAGTACGATGAGAGAAAGTGAGTAAAGAGCCTTTTCCAAGGACTCAACTATGCGCCGAGCGCGAGGCTCGAACCCAGGATCTTCCGATCCGAAAGCGAGTGTCATACCACGAGACCACATAGCCGCACGAGTTTGCGTGTGTGTGAGTTTGAGTGTACGGGTGTTTGTGTATTTGTGTGTTAGTGTGAATGCTAGTTTATATAGTCTGAGTGATTGTAAAGCGCCATAGAGCACTTGTCATTGGATTAATGGGCGCTATATAAGTATAATATATTAATGGGCGCTATATAAGTATATTATATTATATTATATTATATTATATTATATTATATTACATCATATTATATTATATTATAATTATATTATATTATTATATTATATTATATTATATTATATTTTATATTATATTATATTATATTATATTATATTTATATTATATTATATTATATTATATTATATTATATTATATTATATTATATTATATTATATATATTATATATTTTATATTATATTATGTATATATTTATTATATTATATTTTTTATGTAAATATATTATACCAAGTTGATGTAGATGGTAAAATGAATATGAATCTAAAGGAATAAGACATGGATAAAGTATTCCTTTTTTATAGAAGGGAATAAATGCAATATCTTGAAGTGACACAAATTAAAATCTTACATTTGTGCCCCACCAACTCAACATGGTTTTATGTTGAGATGAATAAGACAATGAAAAATGAATTTAGAAATTAAAAAAAAAGGAATTACGAGCTTTTTGTGTGTTTTGTAATGTAAGAAATCGTCTGGTTTGATAACCAGTGAAGGCAGGCTGATATTTTGGGATCTTTTTTGTTTTTCTTTTAATTTTCTTTCTTGCTTTGTCTGGCACCTTTCATACACACTTTTTTAGATCTTTATATTACATTTAGGGGCCAAGTGACCGAGTGGTTAAGGCATTTCACTGTGATCCGGATGACCCGGGTTCGAGCCCCGCTTCAGGCACTTTCGCTTTTTTTTCCTTAAGCAAGATTATCAATCCCCAATTTCCTCACTTGGACAACATGGGTGATTCCTGTTGACATCAGATATCTTGTTTGATGAGTTATCTATATTCCTTCGTGGAATGCCTAGGCGACGATATCTTATGATATCGTGGCGCAAAAGGCATAATTAAAAAAAATTAAATTTATATTACATACTGTAATCTTAGAATATTTTCTTCTTCTTTTTTTCCACAGAATTCGTCTTCAGACGGTGGACACGACCTGGAGCACTAAGGCCAAAATGGAAACATCCAAATGATTACAGATAGAGTTAGTTAAAATGCTTTTATTCTAAAAAAAAAAAGTCTTCATTTTGATGATAATTTGATATTCCTTGGTGATTTTGAGCTGACTTTCAAACCTTGGATATATATATCTATATATATATATATATATATATATATATATATATATATATATATATATATATATATATATATATATATATATATATAGTGACAAAGTTTTCGTGTTAATGAGCTTTCAAAAAAAGGAATTACGAGCAGATTCTTAATCAGAATTGAAAAGAAAGTAAAAACAAGCAAACGGTTTATTCTTCTTTGGTTTATCTCATGGTATTGTCTTCATGTTTGAATATGTAGTTGGTGAAGAAGGAACACCATTGGCGTATTTTCTTATTTTTTTTAGCTCTGCCAGGGACACATACTGTTTATTTACTCAGTAGGAAGAGAATATAGATAGAATGAAGATGACGTCACTCAAGCCTTTGTTATTGTATTTTGCCATCCGCGTTTTTGAGTAATGCTCACTAAACTGTATTAACCAGACTATAAACGTTCATGGTTACGCACAGTTGTGTGTGTTGGTCCGTTATACTTCCGGATGGCAATGTTGTGAGCTTCTTAGCCAAGCGCATACTATCTATAGCATAGTTTTCTAATTATCAATTATTTAACGCATAAAAGGTAAAAAATAATGAAATTGATCATAGAATAAATCAAAAATATAATTGAAAATAACTTGTAAAAAAAGGAACGAAATCGACGTAACTCATCCCTTTGTTATTGTTTACAGGCAGCCATTGTTATGAGTAGTTCTCACTAAATTCTATCAATAATCAGACTATAAACGTTTAAGGTTACGTAACATAGTTTTGTATAGATAGAATGCGCTTGGCCAAGGAGTTCACAACATTGCCATCCGGAAGTATAACGGACCAACACACAAACTCTGTGTAACCATGAACTTTTACAGTCTGGTTGATACAGTTTATTGAGAACAACTCACAAACGCGGATGGCAAAAACAATAACAAAGGCCTGAGCGACGTCATCTTCGAACTATCTATAAACTTTTAAGGTTACGTAACATAGTTTTGTATACTCACACCAAAAACCCTGCTGGCGAATGTTGTGAGTTGCTTTCATTTTAAACTAAACGGACAGTATCAATGATTATTGTTTGGTTTCATATCGTTGGGTGTTGATAATCATTTAAATTTTAAATGCACAATAGTTATTTATTTAGCCTCAGATAACATTG
>NC_088368.1:18003661-18008661 GCF_034508935.2 Berghia stephanieae | reverse complement strand
AGGCTAATTCATTACAATGGTACACAAATTTAAAAATAGAGCTTTTATATACCACGATATCCACTAAGCGTGCTCAAAGCGCTTTACACGGATTCCTTGGTCAACAGCAACATTTAACACGTAGAACGGAACATGACGCCTGTTAAGCGATATTACAAATTTTTCGGACAGAGACAACACTGTTAACGACCAGGTACTAATTTTACACCTGAGCATGGTTAGTGAATGTGAGTACAAAGAGCCTTTTTCAAGGACATTTTAACTATGACCGAACGAGACTCGAACCTAGGACCTTCCGACCCGAAAGCGAGTGTCATACCACTAGACCAAATAGCCGCACGTCTCCTTCGTATAGATAGTATGCGCTTGGCTAAGAAGCCGATGATAACATTGCCATCCGGAAGTGTAACTGACCAACACACAAAACTGTGTGTATCCATGAACGTTTATAGTCGGGTTAATACAGTTTAAACCGCATTACTCATAAACGCGGATGGCAAAAATCAATAACAAAGACCTGAGTGACGTCATCTTCGAACTATCTACACGCACCCAAAAGAACTACTTTGATAATTCCCTGATCGCTCTCTGAGCTGAAACGTTGATCATTAATGGAACATGGCACCAAGGAACGTCCAGAAATTTCTCATTCCGTTGACATCAATTAGTAAAAAGTGTCCCTGACAATTTGGGGCTTGTCGCCTTCCATCTCCTCCCTGCATTTATCTATCTACCCCCCCCCCCCCCACCCCAGCTCTCTCTCTCTCTCTCTCTCTCTCTCTCTCTCTCTCTCTCTTCTCCCATTATCTCTCTCTCTACTCTCTCTCTCTCTCTCTCTCTCTTAAATTCCATACTTCTTTCTTGCTCTCTATCTGTCTATCTGACTTCACTATCCTATCCCCCCCTCATCTCTCTTCTCTCTTCTTACTCTCCTCTCCTCTCTTCTTTTTTATCCTCTCTCTCTCTCTCTCTTCTCTTTCTGCTCATCTCTCTCTCTACCTACATCTAACATCTCTCCCTCTCCTCTCCTCCCCCCCCCCCCCCCTACCCCATCTGATTCCCATTTTACTTTGCCTCTTTTTATATATTTTCCCTCTTTAATTTCTGGTACCCGATAGAACTTGGTCATCTCCCTCTCCACCCCCCCCCCCTATTTCTCTCTCGTATCCCCCCCCCCTCTCTCTCTCTCCCTCTCTCGCTCTCTTTCTATCTATCTATCTATCTATCCATCTAACTCTGTCGTTCACAGTGTGTGTGTGTCCTCAACCGCTAAATTTCTTCCAATGTGATATCTCCATCTGCCTTTTAGCCATCATACGAAACTATCGGCACCGTCGTCCTCTAGAAAACAGTCTAGAATATTTTGGCCTGAAATCTACAAATAGCAATCATTTAAATCTATCCCCACCTTGTCAAATACACTCAAACCTAAGTCTTCTTAAGCACAATATGGAAGTCTCAGGTTTAATCCATCTTCATAAGTCTGGGATTATCTTAATCAATCGATATATTAAGTCAAATTTCTCTGGCCAAATTCATTTTTCGGAAATTTATTTTGTCAGGGTATGGCTCGACATTTAAAACCCATGATGCTAATGAATAATGAAGTCAGGAAAAAAAGAGAGAAAAAAAAAGCCTATTCGGGTATTCCCGGTTTTCGGCCTGCCGACGATAATATTTCGAAGTGTCCATGTCAATTTTGGGATTGGAGTCCATTGGGAATTCCCGATAGTCGGGGTGTGAATTTGGGGCTGTCACTGGGTCGATTAAGCATAGGATAAAACGAGAGCCTCGAAATTCAAGCGATAAAGATCGTATTTGTTATTTGTATAGATAGTATGCAGATGACATCACTCAGGCCTTTGTTATTGTTTTTGCCATCCGCGTTTCTGAGTTGTTCTCACTAAACTGTATTAACAAGACTATAAAAGTTCATGGTTACACAGAGTTTGTGTGTTGGTCCGTTATACTTCCGGATGGCAATGTTGTGAACTCCTTGGCCAAGCGCATTCTATCTATAGGCGTCTGGAGCTCATAAACGTGCGGCTATGTGGTTTTGTTGTATGACACTCGCTTTCGGATCGGAAGGTCCTGCGTTCGAGCCTCGCTCGGCGCATAGTTGAGTCCTTAGAAAAGACTCTTTACTCACAATCTCACACCTTACTCAGATGTAAAATGAGTACCTGACAGTTAACAGCGTTGTCTCTGTCTGAAAAAACTGTAATATCGCCAAACAGGCGTCATGCCTCGTTCTACATGTTAAGTGTTACTGTTGGCCTGGAACTCCTTGTAAAGCGCTTTGGGCACATTTAGTGGATATTGCGCTATATAAAAGATCAAGTTTTTTTATATCTTTTTTTTAAGCATCTGTGTCTTGTCACCGACATTAGCTATATAATGCTTTGTGACGATGTGTGTTTATAATAAAATATAATTTAAAAAAAAAAAAAAGAAAAAAAAAGAAAATTCCCTTTATTCATCCCGAAGGGGAAATTTGTCTTAGGGTCAATAACAAGGGAAGACTGGAATAATCCAGGCGTCTGCCGCAGTGCATTTCGGGTACAAAGCAAAGACCCTACTGCTGAGCCACGCTGCTGCCCCTGTCGTTTTTTAAACCTTTGAAAGCAAAGCAAACATCGTCTTTAAACAGTCTGTATGCAAGGACGGAATTTCAAACCAGTGCGCATGCGCAGTTCATTCATTTATTTATTAGTCATCCTATTATCCGACTGTCATCAATTTATTTTCATCGACTAGAAGTTAGGCTCAATAATATAGGAGTAGTAGTAGTCAGCAAGGAGATTCTTGAGGGTCGAGTTGAGGGGAAAAGAGGAAGAGGCAGGCCAGCAAGAACTTGGATAGATGATGTGAGGACATGGACAGGATTGTCGGCAGCCGAATGCAGTCAGCAAGCCGTCAACAGGGACGATTGGCGTGTCATTTCAAGTCGACCTCAACCCATGAGATGACACTGGAAGAAGAAGTAGTAGTCCTTCTGAGACACAAGGCTCGTGGAGCCGGAGTGAAACGGGCAGTAGCAATAATTGTAGCTGAGCCTGATAGATTTGGCAGAAAGTACTTTGCGATAGACTGGCATCGATTGATACATTTTCCTGACATTCAAAGTTGTGTAAAACTCTGTGAATGATACAATACAATCTATATGAGATTCTGTAATTATAAACTATTGTATAAGGCATTTAAAGGATAATTCCTATTAAGCCTTTAGTATAATAAGATTAAATAAGATAGACTGGCGTCCTATCCAAAGGGTAGCAAGAAATTGCTATTGTCCGTTTCACGCTATAGAAACCACGGGGATAAAATCCGGCTCTATGGGCTCAATGAATGGCCCCAAAGCACTACTTTCACATCCGAGCAGCAGGGTGTTTACAATCCTTTACAAACTCTGGAAATCAACATTTTTACTTATAATTTGATGTTGTACGTGAATATGATATTATCATCCTGGATGTGAGATTGGCATATAAAGCTGATCCGCCTCCTCTTCCTCCTCCTCTTAATCAATCTTCTTTTCCATCATCAACATCCTCCTCCTCATCACCATCATCAACATCATCATAATCGTCGTCGTCGTCATCATCATCATCATCATCATCATCATCATCATCATTATCATCATCATCATCATCATCATCATCTTCTTCTTCTTCTTCTTCTTCTTCTTCTTCTTCTTCTTCTTCTTCTTCTTCTTCTTCTTCTTCTTCTTTTTCTTCTTCTTTTTCTTCATTATCATCATCATCATCATCATCATCATCATCATCATCATCATCATCATCATCATCATCATCATTCATCATTCATCATCATCATCGTCATCAAATATTGCCTAGGATATGTTTCACGAACATTCCACAACACCATAGATACGAGAAAAGAGAGAAAGAAAGAGAGAGAGAGAGAGAGAGAGAGAGAGAGAGACAGACAGAGAGAGACAGAGAGAGACAGAGAGACAGAGAGAGACAGAGAGAGACAGAGAGAGAGAGAGGGAGAGAGAGAAAGAGAGAGAGAGAGAGAGAAAGAGAGAGAGAAACATAGTGAGAGGGAGAGAGAGAGAGAGAGAGAGAGAGAGAGAGAGAGAGAGAGAGAGAGAGAGAGAGAGAGACCTAAGGGACAGAAAATATGACTGTGTTTTGATAGTTGTGAGTTGTTGCATGCAGCAACAGCTGAACATTATCAACTCAACACAATGACAATGCTACTTGCAAAAACCCGATAGTCTGCCCCGTGCTTTTCGAACAATCTGTTGTATTTGTGCGACTATGTGGTCTAGTGGTATGACACTCGCTTTCGGATAGGAAGGTCCTGGGTTCGAGCCTCGTGCTCGGCGCATAGTTGAGTCCTTGAAGAAGGCTCTTTACTCACATTCTCTCACCGTACTCAGGTGTAAAATGAGTACCTGGTCGTTGACAGCGTTGTCTCTGTCCCAAACATTTGTAATATCGCCTGACAAGCGTCATGTCTCGTCCTACATGTTATGTGTTGTTGTTGGCCAGGGACCCCTTGTAAAGCGCTTTGAGCACGTTTAGTGGATATTGTGCTATATAAAAGCTCAAGATTATTTTATTTGTAGGAGTTGTAGATAAACTCTGTGATGTCCCTAACCCAGAGCTGCCTAGTACTATGAAAAACTCGTAGAAATACAAATTTTGGCTCCAGCTCCAGAGCTGTTTATGCCTCTTTGACTCAATAAGTCTTGTTGAAGGTTTAGCTCCTTAGAGCTTATTATATTCATGACTTTGGAGCATTTTTGGACCATGCTGAGATCAAATTTGTATATTTTATTTCTCCAGATATTTAAAGTGAATTTTTCTCTTTTTTTTCTATTGGAAACTAAGAATTAAAAAAAAATATTAAAGTAGGCAGCTCAGCTAACACCCCCCCCCCCCCCGCAACCCCCTCCTTCCCCCGCCCCCACCCCCTCTCCCCTCTTTCCCCCTTATTCCCCCCTCCTTCCCCCCTTATCTCTTTAGCTCACC
>NC_088368.1:17993661-17998661 GCF_034508935.2 Berghia stephanieae | reverse complement strand
TATTGACTGTTCCCATGTAGGTTGGAAAGGGGAAGGGGGGGGGGGGGAGGTTTTGTCATTGCCAAAAAAAAAGATAAAAAAAAGGACAAAAACAGATATTGAAGAGGGATAACCAAATAGAAGGAGGGAGGTGTTGTTGAAGATATATAGATAGATAGATAGATAGATAGATAGATAGAGAGAGAGAGAGAGAGAGAGAGAGAGAGAGAGAGAGAGCGTGTGTGTTTTTGTGTGTGTGTGTGTGTGTGTGTGTGTAAGAGTAGTGTGAGGAGGGGTTTGTGGTTGGTGGTGGAGGTGGGAGGGGGAGAGAGGGAGAAAGGGAGAAAGAGGTGGGGGGGGGGGGTGAGAGGATTGAGGGAACTGAATAAGATAAGCAGTCTATAAGAATAGAATTAATGATCAATTTCGTTGAATTGGTAAAGCGTGCCAAATCATAAATTCCGTTTGAATAAATTATGGCAACAATGAGAATATTTGGTTCCAAAGGGACCAATCTGTCTGGTCTAATTTTATAAAAGGCCATATTGTATAAAATTTTGACCAGAACAGTTTTACTCTGTTTAAAAAAAAAAAACTCCCAAAACTTGAGCTAGAGAAATATACATTAAACGTGCTCAAAGCGATTTACATGGGATTCCTAACTAACAACAACACGTAACATGTTAGACGAGGAGGCGCCTGCTATACGATATAACATATTTTTTTCCGATAGAGATAAAGTTGTTAACGCCCAGGTACCCATTTTACACCGGAGTAAGGTGTGTGAGAGATTTAAAGTAAAGAGCATTTTTTCAAGGGCTCAACTATGCGCCGCTCAGAGCGCGGGACTCGAACCCAAACTTTCCGATCCCAAAGCGAGTGTCATATCACAAGATCACATAATCTTATTATTAATGAAATAGTACGACCTTCATGCCGTCAAATTGGTTTTTTAATCGAATTTATGAAGACTTTGAAGTCTCCAGTTTAAGAGTGGGTCATTGGTTAAGTGCGACGTGCATTTATATGCAGGTCTGATAAACCCAAATTGTGACCCATCGTCTCAAATCGGTTTTATGTCGGAACGAACCATGTGCTTAAAAGCCGATTAAATGTTAAACTGGTCAAAAATATAAATTGTTGGCATTATCACCCTAAAATATGGTATCCATTCTCATCAATAAAACATACAAACTCAACGCAAGTCTGATATTTCTGGCTATAAATTCAATTTGCAACATTTTAACCAACCCGACTTATACCGTTTTGAGGGGAAGGTCACAATTGTTATGGTCTCCTTTTTGTCATTAAAAAAATACTATTAAATCAACCAAAGCACACATTCTCTATTTTAACAAGATAAAAAAAAAAACAAGCCTATAACAGCGATTGATTGTCAGACCTGTGAATATGTGTACATTGCTTGAGTGTTATAATTGATTTATTGATTTTTGAATTACGTTTTTGGCCAGAATAAAAAATAGTTTTATAACAGTACTGCCATTGTTTTAAAAAACACAGTATATGCAATGTTAACCAAATAGCACATAGACTACTGGTGTTCTTCAATAAAACGACAGAATACGCCAAAAATCTACAATAGCGGCTTTCACTACAATACGCTGCCCATCCAGCACCAATTTTTTCAGGTTCATTAATGTAGTGATATCAAGATGCATTAAATTGGATGCGTTATCATCATTGTTTAAATAACAATGTGAAATTGAATGTAAGCTTCAATTTAATTACAAAAACAGATTAAATGAACGTTTCCGGTTTCCCCTTTATCAACAAAACAGGATGAATGAAACACCACAGATGAATGAGATAATGTGGTAACGACGCCACTACCATGTTATCTCATTCATCCTGTTTTGTTGATAAAGGGGAAACCCGAAACGTTCATTTGATCTGTTTTTGTAATTAAATTGAAGCTTACATTCAATTTCACATTGTTATTTATTTCTTCGAGCTTCGAGCAGCAACATTTACGTCATCATTGTTTAAACATAGTTTGTGATTCATCGGAGACGTGAGTTGCCACTTTGGCGTATTTCAAGTCAAATAATTTTATGATAATATTGTAAATAAATTTTGTATATTTATTGATTGATTGATTGATTGATTGATTTGATCGCCCCGTGTTGTAATGGAATATTTCCTCTACACACTTGGAGCGTTTCATTGTCTTAGTCGCGAGATTCGAGATTATGAATAGTGTTGAATAGATCGGGGGCTCAACGTGTTATCAATGATTATATATGTGACCATTCCTCTCAAAACGGCTAGGTAGTCTAGTGGTATGACACTCGCTTTCGAATCGGAAGGTCCTGGGTTCGAGCCTCCCTCGGCGCATAGTTGAATCCTTGGAAAAGGCTCTTTACTCACATTCTCTAACCGTACTCAGGGGTGTAAAATGAGTACCTGGCCGTTAACAGTCTTGTCTCTGTCCGAAAAAAAATGTAATATCGCCTAACAGGCGTCGTGTCCCGGCCTACATGTTAAATGTTGCTGTTGGCCAGGGACCCTTTGTAAAGCGCTTTGAGCACTTTTAGTGGATTTATTGCGCTATATAAAAGCTCAATTTATTTATTTAATTCAAAAACCGTTTTACATTGAGGAGATCTCGATGCATTAAATTTGGGTAAAAGTTAAAAAATCCTTCATGAAGGCTTGTGAGTTTATGTTTTTTTTAAATTTTTAGATTTTGTTTTGTTGTGGTTTGTTTGTTTGTTTGTTTTGGTAAGGAGCAAGTGGGGTGTGTGTGTGTGGGGGGGGGGGGAGATGAGGGGGGGGGGGGGGTTGGATTGTATTTCTCTAAATTTCATCAATCAAAACTTTAGTTGATTTCTTGAAAATATAAAATTATGAAACTAAGGAGCAGACACCGGCGTAAGGATAAAGATGTGAACAAGTATGTATGATTTCTAGATATAACAAGTTTGATGCAGTGAGTGGGTTGCAAATGACGATGACGATGGTGATGATGATGATGATGGTGATGATGGTGATGATGAGATGATGATGATGATGATGATGATGATGATGATGATGATGATGATGATGGTGATGGTGATGGTGATGATGATGATGATGATGATGATGATGGTGATGATGATGATGATGATGATGATGATGATGATGATGATGATGGTGATGATAATGGTGGTGATGATGAGGATCACAATCCCCCACGTTCATAATTTCTATATTTAGTAACACATAATTTCAAAGGCCAAAGCCCTGGCCTCAGACAGTGTAATCGCAAAGTAAATCCAAAACTTTGATGATGAATAAAAACACTTAGCTAGGTCTAGATATGACTCGATATTGTTTCATTATAAAGAGCTTCATATGGAAATCCTTTCATCAAAGAGTTATGTTGACAGAATGGTCTCAGGGGGCAAAAATTGATGGATTGTGACGTTAAAAAGTTAAACGCCTCGATAAAAATGATTGTTGTGTCATTGTTTGGCTATGTGGTCTAGTGGTATAATAATAATAATAATAATAATAATAATAATAATAATAATAATAATAATAATAATAATAATAATAATAATAATAATAATAATAATAATAATAAATGGCATTTATATAGCGCTTTATCCCGTTGTCACAGGCTCGAAGCGCTTTAATGATATAAAACAAAACATATTAGAGTAAGACAAGTTTGATGGAAAAGTGATACGAATTCAATTTAACAACAACAGAATATGATATCCTGGCCAACATTATGACGTAAAAAGAAAAAAAACTTTAAGCGCGATTTGAACGTTGTCAACGAATCCGAGCATCTCACGTGTGATGGGAGAGAGTTCCAAAAATGGAGGGCCAAAAATTGAAAAGATTGTTCACCTATTTTACGCAATTGCTTAGGTTTGACAAGAATTGATTGGTCATTGCTTGACCTCAAGTTACTATTGGGGACATATTATATGTTGAGAAGGTCTTTAATATAGGAGGGACTATTGGTGCTCAGGGATTTGTAGACAACAGGACAAATCTTATAGGCAACTCTTTTTTCCACAGGAAGCCAATGTAACTCACAGAGAAGAAGAGTTGCTGACGGGTATTTTTGGTTATTGCGTACAATGAGCCTGGCTGCGTTATTTTGAGCAACCTGAAATTTACTCATTTTGTCTTTATCTAAATTCGCCCAACGGGAGTTACAATAGTCCAATTTAGTTAAAACAACGGAATGAATTAAAATTTCTGCTATATACTTCGGTATGAAATGACAAATTTTGCTTATTTATTTCATTTCTATGTACACTCGCTTTCGGATCGCAAGGTCCTGGGTTCGAGCCTTGCTTGGCGCATAGTTGAATCCTTGGAAAAAGGCTCTTTACTCACATTTTCTCACCGTTAACAGCGTTGTCTCTGTCGGGAAAAACATGATATTATTATCGCTTAATACGCGTCATGTCTCGTTCTTTATGTTACGTGTTGCTGTTCGTCCGGGACCCTTTGTAAAGCGCTTTGAGCACGTTTAGTGAATATTGCCACTATATAAAAGTTCAAATTTTTGAATGTCAGTAGATAAGTAAAGCTTCGAGCTCACTCCAAAATAACACCATATAGAGATGACAGGCTCTATAATATATGAATATCTATGATGTTTCATTATAAAGCCTTTCCTAATAATAAAACAACAACAGATTTTCACCATAGAGATGTTGTGTTGACAGAATGGTTTGTCTCTAGGGAAAAGGGCAATGATTGTGACTTTATAACAGTCAGACCTCTCGATAAATATTTTCTGATAGAAATAATCTGTCGTTAGATTGATGATGATGGTTTGGAGGATAAAGAACGTGAGGATGGAGATAATAAATAATATTATGTGAGCTTTTATTTTGATGCTATGCGTTTTGGTAAAATATTCACAAGATCCGTCAGCCGAAAATAACGTAACAAAAATACAAAAACTATGTTTAACCTTAAACGTCTATAGTCTGTCTGATTGATAGAATTTAGTGAGAATTAATCTAAAAACAATAAGAAGGAGCTGTGTGGCG
>NC_088368.1:17983661-17988661 GCF_034508935.2 Berghia stephanieae | reverse complement strand
CATTTAAAGAGCGAATGTGAGCAAAAAACAAACAAACAGACCAAAGTTTACCCATAAAACTGTATAGAGAGATTCGTAGTGCATCTGATAGTGATATCTATAAGGTCGCTGCCTTTGATGATAGGTCATCGCAGAGGATACAAGCATTGCCATTAATATTTCTTTGGCAAAGATAGAGCTATAAACACTCACTCATTTTGTCTAAAACCATACAAAGAAAATCAAAGTTCGAACCTTAATATCATCATTTGCAGGAGTTTGCAAGCTTACTATAGATAGTTCGAAGTTGACGTCACTCAGGTCTTGGTTATTGTTTTTTTTTTCCATCCGAGTAATTGGATTCAATAGTCTGATGTCACGTCGCCCAGCAATGGCGGCCATCGTGGTTCTAAACAAATAAAATCGGTACCTTTATTCTTCATGCTGGCTAGAACTTTTCATATGTCTTGTGATCAGAATGTGTAAAAGTCAAAACATAATCAGATTTATAATGTTTTTTTTTCCCTCTGGATAAACTTTTATGCCCGTCGCAGAAATATTTCATAAGGGCGTCCGCCATTGTTCCGATAGTTTAGAACCAATTACTAAGTTATCATACGCCATAAGAGGGAAGTGACGTTGAAGCGTATTCTACATTAACTTTTCACGGCTCGATTCATTCAGACATAATACCGAATTGATTTGATGGATTACATTTATCCACAACCTCCTACTCTTTCTCCCCCTCCTCCTCCTCCCCCTCCTCCTCCTCCCCCTCCTTCCTCCTCCCCCTCCTCCTCCTCCTCCTCATCCAGCTGTTGTTTTTCCAAATTCCAGAAGACGAATCATGTTTATTATAGAAATAAATGGATTTTGAAGTGGCGTCACCGTAGACTGTGATTAAACATTGCCAAGGTCATGTGGAAGGATTTTCTCTTTTATTTTAAGCCTTCCACTTTGAGTCGGATTTAAAAAAAAGTATTATATAAAAAAGTAGTCCTTTAGATCAAATGTCGGCATCAGGACTGGACACAATATGTTTTTGTTTGTTTTTAAGGGTTTTACGGCGCTTGCAACACATTTAGGTTATATCAGCGCCAGTAAAAAGGAAGAAAATGGGATAGTAAAAACTTTTAGAATTACAATAAAAGCACTCAAGAAAAAGTAAGACATAGGAGAACTGGGAACAAATAGGGATCAGATGTAAATTCCAAGAGCATACCACCAATGTACTTAGTCTGAGATCACCTATAAGTCTCATCCGGACACAAGCACAAAATCCAACAAAGAGGAATACACTCAAATGCTTACATAATACATAATACAAAAATAACAAATATAATAATACATAACACAAGAGAGATGATTTACAAGGAAAAAAATATCATCTCCCAAAACAATTACTATGCATTTGACTGTTTCCCTCCCAGCCAGGACTCCGGCCAGGGCCAGGACAAAACCAAGTAATCTCATTCCAAGACAAAGACAGAAAGCATGTTGGAAAACAGAGATAGGGGGATAGAAGACACAGTATGTACCTCCCTGCCCACTACGGTAGGCCAGGAACCCCACCCAGACTGGACGCAATAGACTCAAAAAGTATAATATGCATAGACGCATGGAACTGACACAGTCATTGGTCTCTGCTCATGTAGTGATCGATCTCGGTCTCTTTGCTTGTGAAGCGTGTGCTCTATCAACTGAGCTATCAGGATCCCATAAAGTCTTATAATAGCTGGGGAAAAAATGGAAAAAAAATAATGAGCTTTTATGCAGTGCATTATCCACTAAATGTACTCAAAGCGCTTTACAAGGGGTCCCTGACCAACAACAACACGTAACATGTAGAACTAAACATGACGCCTGTTTGGCGATATTACAATTTTTTCGGACAGAGACAACGCTGTTAACGGTCAGGTACTCATTTTACACCTGAGTACGATGAGAGAATGTGAGTAAAGAGTCTTTTCCAAGGACTCAACTATGCGCCGAGCGAGGCTCGAACCCAGGATCTTCCGATCCGAAAGCGAGTGGCATACCACAAGACCACATAGCCACACATGAAACAAAATAATGCATAACATGCAACACATAGTTTTGTGTCTCGGTAAGATTGGTCAATTCGTCAATTTGTCTTGTGGTATTACAATCGCCTTCGGACTTAAAGCTGTAAGGTTCGAGTCTGAACGACGCACTGTTAAGTCCTTGGAAAAGGCTTTTTATTCACATTCTCTCATAGTACTCAGGTGTAAAATGAGTACCTAATCGTTAACAGGGTTGTCTTTGTCAAAAAATTAATACATTCTGTAATATCGCCTAATTGTGACCATCCGCCTCGAAACGGTATTAAGTCGGATTCTTCAATTTTGGGTTTTTGGTACCCAATCATAGCTTCTTTTGTGCTTTAAAATTAATACCAAATTGAAAAAAATTTGATTATTCATTGCCGAGATATGACCGTTTGAAGTAGGGAGAGTGTATAAACCAAGTTTTGAGAAAATCGACTTTGAAGTGAGGCACCGTTTTCACGCACAGTCTAATAAATGGGCAAAGATAACTCCTTAGATACGGCATTGAAAGTTTGACGAGAATAGTAAAATTTACAGAGACACCAATTTTCAATTTGATTCACATGACTTTAAGACACCACTCGGAGGAATTTCAATGCAGAAAGAGGAATTTCCGGACACAAAAAAAGGGAATTGGGATGGTATTTGGTATTGTGTTTAAATATTGTATAGATCTAAATAGATAACTGATTAGAACTAGAATATGATATATAAACATATTGCCAAATACAACCTCAAAGTTTCCTTAATTCAAATGAAGTAAAGCACCTAATGGTAGTGATTGTAGTAATGGTGGTAGTGAGGAAGATGTGGTGTTGGTGGTTATAGTAGTAGTAGTAGTAGTAGTAGTAGTAGTAGTAGTAGTAGTAGTAGTAGTAGTAGTAGTAGTAGTAGTAGTAGTAGTAATAATAATAATAATGCTGAAAACTTATATAGCGCTATAACTCCGAGACACCAGACTCTAAGCGCTTAAATTACAAATTACTTTGGCTGAAACATACTTATTCACACACACAAGCACACACACACACACACACATACACACACACAACACAACACACAACACAAACCAAACCTATCTTGCTTCTCATACCATCTACTAAAATCGAAACAAATATGTTTTAAGCGAACGTTTAAAAATAGACAAAGATTCTTTTTCACGAATGCTCTGCGGTAAGGCGTTCCAAATAGAGGGTCCGAAATGAGAAAAGGGTCTCATTCCAGCATTTTTCCGAATTCGAGGAACAACTAGTTTTGTGGAATCACTGGCCGAACGTAAGGGGCGGGGTTTTGAATATCTTTCAATTAGTTCTGAAAGGTAGGAAGGGGCAGTACCTTCAAGACAACGATACACTAAAACACAAGCTTTGAATTTAATTCTTTTCTCAACAGGCAGCCAATGCAGGTCATGAAGTAGAGGTCCGGCAGAGTCGCACCTACGCTTCATAAATACTAGTCTGGCAGCGCTGTTTTGGACAATCTGAAGACGTTTCAGATTGTATTGCGAAACGCCAAACAACAGAGCATTACAATAATCCAATTTCGATAGTACGAGGGACACAACCAGGTGCTTGGTCACATCCTCAGATATGAACCGTCTAATGGAAGCAATCTTTTTTAGTTGGAAAAAGAGAGATCTAACCAAATTATTAACCTGATGCTCCATCGACAGTCCAGAGTCTAAGAATGTGCCAAGGTTTTTCACTTTGTCAACAATTTGAATCGAGGCATCCCCCAACTTCAAATCTGTTTCACTTTTCCACTTCCTGTTCCCCACATACAGCACCTCCGTCTTATCATCATTCAGTTTCAGTCTGTTCTCATTCATCCATTTCTTAACACTTTGGATACAATTTTTACTATTGGCTGATACTTCTTGTAAATTTCTCATATTGGAAACGCAGTACAATTGCGTATCATCAGCGTATTGATGGCAAGACAGACCAAAACTTCTGATGATTTTAGACAGAGGGCCAACGTACAAAACAAAAAGAACGGGTCCAAGTACTGAACCCTGGGGAACCCCACAATCAAGAAAGATTTCCTCCGATCTATATTCATCCACCGTAATAATCTGTTTACAATTAAACAAATATGACCTAAACCAATCAAGCGCTGCACCAGACACGCCATAAGTAATTTCAAGACGTTTGAGAAGAAGATTGTGATCAATAGTATCAAAAGCAGACGATAGGTCAAGCAAATTCAGCAAAGAACATGAACCATTGTCTATAACAGAGAGGAGATCATTAACAACCCTAACAAGTGCGGTTTCCGTCGAATGATGTTGCCTATAAGCAGACTGAAATTTTTCTTCAAGACAATTATTTTTAAGATGAGACAGTAATTGTTTCAAAACAAGCTTTTCTAAGATCTTAGAGAGAAAAGGAAGATTAGAGACAGGGCGATAGTTTTTTAAGTTCTCTTTATCGAGATCAGGTTTTTTCAAAAAGGGTTTGACATGAGCAACTTTGTAAATGTCTGGTACAGCACCTGACTGCAACGAATTATTAACAATACATGTAAATGGTGTTAAAATTACATCAATGCATTTTTTTAAAATGGCAGTATTTAAGGGGTCTAAATCACAACTTTTAGTTGGAGACGACATAATGCAATCACGTAAGTCAGCTTCAGTAATCTTTGAAAAATGTGTTAACGAATCACCATGAAACTTGTCAAATGTTGTAGGGATCGATTCAGACGAGAGTTCCTTCCTGATGGTATCCGTTTTTTCTTTAAATATTGACCAAAGCGAGTTGGTAGATCTGCACGATCGATTAAAGATGGGAGAGCTGGTTGCGTCTGTTGTCCCAGCAGTTCCTTGGTCAAGGCAAAGAATTGTCTCGAACGTCCCACGTTTTTGAGGCTTTCTTCATAGAATTTCTTTTTGGCCCTGAAATTGACGGCTTTTGCATCATTTCTAGCCGCGATGTATCGCTTCTTATTGAC
>NC_088368.1:17966161-17971161 GCF_034508935.2 Berghia stephanieae | reverse complement strand
TATTGTTTTTGCCATCCGCGTTTGTGAGTTGTTCTCACTAAACTGTATTATCCAGACTATAAAAGTTCATGGATACACATAGTTTTGTGTGTTGGTCCGTTATACTTCCGGATGGCAATGCTATGAACTTCTTAGCCAAGTCCATACTATCTATATCCGTAGTTTACTCGGGTTACTTTTACCCCATGCCTATTTATTACATTTTTTATGAGACAAATTATATGCGTACAATCAAAGCTATTGTTTTTAATTTTTTGCATGTTAATGATAGTTGAATAAAACTATCTATGTATATGCTCATGTTTAATACATAAATCCAATTTTGAAAAATACCCGAAATCTCTAGGATTGAGTGAGTTAATGTCACGGTTGGACGAAAACTTGAATAGAAATCGCTCTCATTGACTCATCGTCAATGTGAACTAAACAGGTGTAAAAAAAAGTGATTTTGAAGTAAATATTAAATTAAGATAAATCTTATTTTATATTCTTGATGCAGCGTGGCTCAGTGGTACAGTCTTTGCTTCTTACCCGAAAGGTACCGAGTTCAATCACCCGCCGCTGCGTTGTGTGGCCTTTGAGCAAGTCACCTCACCCTGGCTCACTTTGCGACTCTGCACTGCGTTATTCCAGTCTTCCCTTGGAATAGACCCTAAAGACAAATTTCCCCTTGGGGATGAATAAAGGGATTTTTTTAAATTACTACAATTTACACTAGAATAGTCTACCATTAATATTGTAGTAAAAAAAACCCAAAAATTATTTTTTCTTCTCCTTCATTCTAGTTTTTTTTTTAAACTAAATATACATTATATCTTATCGCATCTTACATACTGGCTGAATTCAAACGTTTATCAACATATTTTATACTTGATTGTCGGCATGGATTTCATGAAGGAGAAAATAAGTCCTTTCCGAGTCGTTTCCATGGAGCCGGAGTTTATCCAGGTTTCTGTAGCGTGAAACGGACAATAGCAATTGCTTGCTACCCTTTGGATAGAACGATAGAGAGAGAGAAAGAATATATATCTATCGCAAAGCACTTTCCGTCAGATATAATAGACCCGGCTACTCAATGACCCCTTCCATGAAGAAAACTGGTTTAAAAATCAGAGCCTAGGAAATTTATGGGGTTTATTTTTTAAATGTTTTTTTATTATTTAAGAAACGAAAGTCGTTCTCTCCTCAACAAAGTTCTCAATTTTAACCCAAGTCTCTCAATTTCAGCTTAAAAAACCGACTTTTATGCATCGGGTTCACACTAACATAAAACTGTTTCGAGACGACTCGTCACATATTCTGGTTGAATTAAAAACCATTTTATCTAGTCTCATAGTGTAGCTTAATTAAAATCCATTTTATCTTATCGAATGTGTCTGATAAAAGGTGAGATAAAAAGAGAGAAACCGAAAGTAGGTCAAAGACTTGAATTGAGACCAATAGGGAAATCCTGATTCAGGCCTAATGAATTTTACTCTCGAGTAGGAAAAGATTCGGTCTCCATTCCTGAAGAGTTCTTTTGTTTTCTGATTCGATTTGTGCAACGTTCTCAATCCGAGTTTATTCTATTTTTGGTCCTTTTTCCGTTGTTTGTATGTCTGTATGTGTGTTTGAGAGTGAGCGGCGCGTATGTGTTTGTTAGTGTATAAGAAAAATAGAAAGACGAGGACAACGAGGGAGAGGGAGGGGGAGGGATAGAGTTAGAGAGATTGAGAGAGAGAGAGAGAGCGAGAGAGAGAAAGAATATTATATATATATATATATATATATATATATATATATATATATAGAGAGAGAGAGAGAGAGAGAGAGAGAGAGAGAGAGAGAGAGAAAGACGAGGACAATGAGGGAGAGGGAGGGGGAGGGATAGAGATAGATAGATAGAGAGAGAGAGAGAGAGAGAGAGAGAGAGAGAGAGAGAGAGAATATATATATTTATATACATATATATATATATATATATATATATATATATATATATATTATATATAGAGAGAGAGAGAGAGAGAGAGAGAGAGAGAGAGCGGTAGAGAGATATTCTAAGAGAGGTAGGGATAAACAGAACATTTCAGGATTTCAGAGATAGTTATTGGTGCTATCCGGTTTTAGTTTAAAAAACTCATAGCATAACATCCGCCAGCCGGATATAGCACCAACACCAAAACTATGTGTAGCCTTAAATGTGTATAGTCTGATAAATACAATTTAGTGAGATTTACACATAAAAACGGCTGGCTAAAAACAATAACAAAGCACTGAGTGACGTCAATTTCGTTCTCTGATTAGAAAACCTCAGAAAACTAATATTACTCTTCTCTTTCTTTGTCACCCAGCTGTTCAAACTATTCAAATATGTTTTTCTTGGTCTACCTTTACTCTTTTTACCTTCTATCTTTTCTGTGAGAGCAAGATGTTCAATACATTTGCGTCGATTTAGGTGCCCTAAAAATTGCATTTTGTCTTTTTCTTATTGTACGAATTAATAACCTTTTCGTTTCAGCTTGCTCTAATAATAATAATAATAATAATAATAATAGATCTTTATTGTCCATAAATATGGCAATTTGTCATTTAGTTACACTTGTTATAATGTTAAACGATAACTAAGATTGAACAGATATTTCACTCCTACTCATTCTCTCTCTCTCTCCCTCTCTCTCTCTCTCTCTCTCACTCTCTCTCTCTCTCTCTCTCTCTCTCTCTCTCTCTCTCTCTCTCTTTTTTCACACGTGCGATATACACAACATAAACATATTCATCTCGTTTTCAATTTGTTACGATTGTGGCAATTCGACACCAAAAACTATCATCATTATCAATTGGTCAGTCAATCTTACATTAAATAAATTAATCAGTCAATCAGTCAACGAATCAATCCTTGGTTTTTCTGTACCACATGAAATATTCAAAATCCCTATTGCTGACGGAACGAACGTTGATCTATACTTGTCAGTTCTACATTTAATCCGACAAAACCTTCTCCCAGATGGCAAAAGACCAAACTCATGGTATAAAACATGTTTTCCATCGTTGGCAATTGAGAATGCTTTCCCTTCTATTGCCTTTCCATGAACTCCCTCCACTCCATCAAGAGGATGGTCTACCATTTTTGATGCCTCTTTGATAGACCTTGAAACCTTTGATTTATCTCCAAGTCGGCATCCTCCAAACCATACGGTGCAGCCAAACGCAATCACACCTTCAATCAATGAGTCATAAACTCTTAACACAGCCCTCCTCCCTACTTGAAATGTTCTCAATTTCCCTAGGATGTATAACCCCTGGGCAACCCTCCCAGATATTATATTAACATGCCGAGAGAAATCGAGGGAACTATCAATGGTTATTCCTAAATATCTAAAATAGTCAACTATCTCAACATCATCTTTACCGATCGCCACACACTTTAAGTCGTTTTTATTTTTTACACCAAACACCTGTTCTTTCGTTTTTTCAACATTTAATTCAAGCTGATTTTGTTTACACCAATCGGCGAATATATTTATTTGTTTGAAATAATTCTTTACGGTAACTTTATCTTTTAATAAGCCAAGAATAGCAGTATCATCTGCATATTTCACTATAAAACAATTTTCAAAGGATGGTCTGCAGTCGTTGGTGTATAAGATGTACAGGATTGGGGAACTCACACAGCCTTGGGGACATCCGTTCGACAACGTTCTTTTTTTGGAGATATGTTCACCCAATTTTACACATTGCGGTCTATGGGTCAGAAACTCTTTATACCATTTAATAAGGTAGTTTGGAATATCCATGCTGCACAACTTTTGAAGCAAAATATCTGTGTTCATGGCATTAAAAGCTGACGAAAAGTCGACAAACAGGATTCTGGCGTAATTCGAGGGCGTTTGGTCAAGGTGTTTCGAGATCAAATTTGTGGCGGTTAATAGTGCGTCTTCAACACTGAGATGTTGCTGGTATGCAAATTGGTACGGATCTAGCAATTTCAGGTCATAACATTTTTGTAGGAGCTCAGATTTTAAAATTTTTTCTAAACATTTCATTACAAGCGATGTAAGCGCCACTGGGGACGGAAGTCATTCAATACGGTCGGACAACGCTTTTTTGGAACTGGAACGACAATCGATGTTTTCCAAAGTACTGGCACTGATTGTTCATCGATTGACCTTTGAAAAAGTTTTGTATAAGGTATAGCCAGTTGTTGGTGACAGTTTTTCAAAATAGTTCCTGTAATGTTGTCTGGTCCTGGTGCTTTATGTTCTTTACATCTCCGGAAGAGGGAGCTTACGGTTTCTTCTTCATATCTGGAGGTGGCTCATTGTCATTTGACAAACCGTTGTGAACAGGTGGGAGCCTGTCAAAACGACAGTAAAAATCATTTAACTTGTTGACATCAGTTTTCGTTTTCCTTGTGGGAATGTTCGTTTCTTTTGGTCTACTCCTCCCATTTGTTTTATCATCTCCCATGCTTTCCTTGCGCAGCCCGATCTCAGTTGTCGCTCTCCATTTTAATTTTTGTATTCAACCTTCTCTTCTTTTATTGTATTTCTGATCTCCTTTCCTTTTCAAATTCTAGTTTAATGTCACCACTCATATAGGCAATTTTCTTTTCGTTGAGTAAATATTTAAGTCGCTTTGTAACCCATGGCTTATTGTTAGGAATATCTTAATTTTTTTTTTTTCCACGCATAAATCCACACAAAATGTAATATAACATGTCACAGTTTCGGTCCATTCATCAATACTGTCATCTTCTACCATTAATGTCTCCCACCGAGTACAGTCAAAACAGCCGTTCAGTCGTTGGATTGCCTCTTGAGTCCAGATATACATTAGTTTTCTTCTCTGTCAATGAGATTCTTAACATCCTTCTAAGAAACCACATTTCTGCTGCCTACAGTTTCTTTCTAATGTCTTCTGTAATTGTCCATATATATATATATATATATATATATATATATATATATATATATATATATATATATATATATATTATATATATATACATATTATATATA
>NC_088368.1:17940885-17953385 GCF_034508935.2 Berghia stephanieae | reverse complement strand
CCTGAGTGACGTCAACTTCGTTCCATCTATAAACGGGCATAGAAAGTAAATAATTGAAGTGTTGATTTTGCCGTTGTTTTTTGTTGTGAGAATGATCATATTAGAACAACTGGTCTAGCCTAGAAAAGTGAGTGGAGTAAGGCACGTATGTTGATAATTACAAGAAATGAAGTAAGTAGAAGACAATAGAGAATAACAATTTCGCGGCGGTGATTGGGGCTCGAACTCCAGTGCTGGATAACTCACACAGTAATAGAGCCACGCTCTCCCCGACCAGGCAGAATTGTCGTACCCGTAAGGTTCAAGCGTAGCCATCGTAAAGTTATAGCCTGACACTGTCCAAAAAATGACGTCAAAATGCCAATCTTTTGCAGCAAAGGAAAACAAATCGTGAGTTGTATTCAATAGTTCAACCAACGAAATAACTTGGTTCCATGAGCTCTACTAACGACAACTCACTAGACGCTACACAAACTTAAAAAATGACGTCAAACTGCCAGTCCGAGTGGGTTCTAGCGTCAGGCTATATGTTAAAGATGGCTACGGTTCAAGCCCCCATCCCCGCTCGAAATGTTTATTCTTTATTGTCTTCTGGCTCTTTTCTACTCACGTCATTTCTGGTCTAACCTACAACCATTCACTTCTGAACAGAACTCAAACACTACTTTATCCCGCTATGAAAAATATAAAAAAGAAAAGAAAGGAAAGGAAAGGAAGAAAGAAAATCTGGTAACTCCTGACTAATGTCCCCTTTCGATGTTCACTCCATTATCCTATCGCTCATCCTTACGGAATCATAAGTGAGTTATGTCCCCTTTTGACAGAGAGTGTCATCAAGGATGAATTACCGTTCTTTGGTCTTGCCCCTGGAACGACGCTTTTGGGAAAGAGGTGAAGGGGAAGAAAAGCATTATGGGTATAAGAATTTTATCCTTCTCTTATTATAGCTTCTATTGATAATGACAAAAATATGTTTCAATGTAGTTAAAGTATAAAGAGGCAATGTAGCTCATTGACATGAGCGAGACAATGCGACGTTTCGGCCTTTGGCCTTCGTCAAGCGACAAATAAAACCGGCAGAAAATAACGAGAGGGAGGAGGGGGGGGGGGGAAATCTAAAGTAACATTTAGATATTGAAATCAAATTATGAAGGTAGAAAGATGTGTGTAGGGGCGGCTGAGGGGAGGGGCCGGGGCGAACTGGTGAAGAGAAAGAGGTGTGTATTTGTGTGTGTGTGTGTGTGTGTGTGTGCGAGAGAGAGAGAGAGGGGGGGGGGGAAAGAGAAAGAAAGAAAGAAAGAGAGAGTGAGTGAGATAGAGAGAGAGAGAGAGACAGAGAGAGATAGATAGAGAGAGAGAGAGAGAGAGAGAGAGAGAGAGAGAGAGAGAGAGGTAATCTAAAACATGGAAAAACTACAACCATAAACTCTTTAATGTAGTTTTTCCATTGTTTATGGAGGGTACATTTTGACCCCTCATATTACAGAGAAGGGGGGGGGGGCACAGAGGTTTTGAAAAGTGACTATCTTTCCATTTATGGAGGGTGGTCCCCCCCCTGACATCACTCAAGGTGGAGGGAGGGTAATAACAGTCAAAGAATTTTCGAAAAGTAGACATAATATGTGTTTTTTTCTCCATTGTACTCTTCAATCTGTTATAATGTCATGGTGAACCAGACCTTTAAAATTGAATTCATATTCTCAAGTATGAAGTATGAATTCGATTATCTAACGACCATTATTACAATGTGGCTTTTTAAGCTTTAAAAAAAGCCTCTTACTCGGCCATTCCCTTCTTTCATCTGCAATCTAATGCTTAAAAAAAACAACAACAAAAAAAAAACAAACAAAAAAACTTAGTCTGGGTGATTTGATTGCCAAAATTGAATTTAAAATCATAAAATTGATATTTGAATTACGTTTATATGCTTTATATATATAGTATATATATATATATATATATATATATATATATATTATATATATATATATATATATATATATGCATAAATATTACACACACACACACATCAAAGTGAAACGATATTGAATCAATGAAAGTATAATGCGAAAAATAGATAATTATTAAAATACAATAAATAAATATGAAGACGATACATGAATAAATAATGAAACTGATAAATAAAAGAAATAGCAAAATAATACAATGGAGTTGCCAACATTTAAAGAGCGAATGTGAGCTAAAAACAAACAAACAGACCAAAGTTTACCCATAAAACTGTATAGAGAGATTCGTAGTGCATCTGATAGTGATATCTATAAGGTCGCTGTCTTTGATGATAGGTCATCGCAGAGGATACAAGCATTGCCATTAATATTTCTTTGGCAAGGATAGAGCTATGAACACTCACTCATTTTGTCTAAAACCATACAAAGAAAATCTAAGTTCGAACCTTAATATCATCATTTGCAGGAGTTTGCAAGCTTACTATAGATAGTTCGAAGTTGACGTCACTCAGGTCTTGGTTATTGTTTTTTTTTTTCCATCCGAGTAATTGGATTCAATAGTCTGATGTCACGTCGCCCAGCAACGGCGGCCATCGTGGTTCTAAACAAATAAAATCGGTACCTTTATTCTTCATGCTGGCTAGAACTTTTCATATGTCTTGTGATCAGAATGTGTAAAAGTCAGAACATGATCAGATTTATAATGTTTTTTTTTCCCTCTGGATACACTTTTATGCCCGTCGGAGAAATATTTCATAAGGGCGTCCGCCATTGTTCCGATAGTTTAGAACCAATTACTAAGTTATCATACGCCATAAGAGGGAAGTGACGTCACGACTGTTGAAGCGTATTCTACATTAACTTTTCACGGCTCGATTCATTCAGACATAATACCGAATTGATTTGATGGATTACATTTATCTACAACCTCCTCCTCTTTCTCCACCTCCTCCTCCCCCTCCCCCTCCTCCTCCTCCTCCTCCTCTTTCCTCCTCCCCCTCCTCCTCCTCCTTCCTCCTCCCCCTCCTCCTCCTCCTCCCCCTCATCCAGCTGTTGTTTTTCCAAATTCCAGAAGACGAATCATGTTTATTATAGAAATAAATGGATTTTGAAGTGGCGTCACCGTAGACTGTGATTAAACATTGCCAAGGTCGTGTGGAAGGATTTTCTCTTTTATTTTAAGCCTTCCACTTTGAGTCGGATTTAAAAAAAAAAAGTATTATATAAAAAAAGTAGTCCTTTAGAGCATAAGTCGGCCCGCCAAGGGACTGGGCACAATAGACTCAAAAAGTATATGTACAGGATTTTCTCTTTTATTTTAAGCCTTCCATTTGAGTCGGATTTAAAAAAAAAAAGTATTATATAAAAAAAGTAGTCCTTTAGAGCATAAGTCCGCCCGCCAAGGGACTGGGCACAATAGACTCAAAAAGTATATGTACAGGATTTTCTCTTTTATTTTAAGCCTTCCACTTTGAGTCGGATTTTTAAAAAAAGTATTATATAAAAAAGTAGTCCTTTAGAGCATAAGTCGGCCCGCCAAGGGACTGGGCACAATAGACTCAAAAAGTATATGTACAGGATTTTCTCTTTTATTTTAAGCCTTCCACTTTGAGTCGAATTTTTAAAAAAAGTATTATATAAAAAAGTAGTCCTTTAGAGCATAAGTCGGCATCAGGACGGGACACAATATGTTTTTGTTTGTTTTTAAGGTTTTTACGGCGCTTGCAACACATTTAGGTTATATCAGCGCCAGTATAAAGGAAGAAAATGGGATAGTAAAAACTTTTAGAATTACAAGAGTAAGTAAGACAAAGGGGAACTGGGAACAAATAGGGATCAGATGTAGATTCCAAGAGCATACCACCAATGTACTTAGTCTGAGATCACCTATAAGTCTCATCCGGACACAAGCACAAAATCCAACAAAGAGGAATACACTCAAATGCTTACATTATACATAATACAAAAATAACAAATATAATAATACAAAACCCAAGAGAGATGATTTACAAGGAAAAAAATATCATCTCTCAAAACAATTACTATGCATTTGACTGTTTCCCTCCCAGCCAGGACTCCGGCCAGGGCCAGGACAAAACCAAGTAATCTCATTCCAAGACAAAGACAGAAAGCATGTTGGAAAACAGAGATAGGGGTATAGAAGACACAGTATATACCCCCCTGCCCACTATGGTAGGCCAGGAACCCCACCCAGACTAGACACAATAGACTCAAAAAGTATAATATGCATAGACACATGGAACTAACACAGCCATTGGTCTGCTCATGTAGTGATCGATCTCGGTCTCTTTGCTTGTGAAGCGAGTGCTCTATCAACTGAGCTATCAGGATCCCATAAAGTCTTATAATAGCTGGGGAAAAATAGAAAAAAAATAATGAGCTTTTATACAGCGCAATATCCACTAAATGTACTCAAAGCGCTTTACAAGGGGTCCCTGACCAACAGCAACACGTAACATGTAGAACGAAACATGACGCCTGTTTGGCGATATTACCATTTTTTCGGACAGAGACAACGGTGTTAACGGTCAGTTACTCATTTTACACCTGAGTACGGTGAGAGAATGTGAGTAAAGAGTCTTTTCCAAGGACTCAACTATGCGCCGAGCGAGGCTCGAACCCAGGATCTTCCGATCCGAAAGCGAGTGTCATACCACAAGACCACATAGCCACACATGAAACAAAATAATGCATAACATGCAACACATAGTTTTGTGTCTCGGTAAGATTGATTAATTCGTTAATTTGTCTTGTGGTATTACAATCGCCTTCGGACTTAAAGCTGTAAGGTTCGAGTCTGAGCGACGCACTAATAAGCCCTTGGAAAAGGCTTTTTATTCACATTCTCTCACAGTACTCAGGTGTAAAATGAGTACCTGATCGTTAACAGGGTTGTCTTTGTCAAAAAATTAATACATTCTGTAATATCGCCTAATTGTGACCATCCGCCTCGAAACGGTATTAAGTCGGATTCTTCAATTTTGGGTTTTTGGTACCCAATCATAGCTTATTTTATGCTTTAAAATTAATACCAAATTGAAAAAATTTTGATTATTCATTGCCGAGATATGACAGTTTGATGTAGGGAGAGTGTATAAACCAAGTTCTGAGAAAATCGACTTTGAAGTGAGGCACCGTTTTCACGCACAGTCAAATCAATGGGCAAAGATAACTCCTTAGATACGGCATTGAAAATTTGACGAGAATAGTAAAATTTAAAGAGACGCCAATTTTCAATTTGATTCACATGACTTTAAGACACCAATCGGAGGAATTTCAATGCAGAAAGAGGAATTTCGGGACACAAAAAAGGGAATTGGGATGGTATTTGGTATTGTGTTTAAATATTGTATAGATCTAAATAGATAACTGATTAGAACTAGAATATGATATATAAACATATTGCCAATAAATACAATCTCAAAGTTTCCTTATTTCAAATGAAGTAAAGCACCTAATGGTAGTGATTGTAGTAATGGTGGTAGTGAGGAAGATGTGGTGTTGGTGGTTATAGTAGTAGTAGTAGTAGTAGTAGTAGTAGTAGTAGTAGTAGTAGTAGTAGTAGTAGTAGTAGTAGTAGTAATAGTGGTAGTAGCAGAGTAGTAGTAGTAGTAGTAGTAGTAGTAGTAGTAGTAGTAGTAGTGGTAGTAGTAGTAGTAGTAGTAGTAGTAGTAGTAGTAGTAGTAGTAGTAGTAGTAGTAGTAGTAGTAGAGATGATGACGAGTGGTGATGATGTGGTGGTGGTGGTGGTAGTGGTTGTAGTTGTAGTAGTGGCAGTGGTTGTAGTAGTAATGATTATGTGGTGTGAGTGATAGTAGTAGTAGTAGTAGTAGTAGTAGTAGTAGTAGTAGTAGTAGTAGTAGTAGTAGTAGTAGTAGTAATAGTAGTGGTGGTGGTGGTGGTGATTGTAGTAATATTGATGATGTGGTGGTGGTTGAAGTAGTAGTGGTAGTGATGATGTGGTGGTGGTGGTGAATGTAGTAGTAGTGGTTGTGATGAAAATGTGGTGGTGGTGATTGTAGTGTGTGTGTGTGTGTGTGTGTGTGTGTGTTTGATAGGGAGAGTGCTAAAAGTGCATCTAGTGATAAGTTGAGCAACATGAACTTGAAAAACTAACGAGGCTAAAGTTTGAGGCGAAGGTATTTGTGATCAGCTATTATTTGCAAGTACGGGAAGGTGAACATGAAAATTAATCTAGTGAGCGCAATTATTAATTTTGTGTGTTTGTGTGCGTGTATGTGTGTGTTTGTGTGAAGATGGAGAGAGAGAGAGAGAGGTAGAGAAAGAAAGAGAGAGAGAGAGAGAGAGAGCGAGAGAGAGAGAGAGAGAGAGAGAGAGATTTGAGCAAAATTTGTTTGAAGGATGTTTACGGCTTGCAACACTGATTGCAGTAGTATTGGGGTGGTGGTGGTGGGGGGGGGGGTGGCGTTGTGTGGTTGTAATAGTAGTTGAAGGGATGGTAATGTGATGGTGGTGGTAGAGATGATGATGTAATGGTGGTTGTAGTTGTGGTGGCATGGATGGTGATGTGGTAGTAGTTGTAATAGTGGTGGTAGGGATGGTGATGTAGTTGTTGTAGCAGTAGTGGTGGGGACGGTGATATGGTGGTTGTTGTAGTAGTGGTGGTAGGGATGGTGATGTGGTTGTAGGAGTAGTAGTAATAGTAGTAGCAGTAGTAGTAGTAGTGGTAGTAGTAGTAGTAGTAGTAGTAGTAGTAGTAGTAGTAGTAGTAGTGATGGTTGTAGTAGTAGTGATGATGATGTGGTGGTGATGGTGGTTGTAGTTGAAGTAGTAGCAGTAGTGATGATGATGATGATGATGATGATGATGATGATGATGATGATGATGATGTGGTGGTGGTTGTAGTAGTAGTGGTAGTGATGATGATGAGGTGATGTTGGTTGTAGAAGTAGTGGTAGTGATGATGGTGGTTGTAGTAGTAGTGGTAGTGATGGTGGTGGTTGTAGTAGTAGTGGTAGTGACGATTATGTGGTGGTGACGGTTGTTGCTGTATTGGTAATGATGATGATGATGTGGTAGTGATGGTTGTGGTAATAGTGATGATGATGTGGTGGTGATGGTGGTTATGGTAATTTTAATGACCAACAGGCCCATGTGATGAGCGTTGACCAATCAGAATCATTCATTTGTAAGGTTGTCAAGGAAAAACCTAGATTTGTTTACAGTTTTTAAAGTTCATTATTGGTTGAACCATGAAATTGTGTAAACAGTCCTGGTTTCTCTGAGATAGATAAAGACACGCCCTTTGTCGTGGTATCTTACATGGTATTGGTGGCGAAAAAGACTAATATTACTAAGTCGTGGAAAGGATGGCTCTCTGAGAGAAATTCAACTCTCGTTTTGAAAGTGTCACTGATAGTTGCATTTTTAAACTTAAAATTTATAAAACTTATCGCAAATATTTATGTTGAATTATTGTGTTTTTGTGTAGAAAAATGATTGTAGTTTCTGGAACAACAAAAAACTGAAATTTGATAATTTTGACCATTTCCATTTTAAAACCGGGGGGGGGGGGGGGGGGGGGGGGTTAGGGGAGATTGGTGAGTATTCAATGTACTCAAATACATACCATCAATAGCCAAGAAATAGTAGAATTGGGTAAAGTTTATATGTCTAATTTTGTAGAATTTTTTCATATGTCATATTTTCAAAGCGCGGAAAACCAAGATTTCATATAATATTATTTATCATTTTAAGTTTAAAGTAGTCTTTTTTTCATTTTCTAAGTCACTCCGACATGACTCAAAAAAATATTGAGCTTTATATAGCGCAATATCCACTAAATATGCTCAAAGCGCTTTACAGGGGGTCCCTGGTCAACAGCAACATGTAACATGTAGGACGGGGCATCCGCCTGTTAGGCGGTATTACAATTTTTCGGACAAAGACACCGCTGTTAACGGCCATGTACTCATTTTACACCTGAGTCGGGAGAGAGAATGTGAGTAAAGGGCCTTTTCAAAGGACTCAACTGTGCGCCGAGCGCGAGGCTCAAACCCAGGACCTTCCGATCCGTAAGCGAGTGGCTTACCACTAGACCACGTAGCCGCACAATACTCCGCATTGAGACGCTGGGTCAAATTAATGAATTCTCAAGTGTTAGTATATTTTATTTTCTATTTCTAAACAAGTTTTAACAGGTGATGGCGTATTTGTTTACAAACTAATCTTAAAGTTAACGTTTAAATTAATAAACAAAAGCAGGATACAACTTTTAAAAATCAGGTTGTTCCCCGCTTCTAAATGTATGGCACTCGCTTTCGGAATTGGAAGGTCCTGGGTTCGAGCCTTGCATGCTCGGCGCATAGTTGAGTCGTTGGAAAAGATCACCATCATCATCATCATCACCACCACCAGCACCATCATCATCATCACCACCACCACCATCATCATCATCATCATCATCATCATCATCATCATCATCACCACCACCACCACCACCACCATCATCAACATCATAATTACTCAATTTCACACATCTGATTAAAAGTGCACCAATTATTGATCCCTGTCCCATTACCTTTCCCTACCTAGTCCATCAAATTATTATTATTATTATTCCCTATGTTTGTTCTTTTCATTAACCAAAATTACCTCCCCTCACCTCGCCGCCATTGTTAAGCCTTACAAGAAGGCCAGAGTGAATAATAACATCTTACAAATCTCTCATCATTATATATATATATATATATATATATATATATATATATATATATAAGGGTTATTATAGAGGTTGGGCCCAAATATGATTAAAGTGTGAAAAAAACTAATGAAAAACATATGGATTATGACACTGTAGAGTTTTGAATGATTTCTTTTCATGTGTTTTTCTTACTGTTTTGTCTGGAGGCGAAGTGGCCGCGTGGTCAATGCATTGCACTGTGTTCCGGAAGGTCCCGGGTTCAAGCCCCGCTTCAGGTACCTTCGGATTTTTTTCCTTGGGCAAGATTACCAGCTGTTTTCAGAATATTCACTGAAACATCTCACGGATTCAATACAAAAATAGATTCCTCTATCTTCACTCAAACAGAAATAATATTGCTCAACTAAATAAGCTCCACAACGTAGTTTCAGTTTTTATAGCTATGGCGAAAACTTTTCTTTAAATTCTATGATATACAAAAAAAAAGAATAGAATGGTAAAATTGTTGATTTGTATTATCGTAACGAATGTGACGATTTTTATTATGGGTTGTAAGGATAGGGTTAATGGTCTGCAAACTGGGGTATAGAAGTTTGTTGAGCTATCTTTGGCGATTTTGTTTCATGCAATCACATTAATTGAAAAATCTCACGCGTCCTCCCTTTTTATAGTAAACTACTCGATGGAGAGAGAAAGAGAGAAAGAGAGAGAGAGAGAGAGAGAGAGAGAGAGAGAGAAATAGACATACAGTCGCATTCTCTCTCTCACACACACACACACACACACATATATATATATATAGATAGAATGCGCTTGGCCAAGGAGTTCACAACATTGCCATCAGGAAGTATAACGGACCAACACACAAACTATGTGTAACCATGAACTTTTATAGTCTGGTTAATACAGTTTAGTGAGAACAACTCACAAACGCGGATGGCAAAAACAATAACAAAGGCCTGAGTGACGTCATCTGCATACTATATATATATATATATATATATATTATATATATATAAACACTAACACACACACACACTTAAGCATAGAATGTTTTTCAGATCGTTTTCTTGTATTAATTTTCTAAGACGCATGAAAAGAGACTATATATATATATATATATATATATATATATATATATATATATATATATATATATATTATATAACACATCGGTTCTATGGTTGATTGGACCTGGTGCCGAAAACCCAAATTATGTGTCAGATGAACAAAATAGCAGTGTGAAATCTTGATCTTTATTTTTCCCACTTTCAAATAATACACCCACCCATCCTCATCAATAAAAACATACAGTCTCCCTGGAATCTGGAATCAATAATAGAAATCGTATTTATCTTGAAACTAATAAAGATATCATTATGAAATTTGTTTCAGTTCATAAAGAAATCATTCAAGTTTTTATAATTGGGACAGCGTGGCTCAGCGGTATGGTCCTTCCTTCGTACCCGAAAGGTACCGAGTTCGACTTTCCGCCGCGCTGAGTGGCCTTGAGCAAGTCACCTAGCCTTAGCTCTCTTAGCGGCGCTGCGCTGCGGCTGACGCCTGGGCTATTTCAGTCTTCCCTTGGAATAGACCCTAAAGAAAAAAAATCACTTATGGGATGAATAAAGGGAATTATTTTATTATTTTATTTTTAAAAATTTATTATTGCCATGTTTATTGATGGTAGTTGAATGCGTCAAGAAAGAAATGCTCCAAAAAAAAAAAAAAAACTTGGTGAGAACTTGAGCGACGCATCATAGTACTGATGACACACAATGGTAAATTAAATATCTATGTTTGTATTTTTTAAAAATCGTTTGAAATGTGCGAAATCATTTTTTGGAGTTCTGGTTTACATTAGACTTGAATTATTTCTCTGTATTTTCGCTAACACCGTGTAGTGTTTAGCTGTGCTGTTATGCTGTCTGGTTCTCTGTAGACTATTTTCTTATCGTTTCCAAACTTCTAGTCTGTATAAAAATGAACCAAAATCGGGAATAAGTACGGCTAAAAACTGAAGTTCTTTGTAGCTGAACCTTTCCGAACTACCTTGAGATGATGAGCCATATATATATATTATATATATATATATATATATTATATATATATATATATATATATAGAATCGTGTTTGATACAAATATGGTACGAATAGTGTTAAATATTAAAATAATATATATATATATATATATATATATATATATATTATATAAGTATCAATCCACTATTAAGGTGACCACTGTGAAATGCACCAATTGGAGGACCAAGCATATGTCTTGTTCAAATTGATTAAACTGTTCAATCTTTGTTCAAATGAGTATAGTTTGATTCCCTACAATGATTTATGAACACAATTCTGATGCTTGATGATCACAATGGTATATAGAAAATTACTCGGTCCCCCTAATGTTTTACTAAGTGTTTCTGTAGCTTTAAGGAGACATTTGGTAAAAACATGTTTTTAGGGAGACCACATTAAAAAACCCTTTTAGGGAGCCCAGTATATGTTTATATATGTGTATACCTAAGAGTGCATTTTCAAGTGAGCTACCACCAAATTGTCTAAAATAAAGTAAGTCCTTAAGATTAAGAGCTTCATGGCCATAGTGTCGAAGCTTATCCCAGTGTGCGTAGAGTGAAGTGGCCGAGCAACGCATTTACTAACTCCTGGGAAGGTCCATCCCTCAGAAGGGGCGCTCAGGGAAATAACCTGGGACTCAAACACGGCAAAAAATATTCCCAGTTGCTCCGTGCGCCATTGTTTTTGCAGTCCCCGACCCCTTTAGAAACCTGACGACCCAGGTTAAGATCAGAGATAGAAGGGACCAGGCAGAGGAGTTTATTTGTTGTTGTTGTATACCACTGAATGGACTTGGTTTGTTTTGTTTTGTTTGTAAGGGTTTTACGGCGCTTGCAACACATTAAGGTCATATCAGCGCCAGTAAAAGGAAGAAAATGGGATAGTAAAAAGTTCTGGAACTACAATTAGAGCACCCAAGAAAAAGTAAGGCAAAGGGGATTTGTTTCAAATAGGAAACAGTAGATTCCAAGAGCCCACTATCAAAGTACTTAGTTTGAGATCACCTAAACGTCTCATTCAGACACAAGCACAGGTCCCAACAAAGAGGGATACACTCAAATGTTTACAAAGCATAAATAATATGTAAACAAAACAATAAAGAGCATAACAGACAGATGATTTACAAGGGAAAAATATAATCTCCCAAAACTCGAACTATACATTTGACTGTTTCCCTCCCAGCCAGGTCCTGGACAAAACCAAGTAATCCCATCCCATCCCGAGACAAAGACAGAAAACAAGTTGGAAAACAGACATAGGGGGATAGAAGATGCAACGAGTACGTCCCTGCCCATTATGGGAAGTCGGGAACCCCACCCAGTGAGTGAATGGAGTTGGATGGATAGGACAGCAGATCTGATGGACACAATGAACGGCTTCAATCAACATCTCATTCACTTTAACTTGCACAATGCTTGCTTTGGTTTCGTGGTAGACAGTTCGTCTGACGCCCGAGTTGCCAGGGTTCGAATCCATATTTGTGGCGATGCAGAGTCATTGTAAAAGTCTCATTTACAGTCTCACTTGTGTTAATTGGAGTACGTTACTGAATTGTAACAACGTTGTTCGTGTCCATATAAATCTACTACCAGCTGCACGTTGAGCTCATTGTGGGTTTTATGATACATCAAGCTCGTGTAAAATTACATTTACATTTGACCGAAAAATGATACATAACGATAGAAGTCTACAAATCATATTGCAGGTTTATTTCAGTTCCAAAAGCCATCACAAACATTCATCCACTGTATCACATAAGTCTTTG
>NC_088368.1:17939545-17940786 GCF_034508935.2 Berghia stephanieae | reverse complement strand
CTTTTCTCTCGCGCGTTATAAATATTTCGCGATGTCTCGGGTTTGGGTGTTGTTGACAAGATGAGGGTCATTTAAATCGATCATTATTTGAAGCACGAGTTTTCTGACCAAATTTTCAAATAAGTGTTTTTCCTGAGTGCGGTAACGTTTAAGGTTACACATAGTTTTGTGTGTTGGTACGTTGTATATCCGGCTAGTGGAATGTTGTGAGTTTTTTAACTGAACGCACAGCATCGATAGAATGAAGAAAGTTGACATCACTCCTTTTTTTTTTTACAACTTACAATGTGATTAGTTCTCACTAGATTCGCTCAATAAGATTATACAAGTTAAAGGTGAGACTGGAAACTGAGTGCATTCAATACGCTTCAACAGTCATGACGTCACTTCCCTCGTAATGAAGCATGGTAACTTAGTAACTGGCTCTAAACTATCGGAATAATGGCGGACGCCCTTATGAAATATTTCTCTGACGAGCATAAAAAGCGTATCCAGAGGAGAACAAAAACCATTATAAATCTGATCATGTTTTGACTTTTACACGGGACATATTCTGATCACAAGACATATTATGAAAAGTTCTAGCCAGAATGAAGAATAAAAAGTACCGATTTTTTCTTTGTTTAGAACCACGATGGCCGCGGTTGCTGGGCGACGTGACATCAGACTACTGAATCCAATGTGGACTCACTCATCTTGTTCTTTGTGATGGTACGACATCACGAGGTCCCGAGTTTGAGAGGTTGATTGTGCGGCTATGTGGTCTGGTGGTATGACACTCGCTTTCGGATCGGAATGTCCTGGGTTCGAGCCTCGCTCGACGCATAGTTGAGTCCTTGGAAAAGACTCTTTACTCACATTCTCTCACCGTACTCAGGTGTAAAATGAATACCTGGCCGTTAACAGCGTTGTCTTTGTCCGAAAAATTGTAATATCGCCTAACAGGCGTCATGTCTCGTCCTACATGTTAAATGTTGCTGTTGACCAGGGACCTCTTGTAAAGCGCTTTGAGCACGTTTAGTGGATATTGCGCTATATAAAAGCTCAATTTTATTTTTTATTGTTTTGGGTCTTATTTCTTTTTCTTTTTTTTTTTTTTTGCCAATATGAGACTAATTTCAATCGATTAATATCTATTTGAAGGACGATTTTCTTGGCCAAATATTTATACACGTGTCTTTTCAGTGTTAGCTGGGTAAACGATACGTTTCCGTCCAGAAAATTATATTAACTCACTCAAC
>NC_088368.1:17896894-17911894 GCF_034508935.2 Berghia stephanieae | reverse complement strand
ATTATTATTATTATTATTATTATTATTATTATTATTATTATTATTATTATTATTATTATTATTATTATTATTATTATTATTATTATTATTATTATTATTATTATTATTATTATCCATCCATCCATCCGTCCGTCCATTCATCGATCCATCCATCCGTCCATCCATCCATCCATCTACCCATCCATCCATCCATCCATCCATCCATCAATCCAGCCATCCATCATCCATTCATCCATCCACCCATCCATCCATTCATCCACCAATCCATCCATCCATCCATCATCCATCCATCCATCCATCCATCCATCCATCCATCCATCCATTCATCCATCCATCCATTCATTAAATCCCCGCTTGACCATCTACCCGTGTCCAAATAACACAACCCAAACAACAAACAGAATAGCTCATGAATTATTCATCAGCCGGGAACTTGTTATCAGAATTAATGAGGGGTCACACCGCTCTCATCTCAATGCACGTACAAAAGACTTGACGAGTACTCACCAATAATTTGATCGCACGCGACAAGTAGTACTCATCCGTCACTTGGTCGGGCACTTATTGGAATTGTCAACATGTACGGACGCATGTTTTAGTGAATAGAAATATCTGAAAAATACGCAAGGGTGACGGGTGTGGTGGAATTGGGGGGCGGGGGGGGGGGGGGGGGGCGGGCGTATGTATCCGACTTTGCACTGAAAAACACACCTTTTTTCTCTCTCCATATTTTGTCCGGTCATGTCATGACCCAGCGCATATATCTGGTATTATTTAGGATTCACCAAATATGTCGAACAGTTACGCATTATCTGGTGTTATTTAGGATGTACCAAATATGTCGAACAGTTACGCATAAATCTGGTATTATTTAGGATTTACCAAATATGTCGAACAGTTACGCATAGATCTAGAATTATTTAGGATTTACCAAATATGTCGAACAGTTACGCATCAATCTGGTGTTATTTAGGATTTACTGAAAATGGGGTAAGTAGTTATGGATAAATCTGGCATTTTCTTCGAATTTACCAAATATGTTCAAATGTGTTGAAAAGTTATTTTGAATCTAAAATGATAAGAAATCAATCATTTGTTCATTTAAAAAAAATCTATTTATTTATTTATTTGATTATATATTATATTTCACCTTTCGAAAAAATTATACCCCAAATAAAATCAGAAACTTTATCCAAGCGCCGTGTGATATTTATTTTTTTTAGCTGTAACTTCATTTTACAACTGTAAATTCAACCCGATATATCACCGTTTTGAAACGATGGGCTATATATTATTATATCGCTACCAAGCATGGTCATCAACTCGTCAAAAGGGCTTTATCCCGCCACTTTTTCAAATCTTATTTGAAGTCCCAGGCTTAATATAACACGTTGGAAGGTCAAGTCTCTATAATGTGTATATATACATTCCGCCAAATCTAACAGATTCAGTAGCCCAAGCCTTTTGGGATGAGAAAAGGAGCATGTTTAGTGGAAATAGGATATACAATTATTTTTATGAGACCATGTAATCTACCAACTGAGCTATGTGAATCGATACCTTTCCTTATTTACGAGTCAGTAACTTACCATTCACTCTCTCACTAAGCTATATGATTCTGGTCTCTCTTGTCTGTGCAAACATCAAAGGAGATTTTAGTATTATTATCATTTCTTTTTTAGTAATAATTGATAAGGGAATAGGATAGCGAATCTTATTGATGTAGTTTTGGAAGGGGTGGCCTCGTTAGGCAAATGATACTCAAGTCACACACACACACACACACGCATATTACCTATTATGTTTTAAATATAATACCAATGTAATATAACAGATTTCCTTTTCTTGATTAACTAAAGGCCAAAGACCGAAACGTCGCTTACTTTGTGTTGTATCTTTTATAAAGAGTCATTTTTACACACGTTGTTGTACTATGGGGGGCGAAGTGGCCGAGTGGTCAAGGCATTGCACTATGATCCGGATGACCCGGGTTCGAGCCCCGCTTCAGGCACTTTCGTTTTTTTTTCCTTGAGCAAGATTATTAACCCCCAATTTGCTCACTTGGACAACATGGGTGATTCCTGTTGACATCAGACATCTTGTTTGATGAGTTATCTATATTCCTTCGCGGAATGCCGAGGCGACGATGTCTTATGATATCGTGGCGCAAAGGCATAATTATTTTTAAAATTGTACTATACAAATTCTATTTCCAGTACATGGTTGATCTGCTTTGAGTATCGCCTTTGTTATCCCCGGCATTAGGACTTGTTTTTTTGAAGTCATTTTTAGATTTTATTAGGGCACCTTCTTTTGAGTTGTCGTAAGTAGTGCTCTAGGACACAAAGGAACTATTCAATAGAACCGTAGCTATCTTTTTCTTATAGTCTGACACTGACCAAAAAATGACGTCAGAAGACAAGTCTCTGGCCACTAAAGAAAACAAATCGTGAGTTGTATTCAACAGTTCAACCAATGGAATCACTTGTTTCCATGAGGTGCAAAAACCAAATAATGACGTCAAACTGCCAGTCCATTTGGGTTTCAGTGTCAGGCTATAACTAAACGATGGCTACGGTCCTAGCGTAGCCATCGTTAACTTGAATCCTGGAACAAGAACCCTCAAGGACCTATAGTTTGACGTCATTCAGTGTCGGGCTATTAGTTTACGGAGGCTACGCTTTGAGTCTGCAAGCGTCATATTTTGTCTGACCTTTAGGTAAAGTTCAAACGGATAAAAAGATTAGATTAGATATTCATTTTCTTTGCGTTGTAGACGTGTATAAAATAATCTCATTTTAGCGATGATTTCATTTCTTTTTACAGCCATTTTGTGTAAAAACATGGAATTTGGATTTTGGCCAGAAAACTCGTTCGATTTGAACATGACCCTTGTCTTGTCTGTAACTCTCAAACCTGGGACTAGTAATATTATAATAATAACGAACTTTCATATAGCGCAATGTACACTAAACGTGCACAAAGCAGTTTTCAAGGAGTCCCTGACCAACAGCAACACGTAACATGTAGAAGGAGACATGACGCCTGTTACAATATGTTTTTCCAACAGAGACAACGTTGTTAACGGCCAGGCACTCATTTTACACCTGAGTACGGTGAGAGAATGTGAGTAAAAGGCCTTTTACAAGAACTCAACTATGCATCGAGCGAGGCTCCAACCCAGGACCTTCCGATCCGAAAGCAAGTGTCATACCACAAGACCACATAGCCACACAAAGACTTTGCGAAGTCCCATATTTGTTTGTTTTTATTTTACTTACTTACTCATACCGCCCCTTGGGGCGCCCAACATGAGCCACAAGTCTTCGCCATTCTGTCCTGTCTTCCATAAGCGTCATGTCTCGTTCTACATGTTACGTGTTGCTGTTGGTCAGGGACTTCTTGTAAAGCGCCTTGAGCACGTTTAGTGGATATTTCACTATGTGAAAGTTCGTTATTATTATATTATTAATATTCCCATGTTTGAGAGAATATAAGGGTGATTTTAATCGATTGATATAATTTGAAGGATGATTTTCTAGACCAAAATCTCAAATCCTCGTTTTTTCAGAGTTTGGCCGTATAAATCTTTGTCTTAGAAATTAAAATGCGATCTTTGAAAAAAAAAATATTGAAAAATGATTTTCACTGCATCGAATTATTTACACAGTGACCTTTGGAAAGAAGATCATTTTCTGTCATGATGAAATCCGAGAAGAATTGATGGAATGTCTTGAGGGTTGTCGTTAAATGTGCGGCTATGTATATATATAAGTTTAAATTTCTTCTATGGTTTTCTGAAGTCTACCTCGGTTTTTTTTTCTAGTGGAGTCTTGGGCAACGCTGTTCTCGGGATGCAGTCCGCTCCGCTGTTCCAAAGTTATTGGTGATAAAATGAGGAAATGGGATATAAAAATGATAAAAAATGATTATCGATAATGAGGTGGCCCACGTATAGAGATCACAACATCGCTATCTTGATACTGTTATATCGATAATAAGATGTCCCACATCGATATAACGACATCGCTGCTGCCTTAACACTGTCCATTGACCAGGAAGGTCACTGGCCCTGTAAATCAAAGATTGAAAGGATCCCCCCCCCCCCAACCAAAAAACAAAAAACAAAACAAAAACAACAACAACAAAAAAAAACAAGCCAACTTGAAGGTGACCTCATAATAATTGGTATAAGAGGCCGTCAAACAGGAAATGATGGATGTCGTTATTTTTACGGTCAAAGTAGTGAGGATACCGTTTTTTGAACAAAATTATATAGAATATGTGACCCGCTGGATCAAATCGTTATTATGTCGCCGTGATTGAAAAACAAAATACAAAATAAAAGAAAAATAACGGAAAAAAAATAAAACAAAAAAAAAACAAAAAACAAAACACAACAAACAAAAACAAAAACAAAAGAACACCTTAAGCTTTTTCATAGAACATTATTCACCAAACATGCTCAGAGGACTTTACAAGGGGTCCCAAGCCAACAGCAATACTTAACACGTTGGACGAGAACATGACACCTGTTACGCGATATTACAGTTTTTTCCGCTGTTAACGACAGTCAATCATCTACTATTTTTACACCCGAGTACGGTGAGAGAATGTGTGTAAAGAGTCGTTTCCAACGAGATTGTATTACAAGCGGACAAGAGGTGCCAAATACGCTTCAACAGTCGTAACGCCACTTCCCTCCTAATGACGCATGGTAACTTAGTAAATGGCTCTAAACTATCGGAAGAAGGGCGGACGCCCTTATGAAATATTTCTCCGACGAGTATAAAAGCGTATTCAGAGGAAAAATACCCATTATAAATCTGATCATGTTTTGACTTTTACACATTCTGATCACAAGATATATGAAAAGTTCTAGCCAGCATGAAAAAATAAAAAGTACCAATTTTCTTTGTTTAGAACCATGATGGCCGCCGTTGCTGGGCGACGTGACATCAGACTATTGAATCCAATTAAATACGTACTTCCACGCTATCTGTCTGGATTTGAAGTTATGTATTCATGTTTTAATGGGCATGATCTATATTAACTTTCCATGTGCTAGAGGTCATTGGTCACACTGCAAAATGTACTCAAAGTGACCCACTTTGTGAAAAGTGTTCACAGCATTTTAAATATCTAACATCACGATAGGTCATTTGATTCAGCTTGACACATGTGTATGTTTATTTGCAAACAAAGCAACGTGTTTACTTTGATAAGAAATATCCAATCGTTGGATAGCAACAAATCATGTGATTGATGACTTGGTTGGACGAAAACATGAATATAGATCGCTCCCATTGCTATTGTTATTCGCTGAAGATGGGTTTTGATCCCGAAACGTTCCATGTTTGTATTTTGTTCTTTTTCGAAGCTGTTCTATTCATTTTAGTTCATGACTTTATAGATAGTATGCAGATGACGTCACTCAGGCCTTTGTTATTGTTTTTGCCATCCGCGTTTGTGAGTTGTTCTCACTAAACTGTATTAACCAGACTATAAAAGTTCATGGTTACACAGAGTTTGTGTGTTGGTCAGTTATACTTCCGGATGGCAATGTTGTGAACTCCTTGGCCAAGCGCATTCTATCTATATCGTTTTGGGACGATTGGTCAGAACTGAAGACCCACCAATAATAAAACACAATGGGAACCTTTAACACCACAAGACAACACGGCAGTGATTCGGCACTAGAGTATAGCCGCATCCCGTTTCCAATATCCGGTTGTTTCTGGACAACACCGGATATGACTCCATGTTAGTTGTTTCAAGCGTCCTCAATGGAAAAAAAAAACAGAAACACGTGACCAATAATAGCCAATCAACCAAATTTCTGGGTTTTGAGATAGGCGAAGATTATTTGTCTTTAAAATAAATTACTGTCATACATGCTATCTACGTCTGTGGGTTTTTAAAAAAGTCTGGGCAAAACAATGTTGTGACCAAACCGAGTACATCCACAGCCATCGTTGACTTATAAATAGTTCGAAGTTGACGTCACTCAGGTCTTTGTTTTTGTTTTTAGCCATCCGCATTTATGAGTAATTCTCACTAAATTCTATTAACATGATTATAAACGATCATGATTACACACAGTTTTGTGTGTTGGTCCGTTATACTTCCGGATGGCAATGTTATGAGCTTCTTAGCCAAGCGCATACTATCTATATTCATGTTTTCGTCCAACCAAGTCATTAATCACATGATTTGTTGCTGTACAATGATTGGATATTTCTTTAGAAATTTAACCTCGCTGCTTTGTTTATAAAAGTTGTAAACATACCCATGTGTCAAGCTGAATAAAATGACCAATCGTGATGTTAAAAACTTTCAAAAACTATGAACACTTTTCACTTTGTGGGTCATTTGGAGCACATATTGCAATGGGACCAATGACCTCAATCACATGGAAATGTAATATAGATAGTATGCAGATGACGTCACTCAGGCCTTTGTTATTGTTTTTGCCATCCGCGTTTGTGAGTTGTTCTCACTGAACTGTATTAACAAGACTATAAAAGTTCATGGTTACACAGAGTTTGTGTGTTGGTCCGTTATACTTCCGGATGGCAATGTTGTGAACTCCTTGGCCAAGCGCATTCTATCTATAGATCATGCCCATTTAACGAGAATCTAGAGTCGAAATAGAATAAAGAGATGAGAAGAGTGACCGCACCCCCCCCCCCCCCCCCCAACGAAAAGAAATGATATATATATATATGAACATTTAACTAACCCCCTTTGCATCAAACAAATATAACTAGATACCACATCCTCCTCATAGCTGAGATCTCGCCCCATCAGATTTCCATCTGTTCGGGCTCCTTTAGAGACACTTGGGTGGAAAAAAGTTTGACGACGACGATGAATTGATTTCAGAAGTGGAGAATTTCCTGAAATGTCTTGACGTCATTTTTTTTAGGGAGGGGGTATTTGCCTTCCTGTCACGATGAAGGGAATGCTTCGAACGGAACGGCGACTAACTTGAGAAGTAAAGAAATGGTGTCAAAGTTTATACTGTAAATTAGATTCAATTCCATTCACAACTTTTTGAGTTACGAGCTTACTTCACTTACTTCTGGGACAGCCCTCGTATTAATTGATAAAGCTAAATTATGAAAAAGGAACAAAACGAAAAATAATGATAAACAAAACAAAATGAAATATAAACATAAATAGAATAAAACTAAACAAAAATAAATCAAATTATTTTTATAAACACGAAACAGACAAAAAGCAAAAACAAAACAAAAACAGACAAATAAAGATAAAGAGAAAAGCAAACCCCCCCCCCCCCCCCCCCCAAAAAAAAATATTTAAAAATCTGAATTTTTAGAAATGGAGATGACTTTTTTTTAAATCCCAAAATTTAACAAGACAACCATCTGACCATTAGCTTTCTTGAATAAATATTTTTGTGCTAATGGCAACAAAAATAAACAATCAATAAAACATAACAAACAAACGAACTAACAAACAAACAATACGAAGAAATGAATCCTATTGTCCTTTGTTTAACCATACTGATGGTTCTAAATCACGAAACAGACACACACACACACACGCACACACACACACACACACACACACACACACACACAAATACAACCATAATAATAATAATAAAAATAATATTAGGATAATAATGATGATAATGATGAGGTTATTATTATCATCATTATTATTATTGTTTCCATTATCATTTTACACGCAGAAATCTCAGCACGTCTCCGAGGTGGTGTTGCTAATGGGTCCTCAGTCAATGATTGTAGCAGAGGCGTCATCACAGTTCCACATATTTAGGCTAATGGGATAAAAATAAATATGATGATGACGCGGGCACACAATTGACTTTTTTCGAAATTTTGTCGGACCATTATTATTATTATAATTATTATTATTATTTATTAAATTTTTATTATTATTATTATTATTATTATTATTATTATTATTATTATTATTATATTATTATTATTATTATTATTATTATTATTATTATTATTATTATTATTATTATTATTATTATTATTATTATATATTATTATTATTATTATTATTTATTATTATTATTATTATTATTATTATTATTATTATTATTATTATTATTATTATTATTATTATATTATTATTATTATTTATTATTATTATTATATTATTATTATTATTATTATTATTATTATTATTATTATTATTATTATTATTATTATTATTATTATTATTATTATTATTATTATTATTATTATTATTTATTATTATTATTATTATTATTATTATTATATTATTATTATTATTATTATTATTAATTATTATTATTATTATATTATATATTATTATTATTATTATTATTATTATTATTTCAAATTTAAAAGTTGTTTTTTGTTGTTGTTTTTTTTTTCCTCGATCAGCCCGCGATTCGGTCACTTTGGACAGCACGTTGATTCCGGTTGACGCCTAACGTTTTGTTTGACGGACCATCTTTATTCCTTAACGGAATGCCTAAGCGATGGCATCTATCAAGCTATGCCGCATGGAAAGTGCGTAATCCTGTTAAATATTAAAAATTGGATTCCTCGTAAATTTATTGATATTAAGAGGTATTTTTGAGCTTTGAGCTTTATATATATATATATATATATATATATATATATATATATATATATATATATATATATATATATACATATAGCGCAATATCAATTACACGTGCGCAAGGCGCTTTACAAGGGGTCCCTGGCCAACAGCAACATTTAACATATTTAGGAAGGGACATGACGCCTGTTTGGTTTATACCATTTTTCTCGGACAGAGACAACGTTGTTAACGTCCAGGTACTAATTTTACACCAGAGTACGGTGAGAAAATGTGATAAAATTACTTTTCCAAGGACTCAACTATGCGCAGAGCGAGGGTCGAACCCAGGACCTTTCCGATCCGAAAGCGAGTGTCATACCACTAGAGCACACAGTAGCGGCACCCAATAATAAGACCGGCTGTTCACAGACAAGAGCTCACTTATCGGTGCGGCTGTTCCTTTTAACGTTTAACTACAGAGACATACTAATTCCATTTTGAGACGGTTTGGTCGCAGTGACAAACACTAAATTAAGTACCAATAATCATGCGATTAGGAAAATAAAGGGCGGTTGAAAAATAAACAAGAAAAATATCAAATATCAAAAAAAAAAAAAAACATCAAATGATACGATATATGGTGTATCAAAGACAAGTGTTGGAGGAACATAGACCAGGATCAAGACATATCTCGTATAATAACAATAATTGGCATTTATATAGATAGTATGCAGATGACGTCACTCAGGCCTTTGTTATTGTTTTTACCATCCGCGTGTGTGAGTTGTTCTCACTGAACTGTATTAATCAGACTATAAAAGTTCATGGTTACACAGAGTTTGTGTGTTGGTCCGTTATACTTCCGGATGGCAATGTTGTGAACTCCTTGGCCAAGCGCATTCTATCTATAGGGCTTTACACCGTTGTCACAGGCTGGTGTGAAAAGTGACTGGAGTGAGTCGCAGCTTTTGGTCGTTTATCTAACCCGTTCACTGCCTTACGTATATTTACATCTTTAGCCAGAGAACTCGTCCTTCAAATATCGATCGACTTAAATAATGACCCTCATCTTAACCCCCCCCCCCCCCCACACCCTTTCTCCCCCCCCCCCCCCCCAAAAAAAAATAAGACCTCAAAGACAACCTCTCAAACCTGGGACCTTGCAACATCCCAGGTTTGAGAGTTTTTGTCAATATGAAAGTCATATAAATCAATCGATATCTGAAGGACGAGTTTTCTGGCCAAATTCTTAAAAAGAAGTATTTTCCTATAGCAATTAATAACGTGTCATATAGATAGTATGCAGATGACGTCACTCAGGCCTTTGTTATTGTTTTTACCATCCGCGTGTGTGAGTTGTTTTCACTAAACTGTATTAACAATAATATAAAAGTTCATGGTTACACAGAGTTTGTGTGTTGGTCCGTTATACTTCCAGATGGCAATGTTGTGAACTCCTTGGCCAAGCGCATTCTATCTATAGGGTTCACATAATATTTACTATCTAAATCGTCAGAAACAAAGAAAGCCTCTACTAGTGTTTGATATAGAATAGCCTACCTAATATTTATAAGCTTCTCACTAATAATCCAAATTATCCTTGTTCTTTGTTCTCTTTCTATTCTCTTTGTCTATCGTTCTTTGATATTAATCCCTGCTTTTTTTTTTTTTTTTTTTTTTGGGGGGGGGGGGGGGGGGGTTTCTCTCAGTCCAATCATCAATGTTTATTGTGTGTCTGTCTATCTATCCGTGTATTAATATAATTATTCGACGTATTGATTTAATCCTGACTAATCAAAACAAAAACAGGATCAGATGATAGAGCAAAGAAGAAATATATAGATAGTTGGAGAGAGAGAGAGAGAGAGAGAGAGAGAGAGAGAGAGAGAGAGACAGAGAGAGAGAGAGAGAGAGAGAGAGAGAGAGAAAGAGAGAGACAGAAATTGAGACCGAAAGAAAGAAAGAGAATAGAGAGAGGGAGAGACAAAGAGAGGGAGAGAGAGAGAGAGAGCAAGCGAGATAGATAGATAGATAGATAGATAGATAGATAGATAGAGAGAGAGAGAGAGAGAGAGAGAGAGAGAGAGAGAGAGAGAGAGAAAGGGGGGTGGGTGGGTGAATTATTGTATGTAGATGGAGAGATTCTGGTTCGATCCCCAGTCGAGGTAGACTGATTTTTTGGGATGTTTTTTCTTTCTTGTATTTTTCTGTCTTGCTTTGTCTAGCAACTTGTACACACACTTGTTCAGTACTTTATCAAATCTCTTTACAAAGTGTTTTAGCCACAAGCAACATGTAACATGTAAGACGAGGCAAGACGCCTGTTAGGCAATATTACATTTATTTCCCGACAGGGACAACGCTGTTAACGGAACTCATTTTACACCTGAGTACGGTGAGAGAATATTCGAGTAAAGAGCTATTTCTAAGGACTAAACTATGCGCTCAAAGCGGGGCTCGGATCCTGACCTACAATGAAGTCTAAGCTCTATGGATCTCAGCACGAGCTTGGGAAGACCACAGTATTCCTGCATCTTGTTGACCTTCAGCCATAAAGAAAGCATGAGAGGGAAAAGAAGAATAAGAATAAGAAGAAGAAGACAACGACGACGACGATGATGATGATGATTACGATGATGATGACGATGATGAAGAAGAAGAAGAACCTTGGACCTTATGGCCCGAAGACTCTTGTCATACCACTAGACCATCTAACTACACTACACCCCCCCCCCCCTATCCTAATCCACACACACACACACTACACACACACACACACACACACAAACATACACAACACACAAATCCAGCCGGCCTCTTGTTGATTTGTAATATGACCAGGAAATCTATCGATTACCCGCCAAATTACTCTCCCACCGGCCAAATAAAAAACAGATGTAAAATTGCCATCATCTACCAGCCATTAGTCTAAATATGGCCCGCCCTGTCTCCGTCTCCAGCCAGTGACAGCCGGAAAGACAATGACAAGATGAATACACAATCACAATTACAAACAATCATAAATAAGATAGAAAACAGGTAGAAGAAACATATCTGAGAGACATAATTATAGAAATATAATAATAATAATAATAATAATAATAATAATAATAATAATAATAATAATAATAATAATAATAATAATAATAATAATAATAATAATAATAATAATAATAATAATAATAATAATAATAATAATAATAATAATACTTTATTGCATCCCAAAAAGGAAATTTTTTGTACAGACGTTTTATAATTTACATAATAAGATAAAAATACAATGGAAATAGGATGTATAATATAGTGAGTCAAAGTTTACACACACACATACGCACACATACATCTTCAAAATGAACCATAAAGAGTCGTGAGATTTCATATAGATAGTATGCGCTTGGCTAAGAAGCTCATAACATTGCCATCCGGAAGTATAACGGACCAACACACAATACTCTGTGTATCCTTGAACGTTTGTAGTCGGGTTAAAACAGTTCAGCGAGCATTACTCATAAACGCGGATGGCAAAAAAAAAACAATAACAAAGACCTGAGTGACGTCATCTTCGAACTATCTATAGAAATATAGTGAGCCAAATTTTACACACACACTTATACACACACATACACATACACATACAGACATATATATACACACCCATATATACACATACGCACACATACGTCTACAAAATGAACCAGAAAAAGTCTTGATATTTCATATAGAACTATATCCGGTAAGGGTTCTTGTGGTGCTGCCCTACTCTGAAGAAACTCGTATTTTAAAGAAAATATTTGGCCAGCAAACTCGTCCTTAAAATATCAATCGATTTAAATCACCATAATCTTTGCAAAACTCTCAAACATGGGAATAATTGGATGACTTTGCGAAGTCCCAGGTATGAGAATTGTTTTGCCAAGATGATGGTAATTTAAATCGATCGATAATTTAAGGACGCGTTTTCTGGCCAAATTCTTAAAATACGATTTTTTCGAGTAAGGCAGTTTACTGGTTACAAGAAATCCCAAACAAGCAGGTTTTTCTGGAAAAGTCAATTCCTGAGAAGAATACATGTCGAAAACCAATTTTATTCCACCCCTCTTCCTAAATGGTAACGCGTAATGATATCAAGTTTACAATAATGATTTGTGACGTCAGATTATCAAGAGTTACATTTCACTAAAATTAGATTTTTGAAGAAAACAAGAGAAGCATCATTTAAATATTTTTGGAAATCTCTTTTATTCCGAGATGACGAAATTGAAATCGATTGAGGGGTAGGTTAAAATATTTCTTACATCCTTGCGTTTTTAGAATTCGAACTTTGTTCCCAAACGCGCACTCGCAAGCTCGTGCAGCGGTTGGTAACACGTCCGGAACTCCAAAAAGGAAGAGTGTAAGAATCGTTTATTCTCTTTTCATGTTTACATAACTTACTTTTTCATTGTAAGATTTTTAAAGAGTACAATAATTTCTACAACGGGACCCGACGATAGATTCTTCGGTAAACCGATGGGCGGAGCTAACCAACGGTCGCCTTACTGGGTGGGGTTCCTGACCTCCCATAGTGGGCAGGGGGGGTACATACTGTGTCTTCTACCCCCTTACATCTGTTTTCCAACATTCTTTCTGTCTGTGTCTTGGAATGAGATTACTTAAATTTGCCTGGCCCTGGCCGGAGTCCTAGCTCGGAGGTAAACAGTCAAATGCATAGTTATTGTTTTGGGAGATGATATTTTTTTCCTTGTAAATCTGTTGTTATTATATTTGTTATTTTGAATGTATAATGTAAGCATTTGAGTGTATTCCTCTTTGTTGGATTTTGTGCTTGTGTCCGAATGAGACTTATAGGTGATCTCAAACTAAATACATTAGAATCTACATCTGATCCCTATTTGTTCCCAGTTCCCCTATGTCTTACCTTTTCTTGGGCCGTAAAACCATTAAAAACAAAAACAAACGGTCGCCTCACCGTCGGAGCCCATTGGGGAGTGCCACCGCAAATAGTTGAATATAATATCATTCAGAACCTGTACTGTCGTGATTTGGAAAAACACTTACTTCAAATTTTGGCTAGAAAACTCCTTCTCTAAATATAGATAGAACGAAGATGACGTCACTCAAGCCTTTGTTATTGTCTTTGCCATCCGCGTTTATGAGTACTTCTCACTAAACTGAATTGACCAGACTATAAACCTTCAAGGTTACACACAGTTTTGTGTGTTGGCCAGTTTTACTTCCCGATGGCAATGTTGTGAACTTAGCCAAGTGCATACTATCTATAGATTTCTTTCTTTCTTTCTTTCCTTATTTACGTGTTGCTTAACCCAGTGTAAGAGAGTAAGCTTATGCAAGAAATTTAAGCAAGAGTTTTGATAGATAAAAACATAACAATAAAACACGGCAAATATTAGAAAGAACCATGGGGGAAGCTGCAGGAGATTGCATTAATTTATTCTCTGTTGTGTCCACAAAACACGGTCTTTGCAACCCAGGGGATACGTAAAAAACTCAGCGGATATCAGCCACGGATTGATGCTATAATTTTTGGTTGTTATGCATCAAATGCGGTCATTTATCAAAGTACTTTTATATCATAAGAGGCGTTATTTCTTTCTTTCTTTCTTTATATATTTACTTGTTGCAAAACCCAACTCAAACTAATTTGCAAGTCTGATAACACAAATTGCTATGGGCGCATTGTTGTAATGGACGCTAAATAGTGTCCATTGCAACCATGTTGAACCAAGCCCATAATTGTGATCGGTTATCAGACCTGCAAAAATATGCACCCAGTACCCCCCCCCCCCCCCCCCCCAAAAAAAAAACGTGAAAAAATTGGCGTTTTCTTTTCATTTCGTGGCAAAATTACAGCGCGGTGGCTCAGCATCAAAAAACATCATTAACCTTGTCAGGACGCAGAAGGCGATTGGAAAAAGGGGAGAGAAGCAAGGAATGAAGGGGAGATAATCGAATTAGTTCGATGTGAAATTATCGTTAGATCATTACACATTACGGTTGATGGTTTCCCTTGCTAACATGTTTATACGTTCAATTTGTAATCCCTGCCCAACACCCCCCCCCCCCCCCCCCTCCCCTATCATCTAATTTCTCAAATAAAATCGCTTTTAACGAGAAATAGCAAGCATGCTTTTTTTTTTTTCAAGAATGAGCTTTGGAACGAAATTGACGTCCCTCAGCTTCTTGTTATTTTTTTAGTCGGCCATTTTAAGGATAAGTTCACTCTAAATTCATTGTTCCTCTGTGACCTCTTGTTGCTATCTCTCTGTTATGCTTTGTATTGATTGTTTTACATCTATCTATATGATTTGTAAACATTTGAGTGTGTTCCTTTTAATGGGTACCTGTGCTCGTGTCAGGGTGAGACATTTTGGTGATCTCAAACTAAGTACATTGATAATGTGC
>NC_088368.1:17889394-17894394 GCF_034508935.2 Berghia stephanieae | reverse complement strand
AGCAAATATCTCTAGGATTGAGTGGGTTAAGTTACCGCGCTTTTGACACATTCAGTGGTTACTGCTTTGTAATAATTCGGTATTTGTTTATCCACTTTTTTAGATAAACAATATTACCCCCCCCCCCCACCCCGAAAAAACAACTAATAAACATACAAATAGAACAACAATTCAAAACGAAACAAATCAGCAAATAAATGCAGAAATGAACAAAGGAAAGGAAACAAATGTGAGCCATCGTCTCAAAACGGTATTATGTCAGAACGAACCAGATGCTTAAAAGCCGAATTGAATGTTAAACCGGTCAAAAATATAAACTGCTGGCATTAAAACCCTAAAATATGGTATCCATTCTCCTCAATAAATCGTATAAACTCAACACAAGTCTGATATTTCTGGCTTTAAATTCCATTTTCAACATCTTAACCAACCCGACTTAATACCGTTTGGAGGCGAAGGGTCACAAATATCCGATACACACTATCTATCTATATAAATCTACACATATCTATTTCGCGTCCCCAATATTTGATTACTGAAAGGCGACGTGCCCTTATTTTCAAGTCTGATATCAAGCCCAATAGTCTGATGTCATGTTACCCGGCAACGACAGCCACCTTGGTTCTAAACAAAGAAAATCTATACTTTTTATTCTTCATGCTGGCTAGTTTTCATATGTCTTATGATCAGAGTAAAAGTCAAAACATGATCAGATTTATAATGGGTTTTTTTTTTCCCCTCTGGATACGCTTTTATGCTCGTCCGAGAAATATTTCATAAGGGCGTCCGCCATGGTTCCGATAGTTTAGAGCCTGTTACTAAGTTACCATGCGTGGTCAATACGAGGGAAGTGACGTCATAGATGACTGTTGAAGCGTATTGTTATGGGCTCATTGTTGTAATGGAGATACTCTCAAGCCAACGCAAAATTGCTTGTCCATTATAACAATGTAAATAAAATCAAGCCCTTGGATGCGTTCGGTTAGTAGACCTGCAAATATGGGCACCTAGACAGGGAATGAGATTAGCGGAAGAGTTACGTCCCTTGATTGGACGTCACCCATAGTCTGTGACGTCACCGGCGGAAAAGTTATTAGAGAGAGAACGTCGAATGTTGGTTGTGCGCATGCGTCTCTAGTCCTCGCTTACGGAGACACTTCACGGAAAGCGAGGACGAGAGAGACGCATGCGCAAAACCATGTTGACGTTCTCTCTGTAAGGTGATGTCCAATCAAGGGACGCTACTCTTCCGCTAATCTCATTGTAAGGTAATTGTTGTTATTTTTTCAATTTTTAAAAATATTTTGTGTAGATCGACGTGCATATACTTGCAAGTCTGACAACCGAAAGCAAGTGTAATATTATATACATTCTGCATGTTTTTGAGAGTATTTTTATTACAACTCTGACGAGCCCATATCAATTTGGGTTATCAGACCTGCATATAAAGTACACGTCGTTGCATGCAGATCAATTTTGATGCCAATCGGTGCGTTTAGACTATTAATAGAGCAGTAAAGTTAGGTGCCCCAAACGTAAACAATAACAAGTTGCTAGTGATTTCCGTTAGGGACCGGAATAATTTACGCACAATATAGGTCTCCCAATTTTGTAGTTTGAGTTGTAGGCAATACACTTTCAGTATTGAAAATATGTTTACATAAAATCTAACAGTTGCAGAAATAATAATATAAGGCTAAATTATTATGAAAATCAGGCTCCGAATAATTTCTCGTTTTGTTCACACCAGCGCAATAATTTGCTCTGTTCTAAAAATAGATAGACTGTAACTTTTGATAAATTTTAGAAAATTTTACCTTTTGTTCCATAAAATATCCATATCTAGACATTATTTGATGCATGATCGAGTATTTATGAATATGTGTTTTTTTTGCCACTAACAGCCAAATTTTAAAGGTTATTTTTTTCTTATTATTTACATTGGAACGTGAGCTGTCAAGACAGGAACATGTGGTTTGCCACGTGCTTCTCGACCTTTGTTTACGTTTGGGGCACCTAACTTTACTGCTCTATTAATGAAATGTTCAAGAAATCGATGTGTATATCGATATTTTAGCCTTAATGAAATGTCAGCGCATTCTCCAACAGAAAAAGAGCATCATTATAACACTTGAATAGGCATAAGCTGTGTGTAAACGATACGATTAATCGATATGATGTAACTCGATCTTGTTAACGACGGCATCGACATGTGTTTATTGCAATTAAAAAAAAACACTTGCGAGATTATTGACGCTATACGTTTAGGTACAATTCTCACCTGTTCTACCCTCCAGGTGAATTGTAACAACTCACAAAATAACGTTGTGATATTGAATGTTTCGAGAAGGAACGTAATGAACGTCGCTCTGCTCTTTGTTATTGTTTTTATACGGTCATGTTGGTGAATAGTTCAGCAGCGTCATCATCATCATCATCATCATCATCATCATCATCACTATCATCATCATCATCATCATCATCATCATCATCCACATCATTATTAAAGAAGTATATTATTTTTTATCTTTCTCTTCCATTTCCAGATAAACAATAACAAGAAACCCAGATCCAGACGTGGTCTCCATCCTCAGCCAAAACCCATCGGATTCACAAACCAGACTGACTGGTCAAGTCTCTGATTCCTGGACAATAGATAGTATGCGCTTGGCTAAGAAGCCCACAAGCCAAAGACTGGCATTTTGACGTCGTTATTTGGCCAGTGTCAGGCCGTAGCCATGGTTATGTTATAGCCTGACACTGAAACCCAAAAAGACTGGCATTTTGACGTAATTATTTGGTTTTTGCACCCCCTAGTGAGTTGTCGTTAGTAGAGCTCATGGAAACAAGGGATCCCATTGGTTAAACTATTGAATACAATTCACGATTTGTTTTCTTTTGTGGCCAAAGACTGACATTTTGACGTCATTTTTTGGTCAGTGTCAGGCTATAGACAGTATGCGCTTGGCTAAGAAGCTCACAACATTGCCATCTGGAAGTATAGATAGTATGCAGATGACGTCACTCAGGTCTTTGTTATTGTTTTTGCCATCCGCGTTTGTGAGTTGTTCTCACTACACTGTATTAACCAGACTATAAACGTTCATGGTTACACAGAGTTTGTGTGTTAGTCTGTTATACTTCCGGATGGCAATGTTGTGAACTCCTCGGCCAAGTGCATTCTATCTATAACGGACCAACACACAAAACTGTGTGTAACCTTGAACGTTTATAGTCTGGTTAACACAGTTTAGTGAGAATTACTCATAAACATGGATGGCAGATAACATTAACAAAGACCTGAGTGACGTCAACTTCATACTATCTATACTGCCAGACTCTGGAAAAAAAACCCAACCCATGTTTAAAACTATTATGGCCAGAAAACTCGTCCTTCAAATATTGATCGATTTAAATGACACTCGTCGTTTAGGTAAAATAGTCACAACCTCTAGCAGCCGCATATAACGAACCACCACACAAAAGTATGTGTCTCACCTTCAGGTTTCCAGTTTGATTGATAGAATATAATGAAGACTAATCATTAGAATAACTTTCTAAAATCAAAAACAAAGAACAGATCTTCATCATATAGATAGTATGCACTTGGCTAAGAAGCCCACAACATTGCCATCCGGAAGTATAACGGACCAAAAATACAAAACTGTGTGTATCCATGAACGTTTATAGTTTGGTTAATACAGTTTAGTGAGAATCACTCATAAACGCGGATGGTTAAAAAACAATAACAAAGACCTGAGTGATTTCGAACTATCAATAAGTTGGTAAAGGTTTTTTTTTGCAAGGAATTTGAGTTATCTTTAGTTATTTTATACAGAATTTATTTGTTTCTTCACATCATAACATATCCTAAGTCCCGCCCATTTAGAGTACAACCCCCCCCCCCCCCCCCCCCGTACCCCCCTCTCCAAAATAAAACCCATAAAAGCAAACCTAGGATTTTTTTTTATATTTAGCTCAAAATTCGTCGAACCAACAGTTTTGATTTTCAACTGCTGTAATTGATTTAAGCTAATCTAATGAGGTTTTAAAATATTGTGCAATCGTTCAATATTTTCTTTATTCAACGGATTCAAGAAATTAGCAATTTAACTAGGAGTGTTTTTCTAAGACACGATAACGTTGTCAAATATTAGGTGTGAAATATTTATAAATTCATAACTGCTTGCTTTTGGAATAAATAAAAATAAATAGTAATAAATAAAATTTACTTTCTTCATCCCATAGGGGAAATTTGTCTCTAGGGTCTATTCCAAGGGAAGACTGGAATAGCCCAGGCGTCAGCCGCAGTGCAGCGCCGCAAATTGAGCTAAAGCGAGGTTACTTGCTCAAGGCCACACAACGCAGCGGCGGGGGATCGAACTCGATACCTTTCAGATAGGAAGCAAAGACCGTACCGCTGAGCCACGCTGCCCCCAATAGGATTCAATAGTCGTAACGTCACTTCCTTCCTAATGACGCATGGTAACTTAGTAACATTGGCTCTAACCTATCGGAACAATGGCGGACGCCCTTATGAAATATTTCTCCGACGAGCATAAAAGTGTATCCAGAGGAGAAAAACATTATAAATATGATCTTGTTTTGACTTATATACATTCTGATCACAAGGGATATGAAAAGTTCCAGCCAGCATGAAGAATAAAAAGTAATGATTTTCTTTGTTTAGAACCAAGATGGCCGCCGTTGCCGGGCGACGTGACATCAGACGACTGAATCCAATTATTTACGTGTTCCCCACCCTTGCACACACTTGCTAGAGCTGGTTTGGGAACACAGCTCGAATGACAAGACGTAAGAGTGCGAGAAATCTATTATTCTACCCCCTCATTATTCCGATTTCGTCATCTGCTCCTAATAAAAGACATTGTTTTTGAGATTATCTAATTTTAGTGAAATTTGACGCTTGATCATGAGACATCGTAAACTGTTGTTGTAAACTTGATAGCATTGCATCGCTACCGTGGATAGGGAGAGTT
>NC_088368.1:17879394-17886894 GCF_034508935.2 Berghia stephanieae | reverse complement strand
AATCAACAAAGAATCGAGCGATATAGATAGTATGCAGATGACGTCATTCAGGCCTTTGTTATTGTTTTTGCCATCCGCGTTTGTGAGTTGTTCTCACTAAACTGTATTAACCAGACTATAAAAGTTCATGGTTACACAGAGTTTGTGTGTTGGTCCGTTATAGATAGAATGCGCTTGGCCAAGGAGTTCACAACATTGCCATCCGGAAGTATAACGGACCAACACACAAACCCTGTGTAACCATGAACTTTTATAGTCTGGTTAATACAGTTTAGTGAGAACAACTCACAAACGCGGATGGCAAAAACAATAACAAAGGCCTGAGTGACGTCATCTGCATACTATCTATACTTCCGGATGCAATGTTGTGAACTCCTTGGCCAAGCGCATTCTATCTGTAGCCTGACACTGAAACCCAGTTTGACGTCATTATTTGATTTTTGCACCGCCTAGTGAGTTGTCGTTAGTAGTGCTCATGGAAACAAGTGGTCCCATTGGTTGAACTATTGAATACAACTCACGATTTGTTTTCTTTTGTGTCCAAAGACTGGCATTTTGACGTCATTTTTCGGTCAGTGTCAGGCTATAACTTTGCTTTGGCTACGGTCGGATGGTGATAAGGTTTGAACTGAGATATTGCCAAGTTTAATTAGAAGGTCAATTTTTATCAAAAATGAGTTCTTGTCATAAATGATTAAATCAACCCTGTTATGAAATCTTCGGGAAATATCAAAGCTTAATTTCACTTCTAAATATTTTTTACAGCTAGATAGTCAAGTTGAAAAAGTATGAAATTTGAGAAAAGTTGCTGGATACCTTTCCCATAAATCTGACCATAATTTCATGACAAAATCACCCGATTTACTTCAAATAAAGATTAAATTTCTCTGGAGAGTATATTCTTTCAGAAAATGAAAATCCAAAATGTTCACCTTCCGACTGATTATGTCATGCACTGACACTATTATTAAAAATTCACGCGCTAAAAATATTCACTTTTTTTTGTGTGTGTATGATAGATCTACATATTTGGGAACACGGTCATATCGAATCAGATACAATTTGGATGAATTTTCATGGATTTGTCCTTAGAAAGACAATACAGTGTGTAGTTTCTTAGATTGAGACAGACTAAATTGTAATATACAGCTTGATTCACAATTTGTGTCCATTTTATTCTAATCTGTTAAATTATTATTATTATTATTATTATTATTATTATTATTATTATTATTATTATTATTATTATTATTATTATTATTATTATTATTATTATTATTATTATATTATTATTATTATATTATTATTATATATTATTATTATTATTATATTATTATTATTATTATTATTATTATTATTATTATTATTATCATTATATATTATTATTATTATTATTATTATTATTATTATTATTATTATTATTATATTATTATTATTATTATTATTATTATTATTATTATTATTATTATTATTATTATTATTATTATTATTATTATTATTATTATATTATATATTATTATTATTATTATTATATCATTATTATTATTATTATTATTATTATTATTATTATTATTATTATTATTATTATTACTATTGCCATACATAATTCATTTCATATCATTCGACTAGAGACCCTTAACATTTCACAATGGATAACTGTTGGATAACAACATATAAAGAAAAAACTAAAGAACCTGTGTCTATATTCTTACAATGGATAACACTGGATAACCAATAAATAATGGATAACTTGTTGATTTAAATTTTGGTTCTAATGTGACTATTTTTAACTGTGGATTCAAATATCATTATATTTTATCATTTTCTTTGTTGAATTAATGGAGAGTTGGATTGGAAATAAAAATTGATTTAAAAAAAATATTCTTTGGTTTCGGATCATAATTAAATCATAATAAAATAAAAGAGAACTTTGAAATAAAGGAATATTGAAAGAAAAAGAAGTTAAAATGAATATTATAATTTAGGATAATAAGTTGTATAAAAAAAAAGAAGTTACAAAGAAAGATAAGATTTTTAAAAATCGAGCATACAAAAAATATGAAACAAAGAAACGAAAGATTCTACGTTTAATTTTAATCGGATTGTGGGAATTTGTGATAAATCTTTAAAAAATCACATCAGGCAAGACAAACGCAAACGAAAACTCTTCTATTGTTTTTGAATTCTCTCTTTCATTTGGATTACTTATTGACGTTCAACTGACGTTTCGGATTAATACCTGCATCAGCGCCTCGAACCACCGGATCTCATCGTCCCCTTGGAGTTTGGAGTTTATAATCATCGTCATATCGGCAAAACAGAGTAAAACATGGAGATTCTTTCTCATGGATTAGAGTACCCGCTTCATCTTCCTTATCGTCGTCATTGTTATTATCTACGTTATCATCGTCGTCAGCGATAATGGACGACTGACGTGAACGATATAATATCACACACGCCACGTGGAAAACAATTGTAATCTTTTCATTTAAGGTAAGTGGACATTCCCCCCCCCCCCACCTCCTGTTATATTGTGTGTTAGTCTCAGATCTTCTTTTTTGTTTGTCTTTCAATCTGTATACTCTCATCATCATCATCATCATCATCATCATCATCGTCATCATCATCATCATCATCATAATCATCATCGTTGTCCGCATCATTTTCGTCATCATCAACAGTATTATCTCCAGCAATATCACCACCACCATCACCGCCATCATCATCATCACCATCAACATCATCATCATCACCATCATCATCATCATCATCATCATCATCATCTTCATCATCATGGTCATCATCATCATCATCATCACCATCATCACCATCATCATCATCATCATCATCATCATGGTCATCATCATCATCATCATAATCATCATCGTTGTCAGCATCATTTTCGTCATCATCAACAGTATTATCTCCAGCAATATCACCACCACCATCACCGCCATCATCATCATCACCATCATCATCATCATTATCATCATCATCATCATCAACGTCGTCGTCGTTGTAGTTGTTGTTGTTGTTGTTGTTGTTGTTGTTGTTGTTGTTGTTGTTGTTGTTGTTGTTGTTGTTGTTGTTGTTGCAATTTGATTATTGGTGTTGCGATCGTCATCATTATTTACACGACAACATTCACTTTCATGCGAATTATAGTCTTCAATATTTTCATCATTCGTCTATTATTTTTATGATCATCGTTATCACCATCATCATCATAATCATCATCATCATCGTTGTCCTCAACATTTTCGCCATCATCAACAGTATTATCTCCAGTAATAGCACCACCAACAACACCGCCATCATCATCATCATCATCATCATCATCATCATCATCATCATCATCATCATCATCATCATCATCATCATCATCATAAGCTTCATCATCACCACCACCACCATCATCATCATCATCATCATCATCACCACCGCCATCATCATCATCATCATCATCATCATCATCATCATCATCATCATCATCATCACCACCGCCATCATTATCATCATCATCATCATCATCATCATCATCATCATCATCATCATCATCATCATCACCACCACCATCATCATCACTACCACCACAAGTATCCCCACTACCATCCCCACCAATACCACAATCATCACCGCCATCCAAATTACCCCACCCCATCATAGAAACCATGACGATCAGCATCAAATACCCACCAGATCATTTTTCAGTTTTACTTATTTTTTTTCTCTTCGAAATCAAATCCAATTTCACTGTCTCCCCTTCTCTATTCCCCCCCCCCTACACCCACCCCCCTCCCCCCACCCCCCTCCCCCACCCCAACCGCGCGGACTTTTCCTTTTCCTAACCTTCAATCCCTAAACGACTCCCACATACGAAATTTCTCTTTTATAACTGTAATTCCGCGCTCTGAAAACAAAAATACGTATTTAAAATTTGGCCAGAAAAATTATCCTTCGATTGAAATGACCCTCATCTGGTCCAAAACTCTCAAACCTGGGACCTGTAAAGTTCCATGAAGTCCCAGGTTTGAGAGTTGTTATTTTTAAAGTATTCCGTAGATGAGTGTCAGTTTAATTGATGGATATTTGAAAAAATAATTTTCTGGCCAAAACCTTAAATATATTTTATTTTTCAGTTTATTTACAGCCATGTATCCTTATCTATTTATAACTTTTTCTTTATACAATAATATTATGTGAAATTTGGCCACTTCCTGGTTTTTAATAATACAAGCTATAACTAGACCGGTTCTATCCCTTTTAAAAAAAATTATTTTGAAAACAATTAGCCACGGATGTTCCGCTCCTCCTCCTCTTCACCTCCTCTTCCTCCTCCTTCTTCTCTTCTTCTTCCTCCTTTTCCTCCTCTTCAACAATAACAACATGATAGCGACCTTCGGCGATGTTTCTTTAAAATTTTATTTTTATTATTTATTTAATTTTGTTTTGAGATGCGAATCTAGTTCTAGCGTTACTTGATTTGCAGCTCGTATAGATAGTATGCAGATGACGTCACTCAGGCCTTTGTTATTGTTTTTGCCATCCGCGTTTGTGAGTTGTTGTCACTACACTGTATTAACCAGACTATAAAATTTCATGGTTACACAGAGTTTGTGTGTTGGTCCGTTATACTTCCGGATGGCAATGTTGTGAACTCCTTGGCCAAGCGCATTCTATCTATATTAGATATAAAGGTATTTTGAAGTTAAAACGATATGAGATTGATGAGGTTTTTCTTGTATTTTTCATTCTTGCCCACTTGTTCAGTTAGTGACAGATAGAGAACATGTACAAAGTGTAGATACGACATTCTATCATTTTCGATGAGTATTATTTACTCAAAGACAATATTGCCACCTATACTAAAATAATGCACGTCTTGTGATATTTAATTTCTCTGTTAGATAAATGTAGGTACGATATTCTATAAAAAGTTGACTTTGTTGTCTTCAAAAATTGTAAATCGCTCAGAGCATGGCGTCTTGTTTACATAATCATTATGTAAATAAACCGTTATTTGAATCAATCAGATCAGTTGAAAGATTTCAAGCAGCATCAGATACTGCTTAAATCCTCAGAGATTATCAACTGGAAGTGACGGGTTCAACCACAATGTGTCTGGTATTTTTGAATGGGCATGATCTTTATTCCCTTTCCATGTGCTCGAGGTCATTGGTCACATTGTAAAATGTGCTCAAAGTGACCTACATAGTGAAAAGTGTTCACAGATTTTGAAATATCTTACATTACGATTGGTCATTGTGTTCAGCTTGACACATGGGTATGTTTACATCTTTCATAAACAAAGCAGCGTGTTTACGTTTTGTCAGAAATGTCCAATCATTGGACAGCAACAAATCACGTGATTGATGACTCGGTTGGACGGAAACATGAATCTAGATCGCTCCCATTGATCCTAACAAACCAAAGAACAAAAGTAAAACCACAATAAAAAACGTGCATTTTCACAAAATTATGTTGTGATTTGAAATTGAAGAGCACATATCTATCTCTATAAATTGAATTCAGTTGACGCTCGTTTCCCTTTGTAATAGGTTGTTAGGCCCCCTGCGGTCTAGGAACCTGTAACACAGAAAATATTGAGTCAACTTCATTCATTCTATGTATCTTTTGATCTTTACCCTCAATTCAAATCACAACATTTATTTCTGTGGAGATAGACCACACCAAAACCAACAACGCCCATTTTCAAGAATAGATAGTATGCAGATGACGTCACTCAGGTCTTTGTTATTGTTTTTTGACTCCGCGTTTATGAGTAATGCTCACTGGACTGTATTAACCCGACTATAAACGTTCATGGATACACACAGTTTGGTGTGTTGGTCCGTTATACTTCCGGATGGCAGTGTTATGAGCTTCTTAGCCAAGCAATACTATATATAGCTTGGCTAAGAAACTCACAACATTGCCATCCAGAAATATAATGGCCCAACAACATAAAACTATGTGTTTCCTTGAACGTTTATTATAGTCTGGTTAATACAGTTTAGTGAGAATTACTCATAAGCATGGATGGCAAAAAAAACCCCAATAACAAAGACCTTAGTGACGTCAACTTTGTTATCTCAAAATCACAATAAGAATATCAACGTTCAAAGTTATACATAGTTTTGTGTGTTGATACTTTATACCCGGCTGGCTGACGTTGTGAGTTTTTGTTATTGTTGTTGTTGTTGTTGCTAAGTAACAGAAACCTTCCATGGCTACCTTCAGTTCATGCAAAAAAAAAAAAGACAAAGCGGCCAATCCCATCGTTAGTGAATATTTATCACAATATTTTAACAAACTGATGAAGGGATTGCATCGCAAAAACAGACAACACAATGCATTTTTAAAAAAATCATCAGTGCTAAAATTGGATTCAATAGTCTGATGTCACGTCGCCCAGCTACGGCGGCCATCGTGGTTCTAAACAAAGAAAATATGTACTTTTTATTCTTTGTGCTGGCTAGAACTTTCCATATGTCTTGTGACCAGAATGTGTAAAAGTCAAAACATGATCAGATTTATAAACTTTTTTCCCCTCTGGATACGCTTTTATGTTTTCTGAGAATTATTTCATAAGGGCGTCCGCCATTGTTCCGACGGTTTAGTGCCAGTTACTAAGTTATCATGCGTCATTACAAGGGAAGTGACGTTACAACTGTTGAAGCGTATTTATACAGTTTTGTGTGTTGATCCGTAAAATCCGGCTGGCGGACATTGTGAATTGTTTCTATTGTTGTTGTTGCTAAGTAAGAGATCGCATCCATAGCTCTTCAGTACATGCAAAAAAAGACAAAGCGGCCAATCCCATCTTTAGTGAATATTTATCACAATATTTTAACACACTGATATAGATAGAATGCGCTTGGCCAAGGAGTTTACAACATTGCCATCCGGAAGTATAACGGACGAACACACAAACTCTGTGTAACCATGAACTTTTATAGTCTGGTTAATACAGTTTAGTGAGAACAAACAAACACGGATGGCAAAAACAATAACAAAGGCCTGAGTGACGTCTCTGCATACTATCTATAGGGATTGCATCGCAAAAACAGACGACACAATGCATTTTTTTGAAATCGTCGGTGCTAAAATTGTGAGTAATGTTCAGGAACCGTGGGTTGTTTGCTTTGAATGATAGATAGAATGCGCTTGGCCAAGGAGTTCACACCATTGCCATCCGGAAGTATAACGGACCAACACACAAACTCTGTGTAACCATGAACTTTTATAGTCTGGTTAATACAGTTTAGTGAGAACAACTCACAAACGCGGATGGCAAAAACAATAACAAAGGCCTGAGTGAGGTCATCTGCATACTATCTATAGGCAAGTACTCAGGTGGCGATGGGTTCTTGGTTCACGGTTGATGCCATGGGCTAAATTTACTTTCTTTTAGATTTTCAAGTCAAAAATAAAACACCTGAAATATGTGTTTGATTTTGGCTGTGTGTAATCTTAAAAGTTTATAATCTGGTTAATGGA
>NC_088368.1:17869394-17871894 GCF_034508935.2 Berghia stephanieae | reverse complement strand
TATATATATATATATATATATATATATATAATATATATATATATATATATATATAATATATATATATATATATATCGCCCAAATAAAAAAAAAAAAAATAAAAAACTCAAGTAAAGCTCGAGTAAGATGTATTCCGTGTTTGTTTGTTTGTTGCTGTTTTTTTTTGTTGTTGTTTTTTTTGAAGTTGTTATATTAATATTTGTTTATTACGTTTTAAAAACCGATTTGAGTCATTGGGTCACTTTATAATGTGTCAAAGTTGCATTTTTCTTTCTTTCTTTCTTTTCCTTTTCTTTTTTTTTAATTTTCTTTTTTTTTTTTTAGTCCTTTTTACGTTTCTTTTCTATCAATGAAAAGACCCGACTTCTATCCCCGAACGATAATCGATTTCAGAGCGATATCACATCGATTCATTCATAGCGATTTACAGTGGTTAATTCCCACTGTTTTTTGTTTTTTTTTTGTTTGTTTTTTTTTTGTTTTTTTTTGAGTCGATTAATATCCGGGCAGAAACGCCGTGTTGGTTTTCAAGGGCTCCGATGACATCTTGGCTTGGATGGAATGAATAACGCGTAGAACCTCTTTGCTAATGCTATAATGTTAATTCTATCCCTTGGATAGGACGTTGATGTAGAGGTTACCAGTCGTGTGGCGTTATGATCGATGCGATATCTTTCTAATAATGTACGGACTGAAATCGATTCTAGGACGGAGATTTCCATTTTTGTTGAGCCTCCTCCTCCTCCTTCTTCTCTACCTCCTCTTCCTCCTTCTCCTCTACCTCCTCCTCCTTCTCCTCCTCCTCTACCTCTTCCTCCTTCTCCTCTACCTCCTCCTCCTCCTTCTCCTCTACCTCCTCCTCCTCCTTCTCCTCTACCTCCTCCTCCTTCTCCTCTACCTCCTCCTCCTCCTTCTCCTCTACCTCCTCCTCCTTCTCCTCTACCTCCTCCTTCTCCTCCTCTACCTCCTCCGCCTTCTCCTCTACCTCCTCCTCCTTCTCCTCTACCTCCTCCTCCTTCTCCTCTACCTCCTCCTCCTTCTCCTCTACCTCCTTTTCCTTCTCCTCTACCTCCTCCTCCTTCTCCTCTACCTCCTCCTTCTCCTCCTCTACCTCCTCCTCCTTCTCCTCTACCTCCTCCTCCTTCTCCTCTACCTCCTCCTCCTTTTCCTCTACCTCCTCCTTCTCCTCTACCTCCTCCTCCTTCTCCTCTACTTCCTCCTCCTTCTCCTCTACCTCCTCCTCATTCTTCTCTACCTCCTCCTCCTCCTCCTCTACCTCCTCCTCCTTCTCCTCTACCTCCTCCTCCTCCTCCTCTACCTCCTCCTCCTTCTCCTCTACCTCCTCCTCCTTCTCCTCTACCTCCTCCTCCTCCTCCTCTACCTCCTCCTCCTTCTCCTCTACCTCCTTCTCCTCCTCCTCTACCTCCTCCTCCTTCTCCTCTACCTCCTCCTCCTTCTCCTCTACCTCCTCCTTCTCCTCCTCTACCTCCTCCGCCTTCTCCTCTACCTCCTCCTCCTTCTCCTCTACCTCCTCCTCCTTCTCCTCTACCTCCTCCTCCTTCTCCTCTACCTCCCTCCTCTCCTCTACCTCCTCCTCCTTCTCCTCTACCTCCTCCTCCTTCTCCTCTACCTCCTCCTCCTTCTCCTCTATTTCCTCCTCCTACTCCTCTACCTCCTCCTCCTTCTCCTCTACCTCCTCCTTCTCCTCCTCTACCTCCTCCTCCTTCTCCTCTACCTCCTCCTCCTTCTCCTCTACCTCCTCCTCCTTCTCCTTTACCTCCTCCTCCTTCTCCTCTACCTCCTCCTTCTCCTCCTCTACCTCCTCCTCCTCCTTCTCCTCTACCTCCTCCTCCTTCCCCTCTACCTCCTCCTCCTTCTCCTCTACCTCCTCCTCCTCTACCTCCTCCTCTTCCTCCTCTACCTCCTCCTCCTCCTCCTCCTATACCTACTCCTCCTTCTCCTCTACCTCCTCCTCCTCCTCCTCCTCTACCTCCTCTTCCTCCTTCTCCTCTACCTCCTCCTCCTTCTCCTCTACCTCCTCCTCCTTCTCCTCTACCTCCTCCTCCTTCTCCTCTACCTCCTCCTCCTTCTCCTCTACCTCCTCCTCTTCTTCTCTTCTCCTTCCTCCTCCTTCTCCTCTACCTCCTCCTCCTTCTCCTCCTCCTGCTCCTCCTTCCTCCTCTACCTCTTCCTCCTCTCTACATCCTCCTCCTCTCCTTCTCTCCTCCTCTCCTCTCCTTCTCCTCCTTCTCTACCTCTCCTCTTCTCCTTCCTCCTTCCTTCCTTCTTCTTCTTTCCTTCTCCTCCTCCTTCTCCCCTTCTCCTCTTCTCTCCTCCTGCTCCTCCTCCTCCTTCTTCTCCTCCTCCTCTCCTCCTCCTTCTTCTTCTTTTTCTTCATCTTCTTCTTCTTCTTCTTCTTCTTCTTCTTCTTCTTCTTTTTCTTCTTCTCCTCCTCACCTTCTCCACCTTCTCCATCTTCTACTCCTCCCATTCCTCATCA
>NC_088368.1:17864394-17866894 GCF_034508935.2 Berghia stephanieae | reverse complement strand
CGCTAGGGACCCTTTGTAAAGCGCTTTAGCACGTTTAGTGGATATCGCCCTCTATTAGGCGTATTTCATATGGAATGCTTATCATTCAGTTTGATATATCGGATTCAGCTCGACGGTCACATCTTGTGCGGCTATGTGGTCTTGTGTTATGACACTCGCTTTCGGATCTGAAAGTCCTGATTTCAAGCCTCGCTCGGCGCATAGTTGAGTCCTGGAGAAGGCTATATTTTCTCACCGTACTCAGGTGTAAAATGAGTACCTGGTCTTCAACAGCGTTGCCTATGTCCAAAAAAATGTAATATCGCCTAACAGGCGTCATATCCCGTCATAAATGAATGTTAAATGTTGCTGTTGGGACATTTTGTAAAGCGCTTTGAGCACGTTTAGTGGATATTGCGCTTTATAAAAGCTCCAAAAAAAAAATCTTGATTAGAATTGACCTTTATCAAAGCTATCGATTTAGATGGCGTATACGTTTAATTGAATAACTAATCAGTCATGCCCATCGGAACAATAGTATCAACCCACAAGACTGTGCGTAACCTTTAAGTGTTATGGCGTGGCCATCATAAAGTTATGGCCTGACACTGACTAAAAAATGACGTCAAAATGCCAGTCTTTTTCCACAAAAGAAAACAAATCGTGATTGTATTCAATAGTTCAACCAATGGGACCACTTGTTTCCATGAGCACTACTAACGACAACTCACGAGGCGGTGCAAAAACCAAATAATGACGTCAAACTGCCAGTCTATTTGGATTTCAGTGTCAGGCTATAACATAACGATGGCTACGGTTATGGTCGTCGAGATAGGGGAATTAAGTGAGAACTAATGACTCAACAGGCGGTTTGACAGCAATAACAAAGAGTGAGCCGTCAACTTCATTCATTCTGTTATTCACATTGACAACTGCTGGATGGCCAGTATCGAGCTAAGGGACACAACTGTAGGAAATGTGATCGAGTGGTTTGTTTGGATTATTTCCCTTGTACCAGTATTTTTAATCGTTTATTGGTTGATTGCTCTTCTATGTCCCTTCCCATTTCAAAAAAATTTAGAACAGTGGAGGGAGATTGATTTTTTTTGGGATGTGTTTTGTTTTTTTTTTGTTTTTTTTTTTTGTATTTTTCAATCTTTCTTTGTCTGACACCTTTCATACAAACTTACTCAGATCTTTTTCCATTGCAAAAATGCTATAAGAAGCTCATGATTGCGTCCTGCTGATGTGTGCAACAACAAAAAAAAAACCCAACTTATTTTTTAAAAAATCAATATTTTGGCGACCGATACATTTCTACAAAATACTGGCGTGATGCGATGAGTCACATATCCGATATAGCGTGTAAAACGATACAGTCGCATTCCGTGTATTCTTGGAAATGAAACCGCGTCCCGTGGATATTCCAATGAAATCATCACTTACCGATAGACCGATTTCCGCTATAACGCGATTCTATCGTTTCACGTCAGTCTTTTCGCTATAGACAGTCTGTTAGTGATTAGTTGTAACTAATTTTAACTTTAGATATTTCCGCTATAAAAGTAGTCCGGGGTTTATCCCGGTTTCTCTAACGTGAAACGGACAATAGCAATTGCTTGCTATCCTTTGGATAGGATGCGAGCTTGTCGCAAAGTACTTTCCGCCAGATCTAACAGACCCAGCTACTCAACCACTGCTGGCTGGTTGGACAGGTGGGTCAGAAAAAATCTCGACTGCTTCCGGGATCGATCTCGGCCCCTTTGCGTGTGAAGCGGGTTCTCTGCCAACTGAGCTATGGGGACCCCCCTCCCTTTATTTCCGCTATAACGCAATTCTATCTTGGTGACACGGTTTTCGCTATATCCATTAAAACAGAATTCCTTTTATTCATAGAAACAAAATTATTTTCGCACTTTTTTTCCAATTTAGTATCGTAGTCTCTTTGTTAATACACGTCAGGACTGTGATTAATATAAGGTGGAATGTGAAACATGAGGTGTGGATGATGGTGGTGGTGGTGGTGGTGGGGTGTGGTGGTGGTGGTGGTGGTGGGTGTGTGGTGGTGGGTGTGTGTGGTGGTGATGTGGTTTGGGGTGGTGGTGGTGTGGTGGTGGTGGTGTGGTGGTGTTGTGGTGGTGTGTGGTGGTGGTGGTGGTGGTGGTGGTGGTGTGTGGTGGTGGGTGGTGGTGGTGGTGTGGTGGTGGTGGTGTGGTGGTGTGTGTGGTGGTGGGTGGTGTGGTGGTGGTGATGGTGTGTGGTGGTGGTGGTGGTGGTAGTGGGTGGTGGTGGTGGTGGTGGTGGTGGTGTGGTGGTGGTGTGGTGGTGGTGGTGTTGTGTGGTGTGTTGGTGGGTGGTGGTGGTGGTGGTGGTGATGGTGGTGTGATGGTGTGTGGTGGGTGGTGGTGGTGTAGGTGGTGGATGGTTTTGCTGGTGTGTGATGGTGGTGGTGTTGTGGTGGTGGTGATGGTGGTGGTGATGGTGGTGTTTGGTGTGGTGGTGGTGGTGGTGGTGGTATGGT
>NC_088368.1:17849394-17861894 GCF_034508935.2 Berghia stephanieae | reverse complement strand
TGGATGGATGGGTGGATGGATGCATGGATGGATGGATGCATGGATGGATGGATGGGTGGATGGATGCATGGATGGATGGATGGATGGATGGATGGATGGATGGATGAATGGATGGATGGATGGATGGATGGATGGATGGATGGATGGATGGATGGATGGATTGATGGATTGATGGATGGATTGATGGATGGATGGATGGATGGATTGATGTAAAGCTGGATAGATAAATGCATAGGCGAAAGTCTACTGATAGATGAAGTGATTAAATGTTAGATAGATGAATGAATGGATGGAGGATTGAAGGGCTGGAGGGGTTGTTGTAATGGTAGATGAATCGAATGACACATTGAGCTTTCATCTAGAGCAATATCCACTAAACGTGCTCAAAGCGCTTTATAAGGGGTCCCCAGCCAACAGCAACATTTAACATTTAGGACGGGAAATTGACATGACGCCTGTTAGGCGATGTTATAATTTTTTCGGACAGAGATAACGCTGTTATCGGCCAGGTTCTCATTTTACACCTGAGTACGGTGAGAGAATGTGAGTAAAGAGCCTTCTCCAAGGACTCAACTATGTGCCGAGCGAGGTTCGAACCCAGGACCTTCCGATCAGAAAGCGAGTGTCATACCACAAGACCACATAGCCGAACATATTACGTGAATAGATATATGAATGGATGAATGAATGAATGGTTAGATGAATATATTGGTGCATAGAATTATTGAGTGAGTTGAAAGATGGATAGACTATAGGATGCAGAAAAGCTGTGTACATTTAATACAACATGCCTTTGATATCTAGCAGGTATAATATAGGGTTGATTGTTTCATCAAGTGCCAGGCCTGTTGCAGACATCGGCGATCATGTCCCTCCAACCATATCTGTCCTCAGATATTCTCAATCGCTCGAGTTATTGAGAAGGATTGTTTATGAACAAATAAATATGTTGATGGATGATTGAATGAATGGATGGATGGATACATGGATTGATAGATGGATAGATGGTCACATGAATGAATCGATGGATGGATGGATGAATGAATGGATGGATGGATACATGGATTGATAGATGGATAGATGGTTACATGAATGAATCGATGGGTGGATGGATGGATGGATGGATAAATGGATTGATAGATGGATAGATGGTCACATGAATGGATGGATGGATGGATGGATGGATGGATGGATACATGGATTGATAGATGGATAGATGGTCACATGAATGAATCGATGGATGGATGGATGGATGGATACATGGATTGATAGATGGATAGATGGTCACATGAATGGATGGATGGATGGATGGATGGATGGATACATGGATTGATAGATGGATAGATGGTCACATGAATGAATCGATGGATGGATGGATGGATGGATGGATACATGGATTGATAGATGGATAGATGGTCACATGAATGGATCGATGGATGGATGGATGGATGGATGGATGGATGGATACATGGATTGATAGATGGATAGATGCTCACATGAATGAATCGATGGATGGATGGATGGATGGATGGAAGAAGAAAAGAATGGATAGACGGATAGATAGTGCGGCTCTATGGTCTAGTGGTATGACACTCGCTTTCGGATCGGAAGGTACTGGGTTCGAGCCTCGCGCTCAGCGCATAGTTGAGTCCTTGGAAAAGGCTAGTTACTCACATTCTCTCATCGTACTCAGGTGTAAAATGAGTACCTGGCCGTTAACAGCGTTGTCTTTGTCCGATAAATTGTACTATCGCCTAACAGGCGTCATGTCCCGTCTTACATGTTAAATGTTGCTGTTGACGAGGGGCCCCTTGTAAAGCGCTTTGAGTACATTTAGTGGATATTGCGCAATATAAAGCTCAATTTTAAAAAATTGATGATTTGATGGTTGATTAGATTTATAGATAGGTGTATATACATAATGGTTGAGTAAATTGAAAGATGGCCAGAATAAAGGATGAATGAAATTTATGTACGTTTAGTGCTTCATGCCTTTGTTGGATGTATACAATAATATGGTTGGGTGAAAAATGGATGGATAAGGGGGTGATTGAATGTGTGGATGGATGGATAGAATGCATGAATAATGGAAATGGATAGATATATAGATGGATGGGTGGGCGTGTGGCGTAGAATAATTGGTTAAATGGAAAGACGGATAGAATACAGAATAAAATCAATAGATAAATAAAAATAATAAAATTCCTTTTATTCAACACCAAGGAGGAATTTGTCTTTATAGTCTATTCATATAGAAGACTAGAATAACCCAGGCATCAGCCGCAGTGCAGCGCCGCAAAGTGAGCTAGGGCGAGATGACTTGCTCAAGGGCCACACAGCGAGGCGGGTAATCGAACTCGGTATCTTTTGGGTACGAAGCAAAGAGCATAACTCTGAGCCACGCTGTTGAAAGACACGTTATACACAATTAATACAGCATGCCTTTAGGACTGTAGAGATATGATCTAAGGGAGAGAATTGGACTCGTGTTTGTTTATGGAATAATAGATGGGATGGATGGGTGGGTGGGTTGGTGGATGAGTGGATGGGTGGATAAGTTGGTGTGGGTGATAGGTGTATGTATGGCTGGATAGATGGATAAATATAATGGCTGATTGAATGGACTTGTGGATAGAATGAAGGATGAAATATAAGTTATGTACAATTAATACAGCATGCCTTTAGGGCTGTAGAGATGTGATCTAAGGGAGAGAAGTGGAGTCATGTTTGTTCATGGAAAAATAGAGGGATGGATGGGTGGGTTGGTTGGTGGATGGGTGGATGGATGGATAAGTTGGTGTGGGTGATAGGTGAATGTATGGCTGGATAGATGGATAAATATAATGGCTGATTGAATGGACTTGTGGATAGAATGAAGGATGAAATATAATTTATGTACAATTAATACAGCATGCCTTTAGGGCTGTAGAGATGTGATCTAAGGGAGAGAAGTGGAGTCATGTTTGTTCATGGAAAAATAGAGGGATGGATGGGTGGGTTGGTTGGTGGATGGGTGGATGGATGGATGGATAAGTTGGAAGGTGGGTGATAGATGGATGGATGACTGGATTGATGCGTGGATAGATGGATAGATTGATGGATTGACAGACAAATGTGCATAATGATTGAGTGACTGGGAATATGGATAGAATGACACGGCTCAACAATAATTAATACACCATGCCTTAGGGTGTGTATAGATGTGATCTAAGGGAGAGCACTGGAGTCGTGTTTGTTTATGGAATAATTGATGGATGGATGGATGGATTTTAAAATGGTTGGATAGTTGGTAGGTGGGTGATAGGTGGATGGATGGCTGGATAGGTTGGTATATATAATGGCTAATTGAACGGAGTTGTGGTTCGAATAAATAATGAAGGAAAAGTTATGTACAATTAATATAAAACATGCCTTTGGGGCTGTAGAGATGTGATCTAAGGGAGAGAATTGGAGTCGTGTTTGTTCATGGAATAATAGATGGATGGATGGATGGATGGATCAATTGGTAGGTGGGTGATAGGTGGATGGATGGCTAGATAGATTGGTATCTATAATGGCTGATTGAAAAGAATTGTGGATAGAATAAAGAAGGAAAAGTTATGTACAATCAATACAGCATGCCTTAGGCTGTAGAGATGTGATATAAAGGAGAGCATTAGAGTCGTGTTTGTTCATGGAATAATTGATGGATGGATGGATGGATGGATGGATGGATGGATGTGTGGATGGGTGGATGAGTGAATGGATTGTTGTATGACTGGACTGATGCATGGATGGATGGATGGATGGATGGATGGACAGACGAATGTGCATAATGATTGAGTGACTGGGAATATGGATAGAATGACACGGCTCAACAATAATTAATACACCATGCCTTAGGCTGTAGAGGTGTGATCTAAGGGAGAGAATTGGAGTTGTGCTTGTTCATGGAAATGGATGGGTAGATGGATGGATGGATTGGTGGATGGATGGATGGATGGATGGGTAGGTGGATGGGTGGATGGATGGATGGATGGATGGATGAGTGGAGGTTTGGATGGGTAGATCGATAGTTGAGGGGATGGGTGGTTGGGTAGGTGGATGGGTTGATGGATGGATGAGTGGATGTTTGAGTTGGTAGGTGGATAGCTGAGGGGATGTGTGGATAGATGGCTGGGTGACTGGATTTATGGGTGGATGTTTGGGTGGGTAGATGGATCGTTTTAGAGGATGGGTCGATATATGGATGGCTGGATTGATGCGTGGATAAATGGATGTGTGGATGGGTGAATAGAGGGATGAATGTACGAATGTATATAATTAATATAGTGGTTGAATGAATAGAAAGATGGATAGAGTTCATGATGAAGGACATTGTATGTACAATTAATACAAAATGTCTCGAGGGCCCTAGAGATAATAATATGATCTAAGGGAGAGCAACGGGGTTATGTTTGTTCGTGGAATGATAGATAGATAGATTGATGGATGTTTGGATGGATGGATAAATAGATGAATAGATGGATGGGCAGATGGATGGATGGATGGATAGACAGATAAATGGATGATAAATGGATCGATGAATATAGAAGTAGATAAATAATCTCATATCATAATTATTATGAGAATAGAAGGGCATGTTATTGTACGGACAATTAGATTCATGGATGAATGGATGGATGGATGGATGGATGGAGGAGTGAAGGATAGAAAGATGGATGAGTAGATGTTTTGATAAACAAATGACGTACAAATATGGAAAGCATTTAGGACCCCAAGTGAAATGAACAAGGGACAGCACCAAGCCCGTGTTTGTGAAGCGAATAAACTATTGCTATAGCAAAGGGAGGTAACAAAGAAAAATCGATCCGGGACGGAAGCAATGCTAGGAACGGTGTGTGATGTCTTTTGTTTGGACATTGGATGACAATAGACGGTGCGTGTTTGTATGCGTGTGTGTGTGTGTGTCTGCGTGCGTGTGTGTGTGTGTGTGTGTGTGTGTCTGCGGCTAGGTGTGTATGGATATGTGTGGTTTGTGTATTGATGAAATGATGAAAGATTGGAAAAAGATGGCGAAGGTTGTATAGAGATATATAGATAGATAGTCAGATAAATATATAGATAGATAAATAGAATGATAGATAGATAGATAAATAGAATGATAGATAGATAAATAGATAGATAGATAGATAGATAGATAGATAGATAGATAGATAGATAGATAGATAGATAGATAGATAGATAGATAGACATCTAGTGATAGAAAACGTTTTCATAATTGCGTATATAATATGATTTTTCTTCTTTAAGGCGATCCTTTTTTGAACTAGCCTCCAAATAGTTCGACTGAACTCCTTTCCTGTATTCATATGCTTATTATAGGGTGAAAACAAAAGAGAGAGCTTTTACAACTGCCCGCGCATACATGTGATACATACATACATATCAAAATTGTTTATTTCAGGAAATATACATGATAATGTAACAAGGGTAACATATTCATTGACATAATACCATTTCCTAAAATAATGTACAATGTATAGAGCTGGAGTATTAATTTGAACAGTGAAGTTTCAGACTCTGCCACAGAATGTCCCAGAGGTAATAATGATATTAGTGTTGATGACGATGATAATGATAATGACGACGATGATGACGATGAAGATGATGATGATGATGATGATGATGATGATGATGATGATGATGATGATGATGATGATGAAGATGATGATGTTGATGATGATGAAGACGATGATGACAATAACAGTGGTGGCTATGGCGGTGATGGAGACGACGACGATGAGAGTAACAACGGTAGCAATGATATTAATAATAATAACAACAACAACAACAATAATAATAATAATAATAATAATAATAATAATAATAATAATAATAATAATAATAATAATAATAATAATAATAATAATAATAATAATAATAATAATAATAATCCCTATCACTATAATATTAATAATAATGTTGATAATTGTGGTGATGATAACAACAGTACTAATAATTACGATGATGATAATAATGACAATAATAATAATAATAATAATAATAATAATAATAATAATAATAATAATAATAATAATATATAATAATAATAATAATAATAATAATAATAACGATAATAATAATAATAATAATAATAATAATGATGATGATGATGATGTTGATGATGATGATGATGATGATGATGATGATGATGAAGATGATGATGATGGTGATGATGATGATGATGATGGTGATGATAAAAAATAATAATAATAATAATAATAATAATAATAATAATAATAATAATAATAATAATAATAATAATAATAATAATAATAATAATAATAATAATAATAATAATAATAATAATATAATAATAATAAACAGTAATGAAAAATTAAATCGATTATTACAATCATATACAAATTGATATATTTGGAATATTTGACAAATAGATGGATACATATAGATAGAGGGTTATATAAATAGACAAATATCTATATTATTAAATATGTAGTGCTACTAATTATGATGAATTTTACATCTTTGTCTCCAAACTTTGTAAGAGCCAATGATGGCACTGTTGCTTATATATTTTGAAAGGACTTTTGCTTCTTTGCTTTTAATGCCCAGAATCATTAAGCCATTCACAAATCTACCATGGACATAGCCGAGGCTACCTACAGAAAGAACGATAACCTCGGATTTATATCCAAGAGCATTTATTTCCATGCATAAAGGAAAGTACTTTTCAAATTTAGTTTGGAATGACTTGTTAATATGAGCATCAAATGGGACTGAAATTTCAACAATTTGGGCTGTTTTCATTTCTTTGTTGATTTTTAAAATGTCCGGTCGATTACTGTTAGTATTAAATGAGGATTTGTCACTGTCGAAAAAACTTGGTCTGGTGAATGTGTCTCTGAAAATTTGAGTAGTGTCGTTTTTAGGTATTTTGTCAAAAATAATGTCAACAATTCTATTGTGTCGTTTTTGATATATTAATTTGAATTTTGTACATCCGTTTACAACGTGAGATACCGTATCTGACGGATGATTACAGATCTTGCAGCCTTTGGAGTACGACAATGGGTAATATGTATGAAGTAGACTGTCGCACTCCAGAAGCTGCAAGCGGCATTTTATAGCAAACGTTCTAATTTCGTCAGGGAATTTATGATTGAATATGAAACTGGAGGAGAGAGCGTGGTTTACCCCAGTGGCTTCTCTAACAATTCTTCCTTGGGACGCCAGTTCATGGAAATGGGTAGCTATCTCATTCAGTCTCACACTTTTAAGGAAGTTTTGAAAACATTTTGGGGACTTAAAAGAACAACTGACGTCACTATCAGCCTGTACAGACATCACATAATCTTCATCTTTTATTAAGGAAACATTTTGGCGGATACACTTTTCAAAAAGATCCATCCAAAATGACTTTGGCCAATTAACTTTTGTATTATTTTGAAGGCGTTTGCCGTTGTGACAAAAACCGGCAAAAGTGTTTTCTTCGTTTTCGTCTAATGAGGCGAGTAGAATTTTTCTTTTCGTTAGATGAAGGTTCAGGCTGTTTGTGGCTGTTATCTTCACACTGTCATCGTCACAATTGAGGATGGACAGGGCAAAGGATAGGTGTTTTGCATAATAAATTATTTTAGGGTTTGGTAACCCGAGACCACCTTTTGATCTTGGACAAAACATGAATGACCTTGTACTCGAATTATTTAAATGTAACCAATTTCTAACTTTGTTCACAATTATATTTTCAATTTCATTAAGGTCCTTTTCGGTAAACATGAGATTACAAAAATAAAGCATTAGAATTGAAAAGCACATTGAACTCAAAAGACACAGTTTGGCTGAAGACGGCAGAGGGGAAACATCTAAAAGGTTCATATTGTTTCTAAATTTTTCGATTATCGTTTTTCGTTGATGTTCATCACTTTTGTTTGTCAGGTTGATGTTGTGTCCTAAATACGTGTAAAATTCTTCTTTTTCTAATGTTGGTATTTCATGTTGTTGTATTGTTACTGTTGGTAATTTGAATTTTTTGTTCCAGTTGTTACCTGAACGTTGGCCAGATGTTATGGCGCATTTTGGGGGTTTTATATTCATTCCCGTTGCATTCATAAATTGAGTTGTTTTATTGCACAATTGATTCATTACTTCTTCACTTTTTGCTAGTAACGTGACGTCGTCAACGTAACCTTGGATGGGTAGTGGCATCTGCGGAGAGGTATGGTTTTGTTCGATCCATCTTAGCCATTTATCTATTCCTTGTTCAAAGACAATTACAGACCATGGACATCCTTGGATTATACCTTTGTCTCTGTAGATTGTATTTGTGAGGTGATTTCGGACTTTTACTTGAAATGATGCTTTGTTATAAATATCCTTAGTAATGTTGATGAATACTGAAGGATATGAATATTCATTAAGTTGACGTAGCATAAATTCGTGATCTATACTTCCAAATGCATCTTTTATGTCTACAAAGCATAAATATAATTTTCCCGATGAGTGTAAAAAATCTGATACTGCACATTTTAACGAAAACACATGTTCTTGTAGCCCGTTTCTAGGTAATGAACCTTTCTGTGAAAGTGACAGTCTCTGCGTGTCGACAATCCATTGCATGTGTCGATTTTGTATGAGTTTCATGAATATTTTATAGGACGTTAGTAATAAGGCGATAGGTCGCCAGTCGTCGACGTTGTCCTTGTTTCCATTCTTTTTTGGTACCAGTGTTATGATACTGTGTTTCCAGTCTGGGGGGACTTTTTGATATTTTAAACAGGTGTTAAAGATGGCCGTAAAAATTGGTGCCAGTTTGTTTATATTTTGTTTTATATATTTATAGGTGACACCGTCTGCCCCGGGTGACTTTTCATATGGTAATTTTTTAACACAGCTTGTGAGTTCGTCGATTGTAAACTCACTTGTTGATGGTGTCCATGCGGGAGGGGGGATAGTGACATCATCGGACCAGGGTGTGTCACTAATGTTTATATTGTTTCGTTGACATTTTTCTTTATAGGCAGTCTCTACTGTGTTGATATCTATCTCACAACTTGAGTGTGTTTGTTTACATCCGTTTCTAATAATATCAATAGCTTTTCGTTGGTGGTTTACGAATATTGCTGTGAGTTCTTGTCTTGTCACCTCTTTTTCCTCCTGTGCTCTTGGTGTATTGTTTTGAATAAGGGAGGGCATAATGGAGGACTTTATATCTATTATTTTTATTTCGATGTATTTTAATAGAGCTTCATAATTGTTGATCGGGTCTTTTATAATTTTTTTAATCGGTCCATCTGGGAATTTTGTTAAGATTCGTTTGCAGTAGCGGAGAAATTCAATGCTAAACGGCTGTCCATTATCGGGTCTTTGGATTTGGAATGTGTTGTTTTTGATGAAAACACCGTGTAGTGTTGAAAATAATTTTATCCAATTTGATGGGTTGGAGTGACAAAAAGTTGGTTTAATTTTAATGGGTTGTGTAGATATAGTCTGTCTGAACATACCTTCTTGTTGTATAAACTTATTCCAAGAAGAATTACTGGTCGGTTCATGCTGATACTGGAGCCAATTAGAAATGTCAAACAAATCACAATCACTATTTCCGCCATTCACAACACGTTTTACAACACTGTAACCATTCTGTCCGACGTCTAGTCGAATTTTACCACTTTTGATACACTCTTTGGCAAGAAATCTGATCCTTGTCACAAGTCCTATACTCCTTCTAGACATTGTCTGTGTTTACGAGGACAGCTACCACGGATGATGGATACAAGAGACGGTAGATCTAGAGACTGCGAGAGACCCGACTGACCTGTCCGCCATCTTGAACATACATACATACATACATACATACATACATACATACATACATACATACATACATACATACATACATACATACATACATACATACATACATACATATATACATACACACACATATATAAAAAACACATATATATAAAATATAAATTGTCACTCACTTATATATGGCCAAGAAGTACGTGTCTGTGGCTTTCGTCCACGTCTTCAGTCGGCAAAACAGAAAAAAAAAACAAAATCTTGGCCACATGAGTGACAATTTTTATTTTATATTAGCTCGTACCAACGAGTATCCACCAACACTCATAAATATATATAAATAAATATTTATATATATATATATATATATATATATATATATATATATATATATATATATATATATATATATAATATATATATATATATATATATATTTTTTTTTTTTTTTTAATTTTTTTTTTTTTTTTTAATGATTTTTATATGATCTCTTACCAACGTTATCGAGCACTCTTGTGCCTACTCATATATAAACATATATATGTGTGTGTGTGTGTGTGTGTGTGTGTGTGTGTGTGTGCCAAAATGTGCCGCCCGGGAGAAGTCGAAGATGGCGGAAACAAAGTTGTCAGCCAGAAAATAAAAACGGTGAGATAATGGATAGAAATAGGGAGTCCTAAGGTTGAGAAATTTGGCAAGAGCGTGGAAATCCCAAAGTTGGGAGTGTTGGCAAGATGAGGGTCATTTTAATCGAACGATATTTGAAGGACGGGCTTTCTGGTCTAAATATATTATTTTCAGAGCACAGCACTATAATATTATGTGTGGCTATGTGGTCTAGTGGTATGACACTCGCTTTCGGATCGGAAGGTCCTGGGTTCGAGCCTCGCTCGGCACATAGTTGAATCATTGGAGAAGGCTCTTTACTCACATTCGCTCACCGTACACGGGTGTAAAATGATACCTAGCCGTAAAAAGCGTTGTTTCTGTCCGAAAAAAATTGTAATTTCGCCTAACAGGCGTCATGTCCCATCCTACATGTTAAATTTCGTTGTTGGCATTGTAAAGCGATTTGAGCACGTCTAGTGGATATTGCGCTACATGAAAGGTCAATTTCTTTTTTTGTTTGTTTTCGTTTTGTTTTGTTTTTTGAAATATGTGTAATAGAGTCAGACAACCGGGTAGCTGATGCCGGCGAGTGTGATGGTAGAGACAACCGGGTAGTTGATGCCGGCGAGTGTGATACTGATGGAGACAACCGGGTAGTTGATGCCGGCGAGTGGTAGTAGTAGTATTGGCAGAGTGTAGAGGCCGTGGGAGTGGATGGAATCGGTCCCGGGGTCGACTTAAGAGTTCCAGACTGTAACTGCGGCGGTGGTGCTCAAGTGAGGAAGATAGATCGAGACAATGAAGTGACAGTTTAGTACTACTGTTAGTGATAGTAGCATGACTTCATGTGTCAGAAGTAGAAGTAGGGAGTTGATTTCATGAACGAAGAGCACACACCACAGTCAAGTCCGGAGACACCATAGTCTACCCGAGTCCTAGCCCATCCACTCCAGGGTAGTGGAGGCGATCAAACAACAAAGGCCAGGATGTAAAATGATGAAGTCTTTATTCAGGAACAATGGAACAGATCATTCTTTTGTATCGTATTCTATAGGCGTGTAGCAATGAATGGATCAATGAATGAATGAAAATAATGGCAGAAGAATCACATAAGATTAGCTATAGCAGTTAAAAATAGATTTAGCGCGGACGTCAGGGAAAGCACCTACGTCACTGTTCCAGGTAAAGTGATGCGTAGACTGAAGTGAGTAAACTCGATCGAGTTGTGTGCATCTTCATGATTTAAACAAATTAATGCAAATAACATGGGACATGTATGAAGGAACGAATAAGTCTAAACTAAAGAGTTATGCTACAAAATCAATCATAGTGAATTGCAGAGTTAAAGAGTAAATGTTTAGCTCGTAATTAGTAATCAAAGGCGTTAACGTTATGGCTGTATGAAATATTTAAGTAGCAATTATTAAGTATACAGAAGAACAAAGTAGATTTAGATGACTCAAGGTAGGTGGCTAGAAAGCTATGAATTGCCAGAATTAGTGATATAAATTTGTAAATGATCATAGTTGTTAAAATGAAGTTATAACGATGTGAAGTGGTGACAGAAAGCACAAAAATATAGTATCAGGCCAGAAGTCACACCCAGCCGAAGATAAAAATAGTACTACATCGAGAGACTACCTGTGTAAGGGCTTAACACACAACACACAGCGTACTATTGGTCATAGTAACACACACGAGTAAAGGAATGTTGATATCAACCACAGAGACACACAGTCTTGCATTACTTGCATACAATTAAATAGTGATGGTAGCGACAAGTAGTAAAGAGTAATAACATTAGCATTAGATAGAATGGTCATTCTATTACATATGTACCGCCACCAATAAAACGTACCATTAGCCTAAACCACGTTTCATCATTTTTTGTTACAGTTTTCATTAATTATGGCATCCAAACCACCCGACGACACCAAATCACCGTTTTGACACGGTGGGTTACGAATTACAATTATTTGGGAAACATTCCAGTCCCAGATTCAGCTGAAGACTGCAACGGACGCTCTGTTGACGACATCAGCTAGCAGACGGTGGCCTGTCACTTCCCTCCCTTTGTAAGTCTTCCG
>NC_088368.1:17834639-17841794 GCF_034508935.2 Berghia stephanieae | reverse complement strand
TCTCTCTCTCTCTCACTACTTCTCTCTCTCCCCCTCTTCCCCCCTATCTCTCCCTATATATATTTATATATATATATATATATATATATATATATAATATATATTATATATAAAATAATATTGCATCTATCTATCTTTTTCTCTATCTCTATCTCTATCTTTCTATCAATCTGTCTACCTATCTATCTATTTTCTTCCTGAACGTGCCTCTCTCTTTATATTACTTTACCCTCTCTCTCTCTCTCTCTCTCTCTCTCTCTCTCTCTCTCTCTCTCTCTCTCTCTCTCTCTGTCTTTCTATCTCTATATATATCTATCTATCTATTTACATATTTATCTCTATATCTATATCTCTCCCCCCCCCCCCCCCCCCCCCCCCCCCCCCCCCCCCCCCCCCCCCCCCCCCCCCCCCCCCCCCCCTTCTTCCAAAAGATAACCCAAAATTTCGCACACTCTGTCCCTTTAAGTAAATATCAAAAAAAAAAGTTTAATGTTTTCCAAAGCCCAGAACATTTTTTTCCCCATTAATTTTCGGGGTTTCCCCTCGCTCTATGCCTCGGCACGTGTGATTCTGGCATTTCGTCGTGAGCAGCACACAGAGAGTGTGTTTGAATAATTAACAAGGGGCTTTTAAGACGTGTGAGAATCAGAGTGTGTAATTGAAAAAAAAAAGGTGAGGTGGGTGAAACACTGTTTAATCTTCTGTGTGTTGTTTGTTTACCTCGGAATGGGAAAGGAACGTGGTACTTTCTGTAAATTGAACTTGTTGTGTAGCACAATATCCACTAAACGTGCTCAAAGAGCTTACAAGAGGTCACAGGTCAACAGCAACATTTAACATAATATAGATAGTTTGAAGATGACGTCACTCAGGTCTTTGTTATTGTTTTTTTGCCATCCGCGTTTATGAGTAATGCTCACTGAACTGTATTAACCTGACTATAAACGTTCATGGATACACACAGTTTTGTGTGTTGGTCCGTTATCCTTCCGGATGGCAATGTTATGAGCTTCTTAGCCAAGCGCATACTATCTTTAGGACGGGACATGACGCCTGTTAGGCGATATTGCAAATATTTTTTTTTCGGACAGAGACAACGCTGTTCACGGGCAGGTATTCATAATCTTACACCTGAGTACGATGAGAGAATGTGAGTAAAGAGTCTTCTTCTTCAAGGACTCAACTATGTATGTCGGAAACCTGGACCTTCCAACCCGAAAGCTTGTGTCATACCACTAGACCACACAGTCGCACAGATTGTACTGTTATTTGGTATAATCAAAGAATTAATGAATTAATGAATTAATGAATTAATGAATTAAGGAATTAAGGAATTAATGAATTGAGGAATTAAGGAATTAAGAATTACGGAATTAATGAATTAAGGAATTAATGAATTGAGGAATTAATGAATTCAGGAATTAATGAATTAAGGAATTAAGGAAATTATGGAATTAACTGAAAAAAAATGCGATCCATCGTCTCGGTATTATGGATTTTCATGAATTCTCCACCATCAATGTTTTGAAATTTACCCCAACTAACACATCTTAGTATTCATGATGAATATTTCAAATTATTCCACCATCTACTTCATCCCGACAAAATACCGCCCTGAGACCCTTGGTTACATATTATATGCCTACGTCTGTTTATATCTATTCAATGTCCCGTTAGTTTCATCTTCTTTTGTAGTTTCTATCTATCTTTCTACCTATCTATCGGTCTGTTTCTCTGTCTATCTATTCATCTATCTATCTATCTATCTATCTATCTATCTATCTATCTATCTATCTATCTATCTATCTATCTTATCCATCTATGTATGTATGTATGTATGTATGTATGTATGTATTATGTATGTATTATCTATCTATCTATCTATCTATCTATCTATCTATCTATCTATCTATCTATCTATCTATCTATCTATCTATCTCATGAACTATCATATTATTCCTTTCAAATCTAGTCAACTTCCACAATTATCTTCTATTGCATCTTATTTCAATTCATAGTGATCTATTATATCATTATGTCTAAAAATGTATTTCTATCTATCTATTTCTATCTATCTATCTATCTATCTATCTATCTATCTATCTATCTATCTATCTATCTATCTATCTATCTATCTATCTATCTATCTATCTATCTATCTATTATCTATCTATCTATCTATCTATCTATCTATCTATCTATCTATCTATTTTATCTATCTATCTATCTATCTATCTATCTATCTATCTATCTATCTATCTATCTATCTATCTATCTATCTATCTATCTATCTATCTATCTATCTATCTATCTATCTATCTATCTATCTATCTATCTATCTATCTATCTATCTATCTATCTATCTATCTGTGCATTAGAAACAACAATAATAATAATATCCCTTTCAAATCCAGTCAACATTCCAACACATTATTTCTGCATTGCTCTTATTTCAATTCATAGTGTCTTTATATCAATTATGTTAAAAATGTGTTTTTTGTTTTTTTACATTTTGTCCTAAAACTTCAGCATGAAAATATCGAAGAATTAAATTGCTATAAAATCGATTAAACTGTTACTCTCTTTAATTTCGATTCTTTTATTTAAAAATTTAATCTCTTTATTAAATTATGTAACAATTCAAAAGCAAACCTTGATATCCCGTGATGTATTTTAGGCTAAGCTTCGCGTTTTGACTGATTCATTGCTGTAAATTCACATGAATGTTTTATTCAAAATATTTTATTTTTCATTTTCTCAACAAAATATTTACTTAATATTATATATTATGGTATTATACTGTGAATTGGGGCTCCCAGATGGTTCAGTTGGTGGAGCACTAGCTTCACACGCAAAGGGGACTAGATCGATCCCTGGTGCATTTGAGGATTTTTTTCCGACACCCCCCCCCCCTCCCACCCCTTGCCCACCCAGCAGTAAATTGGTAGCTGGGTCTGTTCGATCTGGTGGAAGTACTTTGCTGTAGACGAGCGTCCTATCCAAAGGATAGCAAGCAATTGTTATTGTCCGTTTCAGGATATAGAAAGCGGCATATATACTTCGGCCCCATGGCTCTGATAGGACTACTTTTATAATATGAATTTTAAAAATCTTTTCTTTCATTCTTATTTTTTAAAAGTCTCGGGTTTAAGACTTTTTGGCTAGTAAGTTGTCATTTAATCTATAGATAGTTTAACGATGACGTCACTCATGTCTTTGTTATTGTTTTTTGCCATCCGCGTTTATGAGTAATGCTCACTGAACTGTATTAACCTGACTATAAACGTTCATGGATACTCACAGTGTTGTGTGTTGGTCCGTTCTACTTCCGGATGGCAATGTTATGAACTTCTTAGCCAAGCGCATACTATCTATAGATAAGTTGTTAACCTTTTGGGCATATTGAAGAAATGTGTTTTGCCAGCGACGCGGGGCAACGACCCAATAAACGACTCTACGGTCCGCCACTGGTAATATGGAAAAAAAAATTTAAAATAAAAATAAATAATAAATAAATAAATAAATAATAATAATAATAATAATAATAATAATAATAATAATAATAATAATAATAATAATAATAATAATAATAATAATAATAATAATACCAACACATACCGCAGTAGAAATTCTACATAAAATACATGAGGACTAAAAAATAAGCAATGGCGTTGTAAAAAGCAGTTCAAAGGGTTTATTTAATGGGGGTAGATGGTTATTATTTAGTGGCAATATTATCAGATTCTGACGTCCATAATGGAACGGTCAATCAGCCAAATGGATCGGTGCGTGTAGGTATTGAATAAAATATTATGAGTGTAGTTGTGACTTCATGTTTATTGATGACACTATCTAATCGTTGCTAGTGACTTGCTGTGGATTGATGGGGGGTGAATATATAGAGGTAGGAGGGTGTCTATTGGAGACAGAGGGGGGGGGGATGAAGGGGGGGAGTGGAGGAGCGAGAGAGAGAGAGAGAGAGAGATAGAGATAGAGAGAGAGATAGAGATAGAGAGAGAGAGAGAGAGAGAGAGAGAGAAATATTGGGGGGGGGGGCGTGATGGAAGTGGTGTGATGATTACTGATGGCACTAATGGGAGCGATCTATATTCATGTTTTCGTCCAACCAGGTCATCAATCACATGATTTGTTGCTGTCCAACGATTGGATATTTCTTATCAAATGTAAATACGCTGCTTTGTTTATAAAAGTTATAAACATACACATTTGTCAAGCTGAATCAAATGACCAATCGTGATGTTAGATATTTAAAAAGCTGTGACACTTTTCACTAAGTGGGTCACTTTGAGTACATTTTGCAATGTGACCAATGACCTCTAGCACATGGAAAGTTAATATAGATCCTGCCCATTAACTGTTGTGATTGAAATGTTGGTATGAAAAAAATAGATAGTAGCAGAAGGGAGGAAGGGAGATAGGGAGGTTGAGAGAAAGAGAGATAGAGATAGATAGGCAGATAGAGAGAGAGAGAGAGAGAGAGAGAGAGAGTGAGAGTGAGAGAGAGAGAGAGAGAGAGAAACAGAGGTAGAGCGTAGCCATCGTTAACTTATATATAGTTCGAAGATGACGTCACTCAAGCGCTGTTGTTATATTTTGCCATCCGCGTTTGTGAGTTATTCTCACTGAACTGTATTAACCAGACTATAAAAGTTCATGGTTACACATAGTTTTGTGTGTTCGTCCGTTATACTTCCGGATGACAATGTTATGAGCTTCTTAGCCAAGCGCATCCTATCTAAAGCCTGACACTGACCAAAAAATGACTTCAAAAGACAAGTCTTTGGCCACAAAAGAAAACTAATCGTGTGTTGTATTCAATAGTTCAACCAATGAAATGACTTGTTTCCATGAGCTCTACTACTACTAACGACAACTCACTAGGCGGTGCAAAAAACAAATAATGACGTCAAAATGCCAGTCATTTTTGGGTTTCAGTGTCAGGCTATAACTAATGATGGCTACGACATAACTATGCATGTGTAACCTTACAGATAGAATTACGTTGACAGTTGACGTCACTCAGGCCTTTGTTATTTTATTATTTTTTATTGCCATCCATGTCCATGAGTAATTCTTCACTAAACTGTATTAACCAGACTATTAACGTTCACGGTTACAGGTAGTTTTGAGTGTTTGTCCGTTATATATTTCCGGATGGCAATGTTGTGCGTTTCTAAGCCAAGCGCACAGCATCTTTAAAAAGAATGAAGTTAAAGTCACTCAGCTTACTGTTATTGTTATTTAAACATCCATTTGGGTTATTAGTTCTCACTAAAATTGATAAATCAATCAGAATATAAACGTTTAACTTTACTTATTGTTTTGTTTGTTTGCGCGCACGCGCATTTGTATGTGTGTGTGTGTGTGTGTGGTTGTGTGTGTGTGTGTGTGGTTGTGTGTGTTATGTTTTTAATATTTATCTCGCTTTCAAATGTTGTGAGAATATGTCTTAAATACATAACATCAATCTTTATTCATATTTCTTTATTTATCTTTATTGTCAGTAAGTAGAAGTGGTAGAAATGACAGTGGACCGTGACGTCACTCAGCTCACTTGTGTTGTTTTTTAAAGACCGCCGGTTTCGGGGGGGGGGGGGGGGGGGGGGGGATTAGTTCTCAGAAGAAAAAAAAAACATCAATCAGATTAAAAGCATGAAGGGTTACACATAGTTGTGTGTCGTTACGTTTTGTATTATCTCAGCTTAAATTTAGCTTCTTCTTCTTCTTCTTCTTCTTCTTCTTCTTCTTCTTCTTCTTCTTCTTCTTCTTCTTCTTCTTCTTCTTCTTCTTCTTCTTCTTCTTCTTCTTCAAGTACCACGTCTGTGGCAGACATCGTTGATCATGGTACGCCATTCATCTCTCTGGTCAGATAACTAATATTAATCTTCTCTTTCTTTGTCACCCAGCTGTTCAAACTATTCAAATACGTTTTTCTTGGTCTACCTTTACTCTTTTTACCTTCTATCTTTCATGTGACAGCAAGATCTTATGTTGATTTAGGTGCCCTAAAATTGCATTTTTCTCTTTCTTATTGTACGAATTAATAACATTTTAGTTTCAGCTTCCTCTAATACTTCTTCATTAGTTTTCTTCTCTGTCCATGAGATTCATATCATCCTTCTAAGAAACCACATTTCTGCTGCCTCCAGTTTATTTCTAGTATCTTCTGTAATTAATTGTCCATCTGAAATTTAGCTAAGATAAATTAAATTGAGCTTTTACATCGTGCAATATCCACTCAACGTGCTCAAAGCTCTTTACAAGAGGTCCCTGGCCAACAGCAACACTTAACATGTAGAAAGAGACATGACGCCTGTTAGGCGATATTACATTTTTCTTTTTGGACAGAAACAAGGATGTTAACGGCCAGGTATTAATTTTACACCTGAGTACGGTAAGAGAATGTGAGTAAAGAGCCTTTTCCAATGAATCAACTTTGCGCCGAGCGAGGCTCGAACCCTGGACCTTCCGATCAAGACCACAAAACCGCATATTTTGTGTAAAAGCTGAAAAATGATCTCTCTCTGGCTGGAAGATGTTGTGAGTATTTCGGTTAAATGCATAGCGAAAATACAAACGTCTACATTTTTTTTAATTTGTCTCTTTTAAAAAATAGTTGCAGAATATTGTCAGTTGAGGCTGGGAATTTATTTGATTTTTGGTACTCATCATCTAACTCACGTTAATTTAGAGTCACCGCGGCAGTTGATGACACACAACACACACACACACACTCACATACTCACAAACATACTCACACACACACATACTCTCTCACACACACACACACACATACACTCACTCCCTCTATCCGTCTCCTCTCATCACACATGCATACACACAACACACACACATACTCACACACTCTCTCTCTCACATACTCTCCCTCTCTCTCTCTCCCTCTCTCTCTCTCTCACACACACACACACACACACATCCCCTCTATCCCCGTGTCTCCTCTCCTCACCAACTCGTCGATCGTCCATTCCTTACCACGGCTGCTGCTCCCACCTCCTCGACTCGACTCACGACGGAATTGCTGCGCGTGCGTTTCGTGTCATCCGTGTAAAGGTGTTCGATAAAATTTCACTCACATAGACAGTTCTGATTAGGAGGTGGTTATTATTACGATTA
>NC_088368.1:17827139-17832139 GCF_034508935.2 Berghia stephanieae | reverse complement strand
CACACACACACACACACACACACACACAGCAGATGTCATGTCAGCTTGGTTAAAATGCTAAAAATATAATGTTTATTCAAAAATAAACGGGTTAAGTATTTTTTTAAATGTTTTATTGAGAAGAAATAATATATCTATTATTCTTATGATTCGATAAAACCTGAAAATTGATATTGCTGATAATTAATGCGTAGCTTCCTAACACCAATTTGTTGGCCTAATCTGTTTTGCCATTTAACTCACTCAATCCTAAAGATTTCTGCTACTTTTCAAAATTGGGAAAAAAATGTATTTAAAATCAGCGTGTGCATAGATAGTTAGTTTTATTCAACTACGATAAACATGTAAAAACTAAAAACATTATCTTTGATACTACGTCTCAGAAAAATGTAATAAATAGACATGGGATAAAAGTAACCAGGGTGATCTACGGACATAGTCAGTGTTAGGGTTAAGTGAGTTAAATCTCTCTTTACCAGCCATTTTCAGGATTTTCCCAAAAACTTAACACCCAACTAAAAGTAGATTTTCTGTCACCCAAACACAATAGCAGTAAAGTTCTTGCGATACATAGATAATTTATTTAGCAAAACATGCTCTACAACACACTGTTCATTGTCTTTCTTTAAATTTTATGATGTACAAGTGAAATTTGAATAAGAAAAATGTTGGTTGTATCGTAACGAATGTGACGATTTTCCTAGAAATAGTATGCGCTTGGCTCAGAAGCTCACAACATTGCCATTCGAAAGTATAACGGACCAGCACACAAAACTGTGTGTATCCATGAACGTTTCTAGTCGGGTTAATACAGTTCAGTGAGCATTACTGATAAACGCTGATGGCAAAAAATAAAACAATAACAAAGACCTGAGTGACGTCAATTTCGAACTATCTATAGTTGGTAAGGAGAGGGTTAAGGGATAAGGCGCTGATAACCGAACGCAAAGATGGGTTTGATTTAATATCGATACATTGGACAATATTCTGCGTCGGTTTGAGAGTATTTCCATAACAACAACGGGCCCATAGCAATTTGGATTATCAGACCTTCAAAATGTTACACGTCGCCTCGAAATAGCACCGTTTTGAGGTGATAGGCAACAAGATATGTGTACAATGTGACCGAGGTTGTGGTAGCGATTATTTTAGAGATATTTAAAAGTCGATATTTTCATTTAACATAATTTACTTTCGTTTCGTTGGTTTGTTGTGATTATATTATCGATATTACAATATCGATATTTCTATTGTTTACTTTTCATCTTGTTGGTTTGTTGTCTCGTGTAAAAATTAGGGAAAATATCGATTAAATTGTAGTCGGCAAGGGAGGCTATTCCAGGAATAATAATTGAGTAATAATCATTGTTATGAATGAATGAAAAGGAGGGGAGATAATTAAGATGGCCGTAATCAGCTGGGGGAGTGATGAAGTGGCCGGGCGAGGGGGAGGGGGAGGGGGAGGGGAGGAAGAGGTTGGGGGCGGGGGCGGGGCGGGGGGGGGGGGGGGGGGGGAATGGCAAGCCTGTTGAAATAATGAAGCGTGGCGTGTACAAGATGTAAGTTGACATGGTTCGTTTTGATATGAAATTAATGATCCCGGGATAGCTGATTGAAGATGGGGAAGAGTAATACAATATTAATGACGATGATGATGATGGTGATGCTGCTGATGCTGATGATGATGACGTCATTCAAGTCTTCGTTATTGTTTTTTGCCATCCACGTTTATGAGTAATTCTCACTTAACTGTATCATACCGTAGTAGTAGTAGTAGTAGTAGTAGTAGTAGTAGTAGTAGTAGTAGTAGTAGTAGTAGTAGTAATAGTAGTAGTAGTAGTAGTAGTAGTAGTAGTAGTAGTAGTAGTAGTAGTAGTAGTAGTAGTAGCGTATGGCTACACCTCCAAATGTATTTCTTCAATCCAGCTTCTAAAGTCTTCCTCCGCCCTAAGGATGGTTTCATAGCCACCTTCAAGTTTAGTGACTGGACAGTGGAGGACGATGTGATCGCTGGTCTCTGGGGCTGCCTGACATTTCTGGCAGGTATCACTGTTTCCAAGATTCCATCTGCACATATTTGATGCAGTTCTGCCATGTCCAGTTAAGAGGCGGTTTGAGGAAATCCAGTATTTCCTGGCGTTATTGAATGCAGGCACTCTTTTGGTTGGATCTTTAATGATGTTTCCTCCTATCATACCGTTGCCGTCGTTAAGTTATAGATAGTTCGAAGATGACGTCACTCAGGCCTTTGCTATTCTTTTTGCCATCCGAGTTTGTGAGTTGTTCTCATTAAACTGTATTAACCAGACTATAAAAGTTCATGGTTACACAGAGTTTGTGTGTTGGTCCGTTATACTTCCGGATGGCAATGTTGTGAACTCCTTGGCCAAGCGCATTCTATCTATAGTCTGACACTGAGTTGTTGTTCAAAGGAGAATTGGATTCAATAGTCTGATGTCACGCGCCCGGCAACGGCGGCCATCTTGGTTCTAAACAAAGAAAATCTTTACTTTTTATTTTTCATGCTGGCGAAAACTTTTCATTCCCTTTTCATATGCCTTGTGATCAGAATGTGTAAAAGTCAAAACATGATCAAATTGATGGGTTTTTTTCCCTCTGGATACGCTTTTAAGCTCGCCGGAGAAATATTTCATACGGCGTCCGCCATTGTTCCGATAGTTTAGAGCCAGTGTTACTAAGTTACCATACGTCATTAGGAAGGAAGTGACGGTACGACTATTGAATCCTATTGGAGTGATCTATATTCAGGTTGTCGTCCAGCCGAGTCATCAATCACATGACTTGTTGAGGTCCAACGATTGGATATTTCTTAACAAATGTAAACACGCTGATTTGTTTATAAACATTATCAACATACCCATGTGTCAAGCTGAACAAAATGACCAATCGTGATGTTAGATATTATTTCAAAATCTGTGAACACTTTTCACTATGTGGGTCACTTCGATCAACTTTTATTTTGCAATGTGAACAATGACCTCGAACACACGGAAAAGTTATATAGATAGTATGCGCCTGGCCAAGAAGCTCACAACATTGCCATCCGGAAGTATAATGGACAACACACAAAATTTATGTGTAACCTTGAACGTTTATAGTCTGGTTCATACAGTTTAGTGAGAAGTACTCTTAAACGCGGATGGAAAAAAAAAACAATAACAAAGACCTAAGTGACGTCATCTTCGTTCTATATATAGATCATGCCCATTCTCAATCGCCTTGAGGGTGCTGAAACAGTCAAAGATGCAGACGATTAACGGCTGTACCAGTGGGAAGTGACTTTACCATTTCCATGTGCCAGATGGCATCATTGATTTTTATTAAAAAACATTTTTTTTTTTACGATTAACCAGTTAATAACTTTCGTACTCTAGAGAAACGCGGTATTTAAAATATTTGGCCAAAAAACTTTCCTACAAATATCGATCGATTTAAATGACCCTCATCTTGGCAAAAGACTTCAAACCTGGGGCCTCGTGAGTTTTACCACTACTCTCAAGTTTGAGAGTTGTTTTTTTTTTTTTGTTTTTTTTTTTGTTGTTTTTTTTTTTTTTTTTGCCAAGATGAGAGTCCGTCCTTAGAATCGATCGATATTTGAAAGACACGTTTTCTGGCCAAATTTTGAAATACGAGTTTTTTTTTCTCCAGCGTATGGCAATTTACTTGTTAAATCCACAATACAACGATGGCTGCGTTAATCAGTTAAAATATAATTGGCAAAAATATGCACAAATACCCCCCGCCCCCCCTACCTGTCCACACACACACACACACACACACACACACACACACATATATATATATATATGTATGTATATATATACACACACACGCGATTCCATACACACATACAGCCATACATACATACGTACATACACACACATTTACACATCGACAAACAAATTCACACACACATTCTCAGAAATACACCTTCAGCCCCCCCACCCACACACACACACACTTTAAAAAATTACACACATACCCACACATTAATTACACAAATACATCTTCCAAGACACACACACAGATAGAAAGAGAGAGAGAGAGAGAGAGAGAGAGAGAGAGAGAGAGAGAGAGAGAGAGAGAGAGACACAGACACACACACAGATTTTAAATATTAATTCCCTCACAAGCGTGTTTATATATCTAGATGCTAGGTCGGACAAAAGTATTGATTTAATCAACACAAAATGCTAGAAGAAAGGAAGAGTTTTATTTGGTTTTTGGTCTTCCAACCAATAAAGGCCACCATTAGACTTCATCGGCTTCCTTGAAAACAACACCCTTCGTTTAGAACACCAGTTGGAACGAAACTGACGTCATTCGGGGCTTTTCTTCGTCACTGTTTTTAGACAGCCGTTTTAATGAGCAGTTCACACTAACTTCTATCACTCAGACTATAGATGCTATGCAGTTAGTTAAAATGCTCACAACATCAGCCAGCCGGATATAACGTTTTAATGATTAATTGGATTCAATAGTCGGATGTCACGTCGCCCAGCAACGGCAGGCCATCGTGGTTCTAAACAAAGAAAATTGGTACTTTTTATTCTTCATGCTGGCTAGAACTTTTCATATGTCTTGTGATCAGAATGTGTAAAAGTCAAAACATGATCAGATTTATAATGTTTTTTTTCCCCTCTGGATACGCCTTTATGCTCGTCGAAGAAATATTTCATAAGAGCGTCCGCCATTGTTTCGATAGTTTAAAGTCAGTTACTAAGTTACCATGCGTCAATACCAGGGAAGTGACGTCACGACTGTTGAAGCGTATTCACACTAACTCCTATCACTCAAACTATAGATGCTATGTAGTTAGTTAAAATGCTCACAACACCCGCCACTCGGATATTATAACGTACCGACACACATATCGGTGTGTAATCTAGAATGTTTATAGTCTGATTGATAGAAGTTAGGGAGACGTTATCACGAAAATGACTGTCTAACAGCAACAACAACTTGCTGAGTGACGTCAA
>NC_088368.1:17807139-17822139 GCF_034508935.2 Berghia stephanieae | reverse complement strand
ATTGACATTTCAATCCTGGTATTTTATCTTTGCATATATATAATATATATATATATATATATATATATATATATATATATATATATATATATATATATATATATATATATAATATATATATATATATACATACATATATATATATATATATATATATATAATATATATATATATATATATATGTGTGTTGTGTGTGTGTGTTGTGTGTGTGTGTGTGACCCGTCGACTCAAAACGGTATCATACTGGAATGAACACGATGTTTACAAATTTAATTGATTTTTAGCTTAAAACCCACAAAATATTCAGTTAAAAATAAATGACTCATTTCTGGATATTGAACTTTTCGTAGTTTTGGTCTTCTTAAACTTACTTGCTTAATTATCAATACTTAGTGATCGTTTCCAGCAGAGGTTCTTACAGATCCTCTTCATTGGATTTCAGTTGTTCTTTAGCTGGACTTGAAGAACCCTAAGCACATCCTTCCTATTTTTTTAAAATCAGTTTGACTTCAGCTTTTATATAGCCCAAAAAATCCACTAAACGTGTTCAAGGCGCTTTAAAAGGGGTCCCTGGCAAACAGCAACATGTGATATGTAGAACGAGACATGACACCTTTTAGGCGATATTACAATGGGTTTTTTTTCCGACAGACATACAACGCTGTTAACGACCAGGTACTCATTTTACACCTGAGTACGGTGAGAGGATTTGAGTAAAGAGCCTGTTTTTTTCTTCCAAGGACTCAAGCATGCGCTGAGCGAGGCTCGAACCCCCAGGACCTTCCGATCCGAAAGCGAGTGTCATACCACAACAATCACATACCCGCGCTTTAGAACTCAAATGTTTTCTCCATCTTGTTCATTCCAAGTTGATACCTTGTCCAGACAACGTGTCACAAATTAAATGTACTAGAGTGGTTTTCCAAAACTCCCTAACTACGTTTTTCCCCCATTGTGAGATATTGTGCATTATTTCCCCTAAAATTTCTCATCCGGTCTATTATTTTATCATATTTAAACTTCAATTCACACAAATCTAAGGACCTTCTTGGGCCATTTGATGCTTAAAATCAACTTTACATTTCAATTTATTTCATGGATGGAAAATCTTGAAAACTAGAAAAATCGAGTTAACCCTCTCCTTACCACCTACAGCAAAATTGACACATTTGTTATGATACAATATACATTTTTTTTTCTTATTCAGATATATTTTGTACATCATAAAATTTGAAGAACGATATTTATTTGATTAATAAGAACGTAATGTTGTTTTGTAGAGAGATTGTTTGTGTTTAAAAGAACAATATTTTTGCTGGACAGCCAGCCATGCCATTTTGGGAAAATACTGAAAATGATCGGTAAGGAGAGAGTTAAAGTTTACGTGTCAATTTATCTCATAAATGGCAAATCTCAAAAAGTAGAACAATCGAGTTAACGAGTTTTGTGGAAAACCATCCTTCGAATTAATATTATCATCATTTTATGAGACTATGACAACGAGTCACTCCTGATTTCACCGACGTTTCATTCAAAAGCCAAAAACAATGTCTTTCTATTCTGACAAACCAACAATAATAAAATGTAAATCTATTTTACAATGAATATAAAATGAAAATCGTTTTCCGAGTCGTAACCGCAAACATTATATTATAATAATTTGATATAGTTTGGATGCTGAATTATAATAAAGGTCACGAGATGTCTACACACACACACACACACACACACACACACACACACACACACATATATATATATATATATAGGAGATGGGATTAGCGGAAGAGTAGCGTCCCTTGATTGGACGTCACCCATAGTCTGTGACGTCACTGGCGGAAAAGTTATTAGAGAGAGAACGTCATGTTGGTTGTGCGCATACGTCTCTCGTCCTCTCCGGTGACGTCCAATCAAGGGACGCTACTCTTCCGCTAATCTCATTCCCTCTATATGTATATACACATACCCAAATATAATGTAATCATATTTTTTATGAAAATGAAAATCAAATTAAGAAACGAAGGAGCAGGCACTGGTGTGAGATAAAGATCTGGACGAGTGTGTATGAAACAGTCACAGACAGACAAAGCAAGAAGGAAATATACAAGAAGAAAACAAAAATTCCCAGAAAATCAGTGTATAGATAGTTCGAAGATGACGTCAATCAGGTTTTTTTTAATTGATTTTTGCCATCCGCGATTATGAGTAATGCTCACTGAACTGTATTAACCTGACTATAAACGTTCATGGTTACACACAGTTTTGTGTGTTGGTCCGTTATACTTCCGGATGGCAATGTTATGAGCTTCTTAGCCAAGCGCATACTATCTATAAACGTTCATGGATACACACAGTTTTGTGTGTTGGTCCGTTATACTTCCGGATGGCAATGTTATGAGCTTCTTAGCCAAGCGCATACTATCTATAAACGTTCATGGATACACACAGTTTTGTGTGTTGGTCCGTTATACTTCCTGATGGCAATGTTATGAGCACTCTTAGCCAAGCGCATACTATCTATACTACGGCTGGAGATCGAACCTCAGACCTTCTGATTACCGATGAGACGTACTTGCTACCATAACACAATCTTTTTTGAGAGAGCCCCTGTTGTGTCTCATTTGTAGTCAAAAAGTCTCAAGTTCGATCCCCAATCGAGGTCAGACTGATTTTTTGGGGATTTATTTTGTCTTGTATTTTTTTTTTTTTCCTTGCTTTTTCTCACGGTCACGATTTCATGCACACTTGTTCAAATGTGACCCTTCGTCTCAAAACGGTATTATGTCGGGATGGACCAGATACTTAAAAAGTCAATTAACGTCAAACTGGTCAAAAATATGAAACGTTGGTATTATTTAGCACAGTAAAATATGATATTCCTTCTCCTCTATAAAGCAAACAAACTCAACTTTAAGTCTGATATTTCTGGCTACAAATTCAATGTTCAGCATCTTAATCATCACAACTTAATACTGTTTTGAGGCGAAGGGTCACAAATATTTAAAAACTTTTTTTATATTTCTGTCGGACAAACTTTACCCTTTTGAGACGAAGGGTCACAAATATTAAATAACTTTTTTTTTATTTTTTTCTGTCGGACAATCTTTACCCTCTAACCTTTTGTCATAGCCTCATAATGTGATATTAATATAATATTTTATGTGTTCAGGAATTGTAATGATCATTGCCATGCTTTTAGAATGATGAACAATTGACGAGTGGTTTTCTAAAAACTCCCTAACTACGTTTTTCCAAATTTTGAGATATTGTGTATTATTTCCCCTAAAATATCTCATTCGGTCTATTATTTTATCATATTTATTTAAAAATCAAATTAATATCAAATCTTGGGAAAGTTTGTTTTTTTTGCCAAATGATGCTTAAAATAAAGTTTACGTTTCAATATATTTATCACATGGAAAAAAAAACTCAAAAAGTATTTTTAAAAATCGATTTAACGAGTTTTGGGAAACCCGGTTTCAATTTATTTGAAATGATGTAACATTGCATTTGTACTGACCTGCCAGGGAGAGCTTTTAGAGGGGAAATGAATTTCCTTTTATATAAAAGAATGAATGTTTCATTTCATGTTGCATGTCATATTATTCCATGTGTATCAACAAATTATGTTAATCGAAGAATGAGGAGAAAAATAAAAAATTGAAAGCCTCATAATTGCCATTCTCTGTATAAACTCATATTTAAAAAATTTGGCCAGAAAAACTCGTCCTTCAAATATCCATCAGTTTAAATGACACTCGTCTTGGCAAAAACCTCTCAAACCTGGGACTTCGCGAAGTGTCATGTTTGAGAAATTTTGCCAAGATGAGGGTCATTTAAATCGATCGAAATGTGAAGGACAAGTTTTCTGGCCAAATTTTTAATTATGAGTTTTTACAGAGTACGGCAGAATAAATTGTTCTTGGACAAATAGAAATAAACTTCAAAGAAGATTTTTGAGGAGAAAAAAAAAGAAGATAAATTTCATTCAAATTTTTTTCACGGAATACGGAAATGGAGCCTTTTAATTGGGTTTTCGTCAAATAGAAATAAACATAATAAATGGCTTTGCGGAAATGGTGTGCTATGAATCACTTTTCAAAGATCAAGCTTTGCTACTAATTATATAAAAAAGGGATCTTTTGAATTTCTTGGTTTCGATGGTATCGAGTAATACATCGTTTGCAATGAATTTAAATGTGTGTGTGTTTTTGTGTGTGTGTGTGTGTGTGTGTGTGTGTGTGTGCGTGTGTGTGTGTGGGGGGGGGGGGGGGTAAACAAATCGTGAGTTGTATTCAACAGTACAACCAATGGAATCACTTGTTTCCTTGACCACTACTAACGACAACTCACTAGACGCTGCACAAAAATAAAAACGGACGCTGCACAAAACTAAAAACGACGTCAAAAGTTTAGTCCAAGTGGCTCCCAGCGCTCGGCCATACGTTAATGATGGCTACCGTTAAAGTCGATGATACAGTTCTATTCTACTGTTCAGCAAGCTCTGTCTTTGCAAATATTCAACAATATGAATAATTTGATATATTATATTTAAAAAGTCTCCCCTCTACCAAACCCCCTACGAGAACATTATTAAAAAAGTCTCCCCCCTCCCAAACCCCCTACTAGAACTATATATATATATATATATATATATATATATATATATATATATATATATATATATATATTAATTTTGAGGATGTAGGAGCTTTCGGAAGGCCTCCCAATGTGTATCCACTCACCCCCCCCCCCCCTCCCTTTTCTCCTTGAGCGTGACACACTGCTGGGTGGTACAACAACACAGCCTTAAGCGGTAAATAACTGACATTCTTTCAAATCCAAACAAAAACTCTTATTGTTTATTTATTTCTTACGAAAGCTATGACCTACTAATAAAACCCCATTCAGGAAGTCGCCATAAGCCTTACCATGACAGCTGCTGTGAGCTGTGATATTATCAACCAAATATTATTGGCATTCCTGGCAAACTTTTCTATCATAATTTTGGCCAGAAAATTTTAAAGCTTAAAAAGTCGGATTAGAAATCTCTCCTAACTTGAGTTTGAGTCTAAAAAATTAGATTTCTTTGAATTCTCAAGTGTGAAAACAATTTTGAAAATTTTAGATAATATAAATCGATAAATCTTTGAGTTTTAAGTTTTCTGGCTAAACTATATTTTTAAAAAAGATTGGTTGTCTTTTCCGTGAGTAGTACAGACTGTGTTATAGTTTTAAGTCAATACTATCAGGATTAACGACTATCGAAGTAACACGGGTGATGATATTGTTATTATTATTATTAACGGTAACTATTTAACACATCTGGTGACGTAAATACACACACATGTTATACACTCACACCTATCAACTAGTTGTTGCTATGTGTGTATCTATCGATTCGTCAGCTATAGTATAACATTTATTATAATAATAACTACGAGTAAAACTTGCACATGTTATTGTGTGGCATTTAGTGGCCGGATGGGGCGGGAAGGTTTAACTCATTCATTCACCATGAGACCAAAAGTTTATAAAATTTTTAAAAATAAATAAAGAATAATTCAATCAAAAACAAACAAACAAATGGCGACCAAATAAACACACAAAAAAGAAAGATAACTTGAAAAAGGGGAGATAACTAACAAACCAAGATGTGAACAAGTGCCACAGGTGCCTATAACTCTTCTTGTTTTGTTGTATCTACTTACGATAGAAAATTATGCGTGTAACAAACGATGGGCGGGGGGCAGTGAAGGACATTGATGATATGGGTTTAAGTAAAACAGACGTCAGTTCTATCTGCCAGACTAACCGTGCAAAACACACACACACTCACACACACACACACACACACACACACACACACCCACACCTACAAACCTTGTGTTACCTTAAACGTTTGTAGCAGAGACTGAATGATAACACTGATGCGAAACTTGTGGAGTGGCAATAAATAGGTGTTTAATAACAGACGATGTATATATCTATCTAATATCTATGTCACGCCGTAGTGTCATGTCTGTCTGTCAACATCCTCAATCTCGCTCAAATTTGGCTCAGACATTCGCAGCTTTTCTATCTTCAGTTGGGTGATTACTTATCACCTTAAAATTCTCTCTAACATTGTCTGTCAAACTGCCTCGATATTATATTAACCGCTTTCATTATCGCTGGTTTTTAATCCGTTATTTGGGGAAAAGCACCTAGTTAAGAATTTAACCAGAAAACTCGTCCTTCAAATATCGATCGATTTAAGTGAAGCTCAACTTGGCGACAAAAACAAACAAAACAAAACAAACAAACAAACAAAAAAAAACAAAACCCTCTCATACACGAGGCCTCTTGATGAATGTAAACACACTGCTTTGTTTATGTAAGTTGTAAACACACCCATTGGTCAAGCTGAACTTTTTACGAGTTTTGTTATGTTGGATATATTTCGAAAACTATGAACACTTTTTATTGTGTAAGTTATTATGAGCACATTTTAAAATTTGACTTTTGACTCGAGTACATGGAAAAATAGTATGGATCGTTCCATATTGAACTGTTTATCCACCCACCAGACATAACAGACTTAAAACTTTAATTTTTTGCACGTAGCTTCAGTGTATTTATTGTACGATTGATATTCTACTTGAAAACATTCATATCATCAATACCTACTTAATTAATCCTTTTCGGGCCTTGAGGCACATCCGGCATCCATGAGACATTTTCATTTTTTGTTGTTGTTTTTTTTTTTTTTTTTTTTTTTGCGGTCGGCTGATTTTGCAGGGGCTGTATTCCAGGACATGCCTGCTTCCTTTATCTCTTTATCCATTGTCCTTTGCCGGGTCTGTTCGTAGCCTTCGTAAAGTTATAGCCTGGCACTGGCCAAAAAATGACGTCAAAATGCCAGTCCTTGGCCACAAAAGAAAACAAATCGTGAGTTGTATTCAATTGTTCAATCCACCAATGAAATAACCCGTTTCCTTGAAGTCTACTAACGACAACTCACTAGACGCTTCACAAACCTAAAAAATGACGTCAAACTGCCAGTTTGGGTCTCCCCCGCTTTCTCTTCCCATCTGCTGTCCAGTGCTCATAGCGCTTTGCATGGGGTCCCTGGCCAACAGCAATGCTTAACATGTATTTTCGGACAGACAACGCTGTTACCGGCCAGGTACTCATTTTACACCTGAGTACGGTGAGAGAATGTGAGTAAAGAGTCTTTTCCAAGACTCAACTATCCGCCGAGCGAGACTTGAACCCAGGACCTTCCGATCCGAAAGCGAGTATCGTACCACAAGACAATAATATAGCTTGCACACCTACAAAAATAAGTTATATAAACAAACAAACAAACACACACATATGCAGGATAAGAAGCAAATGTGCTGTTTACATTTCGTACACGTTGATATGACCACGCCCGCTAACACACACACACACACACACACACACACACACACAAACATTTATACGTGATACAAACACACACACACACACACACACACACACACACACACACACACACTCGTACAATACTCGTATTCCTCAGCTCGTGAAGAGCCTTTTCCAAGAACTCAAATTGTATACGCCGGCCGCTCAAATCGGAACTCGAACAAAGGACCTTCCGCTCCGAGGGCAAGTGTCACACCACTAAACCATATTTCCGTATCCAAGCCTTAACACGGTTTCGAGACGATTTTAAACAAAAATATCCACCACGGCATTATAAGATACCGTCGCCTAGGCATTCCATGGAGGAATATAGATAATCCATCAAACAAGTTGTCTGATGTCAACAGGAATCACCCATGTTGTTCAAGTGAGCTAATTGGGCGTTAATAATCTTAACCAGGGGAGAGAAAAAAATGAAAGTGCCTGAAACGGGGCTCGAACCCGGGACCTTCGTAAAGTTATGGCCTGACACTGACCAAAAAAATGACGTCAAAATACCATCTTTTGCCACAAAAGAAAACAAATCGTGAGTTGTATTCAATAGTTCAACCAATGAGATAACTTGTTTCCATGGGCTCTACTAACGACAACTCACTAGGCGGTGCAAAAACCAAATAATGACGTCAAACTGCCAGTCCTTTTGGGTTTCAGTGTCAGGCTATATTATAACGATGGCGACGCTCGAACCCGGGACCTTCCGGGTCATAGTGCAATGCCTTAACCACTCGACCACTTCGCCCCTTGGTAGAGACGAATGAGTCACGTTGTTATTTACAAAAGAAACAAAGATTGAAAAATAAGATAAAAGTTCAGGAAGAAGCCATCCAAACGCCAGACCAAAACACCAAAAGTGTACTCGATGTAACCGAGTCGAGTCGGGTGACCAGGTTGTTGATTTCGGTGTCAAATTGGATTTTAAGACTTTTGGCATGGTAAAAAAAGCTGGATATATGTGCGTAGCCATCGTTATGTTATAGCCTGATACTGAAATCAAAAAGGACTGGCAGTTTGACGTCATTATTTTGGTTTTTGCACCGTCTAGTGAGTTGTCATTAGTTGTGCTCATGGAAACAAGTTATTTCATTGGTTGAACTATTGAATACAACTCACGATTTGTTTTCTTTTGTGGCAAAAGACTGGCATTTTGACGTCATTTTTTTGGTCAGTATCAGGCCATAACTTTACGAAGGCCACGGTGTATGTGTCTGGTAGAAATTGATCAAAAGTGATTAAATTATCCTCGTTTAATTAGACTCACGCACATACAAGGGGCGCAGAATTGACCAGCTGGATGTCATCCTGAACTGGCCAGGCACGGTGAAAGTTCCATTGATGCGTAATGAGAAAATAAAATATATAAAAAAGACAACCATTTTCATCCCGTTTTAGCATGTAATAAAAAACAACAACAAACAAACCAAAAAAAAAAAAAGAGAAGAGAATAGAAAAATAACTAAAACAAAACAAAACCCCCAAAAATATAAGTAAACAAGTCAAGAAAAAAAACAAAAACAAGAGAAAAAAAAAAAAACAACAACTACAAACAATTAGCATGTTTTCAGAACAATTGGTATATTGATACATGTCAGGTTTGGCATTTTATGTAAAACTTATATGGCAACCCTGTAAAGCAGTCTTATAATATTATGATAGAGTTTCTAGTCTGTCTGCTGGTTGAAAATACAATAGTTTTATTCCAGTCACGTCACTACTATGCTAAAGAGACTAATATTACATTAGTGTGTATCATAAATAATTGAATAAATAAGTTTTAAAAATATATATAAGTAAATAAATAAACAAATGAATAAAAAAATAAAACAATAAATTAAATGAAAAGAAAGAAAACTACACAATAATATGAAAAATGAATACATCGCATTCAAATAAATAAATAGTACTTAAATAGATTTATGAATGAAAAAAAAAAAAGAAAAAGTATGAATATTTATAAAAATGAATAACGAAATGAATATATAACTAAATGAATAGGTGAATAAGTAGATAAATGAGTAAATAGTTAATTTACAAAAGGATACAAGACTACAATCCCAGACTTCAGACAGTCCTTACCGTTCTCTATAAAATAACACACAATTCACGTTCGTAAAACCCTCTCCTTACAAACAACGATAGAATGCGCTTGGCCAAGGAGTTCACAACATTGCCACCCGGAAGTATAACGGACCAACACACAAAACTGTGTGTAACAATGAACTTTAATAGTGTGGTTGATACAGTTAAGTGATTATCACTCACAGACGCGGATGGCAAAATACAATAACAAAGGCTTGAGTGACGTCATCTTCGTTCTATCTAAGGAAAATCGTCACATTCGTTACGATACAACCAACATTATTCTTATTTAATTTTCTCTTGCGCATCATAAAATTTATTTAAAGAAAATGAACAGTGTGTTGTAGAGCATATTTTGCTTAAGAAAATATGTATCGCAAGAATTTACTGCTATTGTGTTTAAGAGATAAAAAAATATATTTTTATGTTAGTTTGGTGTGAAGTTTTGGGGAAAATCCTGAAAATGGCTGGTAAGGGGAGAGTTATATCATCATAGGGAGATTTCGTCTTGCTATACAATCTATCTATTTCAAGAATAGACTGGAGTCACTCAGGGCGTTAGCCGGCGCAGTGCAGCGTCCCTACAACCACGAAGATTCAATATCTTACTAACAAATAAAGAAATAAAGGTTTGTTGTTTTTAAAAAAAATTCCCAAACAACTAAAAACCGAGCAGCGATGATAAAAACCCTAGATAGCTTTTAAAGTGGGCTCTGGAGTTGCTCGTTTGCTTACTTGTTTGTTTGTTTGTTTGTTTGTTTGTTTGTTATATTATTTCATTCATTAAATCACACCCTCCCCCCCCCCCTTCCACCCCATCCCCCTCCCAACCACCCTCTTCCACCCCCACTAAAATAAACCAAAAAAAAAAAAAAAACCCAAAAAAAAGCAACAACAAAAAGACCCCCCCCCCCCTCCTCCACTCATCCCTGCCCCCCTCCCACCCCCACTAGAACAAATTAAAAAAAAAAATAACAAAAAAAAAACAACTCAAAAACAACAACAAAAAGACCCTCCCCCCCCCCCCCTCCTCCACTCATCCTCCCCACCTCCCAACCACCCCCTCCCTACCCCACTAAAACAAACAAAACAACAACAAAAGTACGAGTACGAGTACAGACCAGTATTGATTGGATGCCTACGATACTCCAGCACTCTGAACTCATCCCTCATCCCACCAAAGAGAAAAGTTTCCCCCCAGACAACCAGCTATAAATCTTTCATCTTCTTTTAGGCGTGTGTGGCCACTACAGGCCATCTCCATCATAACTAACAAAGTCTTCTCTTAAATCAAATAATAATATTATTTCGGTATCGTCCGATCTAGATTCTAAGCTGGGGATATAAAAAAGTTAAACAAAAAAAAAAACAAAACAAAAACAAAAACGAACAGGTTCTATTTCTTTTTCACTGTGCAATGAATGGGTTGCTGGGTCTTTCTCGGGCCTAGTGAATGTTACTCTGTCTTAGATTATGATGATGATGATGATGATGATGATGATGATGATGATGATGATGATGATGATGATGATGATGATGATGAGGATGATGATGATGATAGAAAGAATCTTCAAGAATAATTTTAGACGAGAGAAAAAGTAGCAGTAGTAGTAGTAGTAGTAGTAGTAGTAGTAGTAGTAGTAGTAGTAGTAGTAGTAGTAGTAGTAGTAGTAGTAGTAGTAGTAATAGTAGTAGTAGTAGTAGTAGTAGAAGAAGAAGTAGTAGAAGTAGCTTTGCTAAGAAATTCATAACATTGCCATCCGGAAGTATAACGGCCCAACACACAAAACTATGTGTAACCATGAACTTTTATAGTCTGAATAATGCAGTTTAGTGAGAATTACTCATAAACGCGGATGGCAAAAGGCAATAACAAAGACCAGAGTGACGTCAACTTCATTCTATCTTTTTCTATAGTTTACCGGAGAAGAAGTATAGATAGTTCGAAGATGACGTCACTCAGGTCTTTGTTATTGTTTTTTTGCCATCCGCGTTTATGAGTAATGCTCACTGAACTGTATTAACCTGACTATAAACGTTCATGGATACACACAGTTTAGTGTGTTGGTCCGTTATACTTCCGGATGGCAATGTTGTGAACACCTTGGCCAAGCGCATACTATCTATAGATAGTTCGAAGATGACGTCACTCAGGTCTTTGTTATTGTTTTATTTGTTGCCATCCGCGTTTATGAGTAATGCTCACTGAACTGTATTAACCCGACTATAAACGTTCATGGATACACTCAGTTTTGTGTGTTGGTCCATTATACTTCCGGATTGCAATGTTATGATCTTAGCCAAGCGCATACTATCTATAGATCATAACATTGCAATCCGAAAATTCTATCTATAGATAGAATGCGCTTGGCCAAGGAGTTCACAACATTGCCATCCGGAAGTATAACGGACCAACACACAAACTCTGTGTAACCATGAACTTATATAGTCTGGTTAATACAGTTTAGTGAGAACAACTCACAAACGCGGATGGCAAAAACAATAACAAAGGCCTGAGTGATGTCATCTGCATACTATCTATTGGCAACATCAGGTCATGAGCATAATAATGGCCCTGAAAACTCTGTTACTTATCCAAAAAATTCGTCATAAAAGAGGACGGAAATCACGGGGGAAAGCTTGCTTATGAGTTGTAATCAATAGCTTAAAATTACTCACAAATATGGATGGCAAAAACACTATCGTGAGTTAGTTGTATTCAATAGTTCAACCAATGGGACCACTTGTTTCCATGAGCACTACTAACGACAACTTACTAGGCGATACAAAAACCAAATAATGACGTCAAAATGCCAGTCTTTTTGGCTCTCAGTGTCAGGCTATAGATAGTATGTGCTTGGCTTAGAAGCTCATAACATTGCCATCCGGAAGTATAACGGACCAACACACAAAACTGTGTATCTATGAACGTTTATAGTCAGGTTAATACAGTTTAGTGAGCATTACGCATAAACGCGGATGGCAAAAAAAAACAATAACGAAGACCTGAGTGACGTCATCTTTGTTCTGTCCAAAGAATCATCATTTGTTTCCTTGAGCACTTCTAACAACAACTCTCGTTCCGTTTGCGAGTGCTCTTCCTATAGACACTTAGATAACCACGCCTTTCGGACAGTCGTCACAATATTACTTATAAAAAATGGCAAGGTTTGGTAAATATAGCGAACTACATATGTTTTACTATTGGTATATGTGGCTAAGTAAAATACCCACTGTTCTACCGCCTGATCAATAGAACCAACAAAGAAAATTGGACGTTTATAATATGATCGAGAAAATCGTGCAATAACTAGTCACTCATCTGGCGGTATAAAAATAATAACAATAATCAGATTGAGGTCGATTTCTTCCACGTTATAGATAGAATGCGCTTGGCCAAGGAGTTCACAACATTGCCATCCGGAAGTATAGATAGTTCGAGGATAACGTCACTCAGGCCTTTGTTATTGTTTTTGCCATCCGCGTTTGTGAGTTGTTCTCACTAAACTGTATAGATAGAATGCGCTTGGCCAAGGAGTTCACAACATTGCCATCCGGAAGTATAACGGACCAACACACAAACTCTGTGTAACCATGAACTTTTATAGTCTGGTTAATACAGTTTAGTGAGAACAACTCACAAACGCGGATGGCAAAAACAATAACAAAGGCCTGAGTGACGTCATCTGCATACTATCTATAATGTTACCTACTCTTCGGCCGGCTGTTATATATCACTTACAAAACAACTGAGATATAATCCAAATAGTAACAATTCACTGGAAATTTGCCCCTTAGATAAATCGATGGGGATATATATATATATAATATATATATATATATATATATATATATATATATATATATATATGTATATATATATATATATATATATATATATATATATATATATATATATATATATATATATATATAATCGATGTAGACTGATTCCAACATCGAGGTTTATATTACAACAATAATTGCTCTATTGTTACGTGCCGAGCACTAATACTTGTATCTAACACGATTCAATATATATAATATATATATATATATATATATATATATATATATATATATATATACATACATATAATATATATATATATATATAATATATATATATATATATATATATATAATATATAATATAAATGGGATCACACACTTATATGTGGCCAAAACATATGTTTCTGTGGCTTTCATCCACGTCGTCAGTTGGCATATTGTCCGCAGAATATATATATATATATATATATATATATATATATATATATATATATATATATATATCTATATATATATATTAGATACATGAGATAATAAGGGGAGAGAGAGAGAGAGAGTGAGACAGAGACAGAGACAGAGAGAGAGAGAGAGCGAGAGAGAGAGAGAGGAAGAGAGAGAGAGAGAGTGAGAGAGAGAGAGAGAGAGAGAGAGAGAGAGAGAGAGAGAGAGAGAAGGCAGACAGAAGAGACAGACACAGGAGCACAGAGAATCAGTTGAAGATTGGAGTTCTTACAAAAAAAAAGACCAAAAAAATAAGACAATTCAATTAAAATGAAACACTACCTCAAAACAAACACCACTCTTGTTAAATACAGACGTATAAAGGGTTATAGAAATTTAATAAGAGATTGGTAAAATAACATTATAGAAGACAAAAAGAAGGAAGTAGCCGATATGAGACAGACCCACACCATCCTGCTACTCATACCCACCTCCCCCTCTCCCCCCCCCCCCTTCCCGCACACACACACATACACACATACACACACAAAATTACAGACACAAACGTATTGTGCATTAAGATAGCGCAATATCTACTCACCATACTCAAAGAGTTTTACAAGAGGTTCCTAGCCAACAACAACACGTATGACGCCTTTTAAGCTAAATTACAATTTTTCAGAAAGGCAAAGCTGTTAACAGCCTGGTACTCATTTACACCTAAGTACGGTGAGAATATGTGAGTTTAAAAAAGCCTTTCCAAGGACTCAACTATGCCCCCCCCCCCCCCCATTCAGAGCAGGGCTCGAACCCCAGGACCTTCCAATCCGAAGGCGAGTGTCAAATTTTAAGACCACACAGGACTAAGACAAGCTTGTTTGACACTGGCCAAGGAGGAAATGGTACGTGACTTTATGCACTGGACGAATAACCGAATTGTTCGTACGTCTCTATTTTGCATCATGATATTGAGACAAAACAAAATCGTCAAGACAGTCGAATAGACACTCCAATATTTTTCTAGACACCTACGTACGTATCAAAACATAATATAGTAGAAGTGGGAGGGGTTGGTGTATGTACTGAAATAAACACTGTTAAAAACTGACGTACATTGGTTCAGACATTAAAAAAATTGTTTAATTTATTATTATCATAATAAAATGAAAAAGACGCCTATGATGATGATATTATATTTTGATTGAGAACAGGAAGTTTTGTTTCTTATGCTCCGAAAACCTT
>NC_088368.1:17789639-17794639 GCF_034508935.2 Berghia stephanieae | reverse complement strand
GTAGCCATCGTTATGGTATAGCCTGACACTGAAACTCAAAAAGACAGGCATTTTGACGTCATTATTTGGTTTTTGCACCGCCTAGTGAGTTGTCGTTAGTAGAGCTCATGGAAACAAGTTATTTCATTGGTTGAACTATTGAATACAACTCACGATTTGTTTTCTTTTGTGGCAAGACTGGCATTTTGACGTCATTTTGTGGTCAGTGTCAGGCCATAACTTTACGAAGGCCACGGTTATACCGGTTGGAGATGATTGGTTATAGATAGAATGCGCTTGGCCAAGGAGTTCACAACATTGCCATCCGGAAGTATAATGGACCAACACACAAACTCTGTGTAACCATGAACTTTTATAGTCTGGTTAATACAGTTTAGTGAGAACAATTCACAAACGCGGATGGCAAAAAACAATAACAAAGACCTGAGTGACGTCATCTGCATACTATCTATAGATAGAATGCGCTTGGCCAAGGACTTCACAACATTGCCATCCGGAAGTATAACGGACCAACACACAAACTCTGTGTAACCATGAACTTTTATAGTCTGGTTAATACAGTTTAGTGAGAACAACTCACAAACGCGGATGGCAAAAACCATAACAAAGGCCTGAGTGACGTCATCTGCATACTATCTATAGATCGCCCTCATTGAGGATGATATTATTCGCGTAAAGTAAACTAGGAACCCAAAAGGTTCCCGAGTTCGACTACCCGCCGCGCTGTGTGGCCTAGAGCAAGTCACCTTACCTTGGCTCACTTTGCGGCGCTGCTGCACTGCACTGCGGCTAACGCCTGGGTTATTCCAGTCTACTCTTGGAACTGAACCTGGAAAAAATTTTCCCCTCAGGGGAATTATTTTTTTATGTGAGTGATGCGATGTAATAATGGGCACGATCTATATTCCCTTTCCATGTGCTCGAGGTCATTGGTCACATTGCAAAACGGGCTCAAAATGACCTACATAGTGAAAATGGGTCATTTTGTTCAGCTTGACACATGGGTAAATTTACTATTTTCATAAACAAAGCAGCGTGTTTACATTTGTTTAGAAATGTCCAATCGTTGAACCTCAACAAAACATGTGATTGATGACTCGGTTGAACGAAAACATGAATATAGATAGTATGCAGATGACGTCACTCAGACCTTTGTTATTGTTTTTGCCATCCGCGTTTGTGAGTTGTTCTCACTAAACTGTATTAACCAGACTATAAAAGTTCATGGTTACACAGAGTTTGTGTGTTGGTCAGTTATATTTCCGGATGGCAATGTTGTGAACTCCTTGGCCAAGCGCATTCTATCTATAGAACACTCCCATTGATTGGTATTCCCGCAGAATCTACAATGAAATGTGCTCTACAGGCGCTTCGGAGACAAAGCTGACAACGATGCAAAGACGAAACCACTGCGCATGCGTCATCAATTTTTAAATTATTGTTTTTTTAAACATCGACACAACATTTCTATTTCAGTCAAATCCCTACCGATTTATTCTTGTTACGTTCTCCATTCATTATTACCATCTGTCCATCCTTGTGTCCAGTGTCCTGTGTCCACCACACTGGTCACTCACTCATCGATCGGTCACTCACATCCTTTAATTATTTTTCAATGGCCACCACTTCCCTCCCCCCGTCCTCCCCCTGGCCATCAATAGCAGCTTAGTCCCATCGATAACAATTTTCTTTCCATTTCAGTCTATTTATGCTTGGTATGTTAAGTTTTTCTCTCTCATTTAGTCTCTATCTATCTATCTATCTATCTATCTATCTATCTATCTATCTATCTATCTATCTATCTATCTATCTATCTATCTATCTATCTACCTATCTCTCTATCTATCTATCTATCTATCTATCTATCTGTCTGTCTGTCTATCTATCTATCTATCTATCTATCTATCTCTCTCTTTCCTAGCTATCTTTCTATCTCTCTCTCTCTCTCTCTCTCTCTCTCTCTCTCTCTCTCTTTCCTATCTATCTATCTATCTATCTATCTATCTATCTATCTATCTATCTATCTATCTATCTATCTATCTATCTATCTATCTATCTATCTATGTATCTATCTATCTATTTATATCTCCCTGGGCTCATTTGTAATCCCTGCCACTCAAATAACATTAACCCAAATGTAGAGCGATGCCCCGTTGCCCCCATCACACAATCATCCAAAATGCTTTTAGTGTTTGGATGTCCCCCCCCCCCCCCTCCCCCAATCATTTTAAAAAGATAGAAATGCATTTATAAAACACACTGTTCAACCAATTCCTTCTCTTTTAATGTGATTTTTCTTTATGTTTCTCTCTCTATCACTCTCTTCTTCTTCTTCTTCTTCTTCTTCTTCTTCTTCTTCTTCTTCTTCTTCTTCTTCTTCTTCTTCTTCTTCTTCTTTCTTCTTTTTCTTCTCTTCTTCTTCCCTTCCTTCTTCTTCTTCTTTCTTTTCTTCTTCTTCTCTTCTCTTTCTTCTTCTTCTTCTTTCTTCTTCTTCTTCCTTCTTCTTCTTCTTCTTCTTCTTCTTCTTCTTCTTCTCTTCTCTTCTTCTTCTTCTTCTTCTTTCTTCTTTCTCTTCTTCTTCTTCCTTCTTCTTTCTTCTTCTTCTTCTTCTTCTTCTTCTTCTTCTTCTTTCTTCTTCTTCTTCTTCTTCTTCTTCTTCTTCTTCTTCTTCTTCTTCTTCTTCTTCTTCTTCTTCTTCTTCTTCTTCTTTTCTTCTTCTTCTTCTTCTTTCTTCTTCTTCTTCTTTCTTCTTCTTCTTCTTCTTCTCTTCTTCTTCTTCTTCTTCTCTTCTTCTTCTTCTTCTTCTTCTCTTCTTCTTTCTTCTTCTTTTCTTCTTTCTTCTTCTTCTTCTTCTTCTTCTTCTTCTTCTTCTCTTCTTCTTTCTTCTTCTTCTTCTTCTTCTTCTTCTTCTTCTTCTTCTTTCTTCTTCTTCTTTTCTTCTTCTTCTTCTTCTTCTTCTTCTTCTTCTTTCTTCTTCTTCTTCTTTCTTTCTTCTTCTTCTTCTTCTTCTTCTTCTTCTTTCTTTCTTCTTCTTCTTCTTCTCTTCTTTCTTTCTTCTTCTTTCTTCTTCTCTTCTTTCTTCTTCTTCTTCTCTCTCTCTCTCTTCTCTTTCTCTATGTGTCTATCTATCAATATACCTATCTATCTATCCATCTACTTGTCTATGAACTACATATATATATATATATATATATATATATATATATATATATATATATATATATATATATATATATATCCATCCATCCACCCACCCATTCACCCACCCACCCACCCATCAATCCATCTATCCATCCATCCATCCATCCATCCATCCATCCCCATCTCTAATTATCGTATCCCAATGATATCCCCCATAACCTATTTCCAACCCTTTACCAACCCATCCCCCAATACACCAGTATAAATTGCTTATTTTGTTCCTTTCACTCCTCTCTCTATTTTTTCTTTATTAATTTTCCCATCTATTTCGGACCGTCCATCCTCCATCATCAGCTTGTATTGAATATTGACCACGACCGTCAGTCCGTCCGTCCGTCTGTGCGTCTGTCCCAAGCCATTAGATCTTTGGTCACTGCTACGACTTATCTGTCAATATGGCCCGTCTACACACAGCCACCCCCCCCCCCCCCCCCCCCCAATGTGCGGCTATGTGGTCTTGTGGTATGACACTCGCTTTCGGATCGGAAGGTCCTGGGTTCGAGCCTCGCTCTCAGCGCATAGTTGACTCCTTGGAAAAGACTCTTTACTCACATTCTCTCACCGTACTCAGGTGTAAAATGAGCACATGGCCGTTAACAGCGCTGTCTTTGTCCGAAAAAAAAAATAATATCGCCTGACAGGCGTCATGTCCCGTCCTACATGTTAAGTGTTGCTGTTGGCCAGGGACACCTAGTAAAGCGCTTTGAACACGTCTCGTGGATATTGCGCTATATAAAATTCTCTCTCTCTCTCTCTCTCTCTCTCTCTCTCTCTCTCTCTCTCTCTCTCTCTCTCTCTCTTTCTTTCTTTCTCTGTGTGTGTATTTCTCCGTCTGTCCCCCTGTCTATCTACCTATCTATCTATCGATCTACTTACTACCCATCGCTATATCACAATTTTTAAAGCTCAATACCACTAGACCATGTATCTCGTCGCAATGTATCTGTCTGTGTCTGTAATATTTGTACAGTGCTTCACTCGGTGCCCCTTCCATGTGACGTTGCGTCATCGCCTGTGGGGCTCTTGTACCCAGCACATCACTCACGGTATTAACGTTTTGTCTTCTGACAACCCCCCTCCCCCCATACACACACACACACACACACACACACACACACAGAGAGAGAGAGAGAGAGAGAGAGAGAGAGAGAGAGAGAGAGAGACAGACACAAATAATAAAGAAATGATTTTATAGAAAAATATCTGCAGGATCTCTCTCTCTCTCTCTCTCTCCCTCTCTCTCCCCTCCCCCACCCCTCTCTCTCTCTCTGTTCGAATTTATCTCTTCAAAGTCACAAATTATGCTTTTTGGTAAAACACTCACGACATACGCCATTTGGATATAATGTACCAAAGGAAAACTATGTGTAACCTTGAACGTTTATCGTCTAATTGATAATATATGATCTAGTGAGAACTAATCAACAAATCGGCTGTCTAAAACAATAACAAGGAGCTTAGTGGCGCCAATTTCGTTCCTTCTATAGATAGTATGCGCTTGGCTAAGCAGCTCACAACATTGCCATAAGGAAGTATAACGGACCAACACACAAAACTATTTGTAATCATGAACTTTTATAGTCCGGTTCATACAATTTAGTGAGTAAACGTGGATGGCAAAAATAAGCAATAACAAAAAAAAACCCGAGTGACGTCAACTTCATTCTATCTATCTATACATCAGCCTTCCTGAACAGCCTTCGAACAAACCGATCTCCTGATTACTAATTACTTCCCTTTAATCGAACAACCTAATAGACCATCTCAGATTCCTTGACCTTGATAAGATCATATCGGAT
>NC_088368.1:17779639-17787139 GCF_034508935.2 Berghia stephanieae | reverse complement strand
GTGTATGTGTGTATGTGTGTATGTGTGTGTGTATGTGTGTGTGTGTATGTGTGTGTGTGTGTATGTGTGTATGTGTGTGTGTGTGTATGTGTGTATGTGTGTGTGTGTTGTGTGTTGTGTGTGTGTGTAGTGTGATGTGTGTGTGTAGTGTGTAGTGTGTATGTGTGTGTGTATGTGTGTATGTGTGTATGTGTGTTATGTGTGTGTGTATGTGTGTGTATGTGTGTGTGTATGTGTGTGTATGTGGTGTGTGTGTGTGTGTATGTGTGTGTATGTGTGGTTGTTGTGTGTGTATTGTGTGTGTATGTGTGTATGTGTGTGTTGTTGTGCGTGTGTATGTGTTGTGTGTTATGTGTATGTGTGTGTTTTTGTGTGTGTATGTGTGTGTATGTGTGTGTATGTGTATGTGTGTGTGTGTATGTGTGTGTGTGTGTATGTGTGTGTGTGTATGTAACGGTTTGAGTTTAACGGAAAGGGGTGTTAACCCTTTGCCAACCCCCAACCTGGAGGACCAGGTGACTCAAAGATGGGGGAATCACACACCATTACTCGCCTTTTACGACACGCTGGCTTGGCGTTGGGCTATTCTTGACCCTCTCAGTTGAGGGACCCCGGACACCACACGGGGGTCACATTGGAATATGTGCTCAAAATGACCCACATAGTGAAAAGTGTTCACAGTTTTTGAAATATCTCACATCACGATTGGTCATTGTGTGCAGCTTGACATATGGATATGTTTACAACTTTCACAAACAATGCAGCGTGTTTACATTTGTTCAGAGATATCCAATCTTTGGACAACACCAAATCACGTGATTGATGACTTGGTTTGGGCGAAAACACGAATATAGATCGCTCCCATTGGTGGATGAAGCTTGAGAAGAAGGATTGACCTGAAATGTCAATAGTGGTCTCATCCATCACACACCAACCAACTACACATGTCATCTAGGCCACCTCAATCAATACAGCTGTCCTTATGCATCATTAGAGTTAGAGATATGTATTGGATAAACGCTCCACAGCCATCAGAAAAAGGCAGTCATCTTTGATAGGGTCCGTTCCGTGACTTATCCCGGTTTCTGGAGCGTGTTAACTGAGCCATCCTTATCAATATAGCTGTACTTCCGCATCATTTGATGTTTAATGGATAAACGCTCCACAGCGAAAACAAAGAGGCAGTCATTGTCATAAAGCCTTCTTCGACAGAGTCCATGGCTCACCCCGGTTTCAGTAGCTTGTTTGGTGAACCAACCAACTCAATACGTCTATCCTTCTGAATCATTAGATATGTAATAGACATACGGTCCAGAGTCGAAGGGAACAGACAGTTATCTTTGATAGGGTCCATGACTTATCCCGGTTTCCGTAGCGTGTTAGCTGAGCCAGTTTTATCAATGCATTTTTCCCCTTAGGCATCATTAGAGATAGGTAATGCATAAACGCTCCACATCCAACAGGAACAGGCAGTCATCTTCTATAGATAGAATGCGCTTGGCCAAGGAGTTCACAACATTGCCATCCGGAAGTATAACGGACCAACACACAAACTCTGTGTAACCATGAACTTTTATAGTCTGGTCCAGACAGTTTAGTGAGAACAACTCACAAACGCTGATGGCAAAAACAATAACAAAGGCCTGAGTGACGTCATCTGCATACTATCTATATATATATTTCCGGATGGCAATGTTATGAGCCATCCGGAAGTATAACGAACCAACACACAAAACTGTGTGTATCCATGAACGTAGTCAGGTTAATACAGTTCAGTGAGCATTACTCATAAACGCGGATGACAAAAAACAATAACAAAGACATGAGTGCTAGTGACGTCATCTTCGAACTCTCTATATATACATCACATAGACCCCATGTGTGAGTCTGTGTGTTTGGTTTGGTGGGTGTGAGTATTGTATCGTTCCTACATAATAATATCATTATTACTACTCTTTCATTTGACATAACGTGTGATCGGGGTTTACACATCTAGATCTTCTTCTTCTTCTAGGTTCCATGCCTGGTCCAGGCTTCGGATACTGCATGAATTATCTCTCTCCATTCCTCCCTGTCTCTTGCTTTTTCAAACAGCTCTTGGATTGTTAGGTTGGTGAAGCCCTTCAGTTGGTCTATGAGTGTTTTTCTTTGTCTCCCCCGGGCGCGTTTACCAGGTATTTTTCCACAACTTGCCAGGTATTCATTCTTATCTTTCCTTACTATGTGTCCGAAAAAGGATAGTTGTCGATCCACTATTAAGGGCATTAGTTTCCTTTGTTGGTATGTTTGTTTTAGCACTTCTTCGTTCGTTTTGTGTGCAGTATACGATATTCTCTGCATCCTTCTCAAGCACCACATTTCAAAAGCTTCAATGTTCTTTTGTGTTTCTGCATTTGTAGTCCAGCTTTCGCATCCGTATAACAAGATTGGCCACACGTAGCACTTCAAGACTCGGAATCTAATCCCGAACGACATCTGTTTGTTTTTCAAAATGTTTCCCAGGTCCATGAAGGCCTGTTTGGCTTGAGTTATTCTTGCTCGTATGTCTCGGTTACATCTTCCATCTGTTGTCACTATTGAACCTAGGTATTTAAAACTTTCTACGTTGGTAAGTTGCTCGCCGTGAATCGTTATATTGCAGGTGTTGTTGTTTTCGGGGTTTTTCTGTATTACCATGCATTCCGTTTTGGTGATATTCACTTCCATTCCCTTGGCTTCACTATCTACTACCACTTTGTCAACAATCTTTTGAAGTTGGATTTCTGATGTTGCAATGAGTACCGTATCGTCTGCATCTTATATTATTTATGTTGTGACCTCCTACTTTTATTCCTTCCATATTATTTATGCCCCTCATGATTGTTTCTTGGTATAGATTAAACAGATCTGGTGAGGCAACACACCCTTGACGGACTCCTTTCTTAATAGGAATGGAATTTCCTGTAGAGTTTCCGATTTTGATAGATGCCTGCTGGGTGTAGTATAATGTTTGCATGAGTCTGAGGTCTTTCTCATCAGCGCCAATGGAGTGCAGTTGTTTTAGTATTTCTTCGTGGCGTACTCTATCAAAAGCTTTTTTGTAGTCGACAAAACAGAGGTATAGTGGGGTCTGAGCCTGTAAAGCTCTTTCACTTAAAACACGGAGGAGGTATATTGCGTTCCTTGTCCCTCTGTCAGGTTGGAATCCATATTGTTCTTCTGCGATTTCGGGGTTAATCTATTCCTTAGCCTGTTGATAATTATACGCAACAGTATTTTGTTGATGTGGCTTATTAAACTTATAGTTCTAAAATTTTCGCATCTGACTGCACCTGCTTTCTTTGGTATTGCTATGAAAATAGAGTTACAGAGATCTTCTGGAATTTTCCCAGTATTGTATATATTGTTGAATAATATGTGAAGTTCATCAATTGCTAGATCTCCTAGGCTTTTTAATACCTCTACAGATATTTCATCAGGGCCTGTTTTCGGGGTTTTTCTGTATTACCATGCATTCCGTTTTGGTGATATTCACTTCCATTCCCTTGGCCCTGATGACATCTAGATCGCATTCAACTATTAAATAAACACAACACAGACGTGTAGCGATAGTCCCATTGAACACATCAAAAACAAAGGCGAAACCTTTCAAAACATGACGGCACATTGTTTTCGGGCCAAAGGTGTACCATTTCAACGTACAGTATTTGATTTCAATCCAAATACTAACAATGTCAAAAAGTGTCACACACCGTAGCCATCGTTAAATTATAGATAGTATGCGCTTGGCTAAGAAACTCAAAACATTGCCATCCGGAAGTATAGATAGTTCAAAGATGACGTCAATCAGGTCTTTGTTATTAATTTTTGCCATCTGCGTTTATGAGTACTTCTCACTAAACTCCATTAACCAGACTATAAACGTTCATGGTTACACATAGTTTTGTATGTTGGTCCGTTATACTTCCGGGTGGGAATGTTATGAGATTCTTAGCCAAGCGCATGCTATTTATAGCCTGACACTGAAACCCAAAAATACTGTCATTTTGACGTCATTATTTGGTTTTTGCACCGTCTAGTGAGTTGTCGTTTGTTGTGCTCATGGAAACAAGTGATCCCATTGGTTGAACTATTGAATACAACTCACCATTTGCTTTCTTTTGTGGCCAAAGACTGGCATTTTGACGTCATTTTTTTCGTCAGTGTCAGGCTATAAGTTAATGATGGCTACACACACACACACACACACACATACACACACACACACACACCTACACACACAATGAAATGAAACCAATCGACTCTAAACGGGTATTATAATATGGGAATGAACGAGAGTTAAATGTCAAACTACAATGCTGGTCCCTATGTCATGTCTTTGGGTAAGACATTTTATATACTTTATCCCTCTTGAGTCAGGTATGTGAAAATGCGTTGTATAAATGTTCTTTTTTTCTGTTGGTATTTTTAATTATTTTTTTTTAAGATCAAGAGACAAAATTAATTATTCCCTTTAACCCTCTTCTTACCAGTCATTTTCAGAATTGTCCCCAAAACTTCACACCCACCCAACACAAAAACAAGACATTTCTTACTCAAACAGACAAGCAACAAGCACATTCTATACATAATATTGTTCGACAATATGAACCATATTACAGAATGTCGAGTTTTTATAGCTATAGATAGCATGCGCTTGGCTAAGAAGCTCATAACATTGCCATCCGGAAGAATAACGGACGAACACACAAAACTGTGTGTATCCATGAAAGTTTATAGTCGGGTTAATACAGTTCAGTGAGCATTACTCATAAACGCGGATGACAAAAACAACAACAAAGACCTGAGTGACGTCATCTTCGAACTATCTATAGCAAAAGGAAATGAAATCTGGATGAGAAAATTGACGGTTGCATCGTAACAAATGTGACGATTTTCCAATATGTGGTACGGAGAGGGTTAAGGTATTTATTATAACTTATATCGTGTAAGTTTGTGTAAAATTCATTTATAACTACGGGATTCACCCCAAAGTAATATCTACCTTTAAACTTTATCAGGCGATATATCGAATATTATCTTTTTCAGACAATTTAAACATTGATTAATCGATAATCGATATTCCATTCGATTCAATAACAACAATGTTATATTATAGATAGTATGCAGATGACGTCACTCAGGCCTTTGTTATTGTTTTTGCCATCTGCGTTTGTGAGTTGTTCTCACTAAACTGTATTAACCAGACTCTAAAAGTTCATGGTTACACAGAGTTTGTGTGTTGGTCCGTTATACTTCCGGATGGCAATGTTGTGAACTCCTTGTCCAAGCGCATACTATCTATACTATAATTATAACAAATTAGGATTGTAATGATATCCATATTGTGATAAGTAAAATGTCAAAAAGGCATGTTAACCCTTTGTATGCCGAGTTCAACATAACTGGCTTCTTCTACCGCACGTCGAGAAAAAAACATTTTAGAAATATTTTTTGCAAGAAAACTTTTACTTGAATCGAGTACAATATGGTTATCTCCCTGTTGAAGAACTGGTCATTTAGTTTCTTTTTTTTTTTTTAAGAATTTTTAAAATACAGAAAAAAAGAACTATAAAAAACAAACACAAAAAAGACATTACGAGAACAAAAAACACAGCAACAAAAGCAGCCCCCCCCCCCCCTCGAAATAAAGGAGAAACCCCCCCCCCCCCCCAAAGAAATAAACTACAATATAACCTGCTAAATCTGATGAAAGTTTAAGGTGGTAGACTGCCAAAAAGCCAGGCCAAATCTTTACAATCGAAGAATCAAAATACACGATCGATGAATCGAAACTATTATATTGGTAAAAATTGGATAAATTGGTTGACAGTGAAAAGGTTTCCATAGAAAATAACTATAATTAGGAGGTTTTGGGTTGTTGTTTTGGTAATGGAATTTATCTTAAAGGTGATGTCACGTGATCAAATGAAATAATAGAGCAAAGCACTATCTAAATCCGAGGATTTTTTAATAACAAGCATTGTATTTGTGATCTCTCGTCTCAAAACGGTATTAAGTCGGGATGATTAAGATGCTGAAAATGGAATTTGTAGCCAGATATATCAGATCTAAGTTGAGTTTAAATGCTTTATAGAGGAGAAGGAATATCATATTTTAGAGTGCTAAATACCAACGTTTCATATTTTTGACCAGTTTAACTATAATTTGACTTTTTAGCATCTGATCCATCCCGACTTAATACCTTTCTGAGACGATGGGTCATATTTGAATATACTTATTTACTTATCTATCAGTCCGTTCATTCATTCATTCATTCATTCATTCATTCATTCATTCGTTCGTTCAATCATTCATTCATTCAATCATTCATTAGTTCAATCATTTACCAGTTACCATTCGTCCATGTGTATACCTGGCTGGGGTTCCTGACATCCCATAGTGGGCTGGGAGGTACATACTATGTCTTCTATCTACCTAAATCTGTTTTCCAACATGCTTTCTGTCTTTGTCTTGGAATGAGATTACTTGGGTTTTGTCCTGGCCGGATACCCGCGCTGGGAGGGAAACAGTCAAATGTATAGTTATTGTTTTGGGGATGATATTTTTTTCATTGTAAATCATCTATCTCTCTATTGTAAACTGTATCTGTTTTCCTTTTGCATATGTTTGATTTGTAAACAATTGAGTGTGCTCCTCTTGGCGGGCACGTGTGCTTGTGTCTGGATCTCGAAATAAGTACACTGATAGTGTACTCTTAGAATCTACATCTGTTCCCTATTTGAACCAACTCCCCTTTGCCTCCCTTATTCTTGGATGCTTTAATTGTAATTATAGAACTTTTTACTATCCCATTTTCTTAAATGTTACTGGCGCCGGTATGACCTAAATGTGCTGCAAGCGCCGAAAAATCACTTAAAAACAAACAAAACATTGTGTATACAATAGCTAGACACCCCAAAAGACAGATGCTAATGATACCGGCTGTTTGGTTTTCTACTCACTTGTCTGCACATCCATTCATTTGCCCATCCATCTATTCATCTATTCATCCGTCCATCCATTCATTCATCTATCCATTCATTCTTCCATCCATCCATCCATCAATCCATTCATTCATTCATTCATCTATTCATCCGTCCATTCATTCATCCATTTATCCATCCTTCACATCGTCCATCCATCCTTCCCCCCATCCATCCATCCACTCATCCATCCACCCATTCATTCATCCATCCATTCATTCATCCATACACCCATCCATCCATCCTTCCCCCCATCCATCCATCCACCCATTCATCCATTCATTCATTCATCCATACACCCATCCTTCCATCCATCCATCCTTCCCCCATCCATCCATTCATTCATCCATCCATCCATCCTTCCCACCATCCATCTATCCATCCAGTCATCAAATCCACCCATTCATTCATCCATCCATTCATCCATCCATCCACCCATCCATCCATCCACCATCCATCCATCCACCATCCACCCATTCATTCATTCATCCATCCA
>NC_088368.1:17767139-17777139 GCF_034508935.2 Berghia stephanieae | reverse complement strand
CGGGTGTAAAATGAGTACCTGTCCGTTAACAGCGTTGTCTTTGTCGATGTGTAACCTTGAACGTTTATAGTCTGGTTACTACAGTTTAGTGAGAATTACTCATAAACGCGGATGGCAACAAAAGCAACAACAAAGACCTGAGTGACGTTCTATCGATTTTTACGTCGCAAAAAAACTGATTGTTTGTGTCTATTTCTCTTCCCAATTGGATTCAATAGTCCGATGTCACGTCGCCCATCAACGGCGGCCATCGTGGTTTTAAACAAAGAAAATCTGTAATTTTTATTCTTTATGCTGGCTAGAACTTTTCACATGTCTTGTGATCAGAATGTGTAAAAGTCAAATCAAGAGCATATTTATAATGGGTTTTTTTATCCTCTGGATACGCGTTTATGCTCGTCGGAGAAATATTTCATAAGGGCGTCCGATATTGTTCCGATAGTTTAGAGCCAGTTACTAAGTTACCATGCGTCATTACGAGGGAAGTGACCTCAGGACTGTTGAAGCGTATTGCAGTATGGAAAAAACCCACTTTTCTGGAGTCCTATTCATCGCAGCGTAATTCATGTCCTCACTGTCTCTATCTCACCCTTAATCTATTACCCTCTTTTAGGTCTTTAATCTCTATCTCCCATTCTTACTTTTCTTTTACTTCATTTTATTTCATTGTTTTTATTGTCCAGGATTGAAAACCATCAATTTAAGCTCCCTTGCATACTTTATCATCCGTCTGAAATGTCACCCGAACTTTTGTTGTAATCTGCTGGTCACGCAACACATCACTAGGGGTTTCGGATAATTGGGGGGGAAAAAAGACAATGTTTCTTGAAATCGGGTCGACTTCAGGGCCTATCATTTTCCCCTTTCATTTACAACCAGACTGGGTCTTATTGTTGGGGGGTTTTTTTTTCAATTTGACAAAACTATGTGCAACCTGATTCGTTTATAGATGGAACGAAATTGACGACACTCAGTTCTGTGTTATTGTTTTTTTTTTTTGTTTTTTTTTGTTTACCATTAATATTTATAAGAAATTTTCACTAAACTGTATTCATCAGATTTTAAACCTTCAGGGGTACAAATAGTTTTGTGTGTTGACCCGTTATATTTCTGGATGGCAATGTTATGAGTTTCTTACCAAGCGCACAGCATCTGTAGTCTGATTGATTTAATTTAGTGAGAATTACTCATTTTTAAAAAGGCTGGCTAAAAACAATAACAAAGAGCTGAGTGACGTCAATTTCGTTCTCACGATATATGTTTTTTTAAGTGTGCTTTATATAGCGCATTATCCACTAAATGTGCTCAAAGCGCTTTACAAGTGATACCTGGTCAACAGCAACATTTAACATGTAGGACATGACGCCTGTTAGGCGATATTACAATTTTTTCGGACAAAGACAACGTTGTTAATGGCCAGGTACTCATTTTACACCTGAGTACGGTGAGAGAATGTGAGTAAAGAGCCTTTTCCAAGGACTCAACTGTGCGCCGAGCGCGAGTCTCGAACCCAGGACCTTCCGATCCGAAAGCGAGTGTCATACCACAAGACCACATAGCCGCATAAAAAGAAAAAAATGGAACCCCCATGCACATCTTCAAATTGAAATCTTTGACTACAATTCTACCAAACTGCCAATACCTTGCACATCTTCAAATTGAAATCTTTGACTACAATTCTACCAAACTGCCAATACCTTGCACATCTTCAAATTAAAATCTTTGACTACAAATCTACCAAACTACCAATACCTTGCACATCTTCAAATTGAAATCCTTGACTACAAATCTACCAAACTACCAATACCTTGCACATCTTCAAATTGAAATCCTTGACTACAAATCTACCAAACTACCAATACCTTGCACATCTTCAAATTGAAATCTTTGAATACAAATCTACCAAACTGCCAATACCTTGCACATCTTCAAATTGAAATCTTTGACTACAAATCTACCAAACTACCAATACCATGCACATCTTCAAATTGAAATCCTTGACTACAAATCTACCAAACTACCAATACCTTGCACATCTTCAAATTGAAATCTATGACTACAAATCTACCAAACTGCCAATACCTTGCACATCTTCAAATTGAAATCTATGACTACAAATCTACCAAACTACCAATACCTTGCACATCTTCAAATTGAAATCTATGACTACGAATCTACCAAACTGCCAATACCTTGCACATTTTCAAATTAAAATCTTTGACTACAATTCCACCAAACTACCAATACCTTGCACATCTTCAAATTGAAATCTTTGAATACAAATCTACCAAACTACCAATACCATGCACATCTTCAAATTGAAATCATTGACTACAAATCTACCAAACTGCCAATAGACACCTCGATAACCACGCCTCTCGGACAGTCGTCATACTGTAAACAATGGTCGTGATTGGTTAACATAGCAAACTACACAGGATTTGCTATCGATGACATGTGTTTAAGTAAAATGCCCACTGTTCTACCGCTTGATCAATAGAACTAACACAGAAAACTAAGTGTGAATTTAAATGTTTATAATGTGATCGAGAAAATCGTGTGATAACTAGTCACCCATTCGACGGTATGAAAACAGTAACTACGATCAGAGAGAGGTTCATATCATTCACGTTATTGTTTATAAACAACCAACTATGTTTGTCCGAGCTCGTGTGAAGGTGTGTCACAAATTCCATAGTTTGATTGTTCAAAAATATACTGGTTAATATCATGCACATCTTCAAATTGAAATCTTTGACTACAAAGTGCCTTGACTACCAAACTGCCAATACCGACAAACGAATAATTTATGATAGGAACAAGCGGCCATCCCATGGCCATTCATTGACACCGACAGTTGAGTGGAACCCCTCCAGGGAGATGGGAGACTTGGACGTTTCTCAGTTCTCGCTGACTGACTCCAGCTTGTCCTGACGGGACATGAGCCGTCTGGTTTTGACGACTGGGGGAAGCTTGTATTGTAGAGGAATGAGGAATGAATTTACGAGCAGGCATTCTGTGTCTGGGTTCCTTCTTTCGTCTTGTGTTGACAATCATGTGAACACGGAGAATAATAATCCATGTGTGTTGGGCGGACTTGATTGACGTCATAGTCAACTGCTGGGCAATCTGACTCGACACTTCTGATATATTATGTGTCGTGATCCTCGTTATAGGGGTTGTTTTTTGTCCAATTCAATTTTATCATTATTCTTGTCGTCGTTAGTATTATCATCATTATCATTATCATCATCAGCAGCAGCATCATCGTTATCATCATCATCATTATCACCATCAATATCATCATCATCATCATCATCATCATCATCATCATCATCATCATCATCATCATTTACTCTTTATATAATGTATTTTACAAGCGATATTCGGAAGTTCTTCAAAATCCAACCACGGATCTTAAAATAGATTGCAGTGATCTATCTTAATTAGAATCAACAATATACATGCAGATACAGCCCTCACCATCACCACCATCACCATCATCACCATCATTACCACCATCACCACCACAACCACCACATCCACCACATCCACCACCACAACCACCACAACCACCACAGCCACCACCACCACCACCACCACCCCCACCATCATCATCAACCATTCAAAGACAATACAATTCCTGCGACAGTCATTTTCCACACTTCAAACCAAAACCAGCCACGACTATTAACCCTATACATGCCGGCATCGATTTGATTCCAGCCTTACAAGTGGCCATTCTTCATTGCTGCCCCTTATAGATAGTATGCGCTTGGCTAAGAAGCTCACAACATTGCCATCCGGAAGTATGACGGACCAACACACAAAACTGTGTGTATCCATGAACGTTTATAGTCGGGATAATACAGTTCAGTGAGCATTACTCATAAACGCGGATGGCAAAAAACAATAACAAAGACTTGAATGATGTTAACTTCGAACTATCTATACCAGGTACTGCCGTACTCTGGAAAAACCCATATTTTAAAATTTGGCCAGAAAACTTCTCCTTCAAATATCGATCGATTTAAATAACCTTCATCTTGGAAAAAAAACCCTCTCAAACCTGGGACTTTTTGCAAAGATGAGGGCCATTTAAATCGAGCGATATTCGAAGGACCAGACCTTTTTTTTTAAATTAGCTTTTATACAGAGCATTGACCACTAAGCTTGCTCAAAGCGTTTTACAAAGGGTGATTTTTCCGACCATTTTTTTTTTAATACGTGCGTTTCCAAAGTAAGACTATTGACTGGTTACACACTAATTGTTATGCGTTGCTGCTGTTGGCCTGGGACCCTTTATAAAGCGCTTTGAGCATGTTTATTGGATATTGCTCTATATAAAAGCTCATTTTAGGTTAAGTTACAAGGACCATAATTTATTTGAAAAATACTAACGAAAGAGTGAAAATGGAGAGGCTTCGTATGGGAACAAAACAGACAATGGACGTTTCGGGTACAAACCCTTCGGCAGCACAACAATACACAAATTAACGTGGAAAACAATTAAAATATAATGCAATTTCTAATTTATTTGAAAGACTCGTATATCTTTTGGCCCCGTCGTGAATGGGTTGCCCGGGCCTCTGGGCACCGGTCCTGGTTTCCCGTCCGTTTTGCCATGCGAACTGCTACGTCAAAGGAACAGAATCCCCCCCTGGGACAAAAGACTTTGCGAGATCTCTAGACGGAACGGTCGTTTTAATAGCTGATGACTGGAATAATACTAGGATGAATGGCAGGGATGGGGAATGGGAAGGAGGGGGAGGGGGAGGGGGAGGGGGTGTGGTATATGGCGAATTGGTTGTCATTTTCTCTCTCATTCTCTCATTCTCTATTTCTCTCTCTCTCTCTTTCTCTCTCTGTCTCTCTCTCTCTCTTTCTCTCTCATTCTCTCTCTCTCTCTCTCTTTCTCTCTCATTCTCTATCTCTCTCCCCCCCCCTCTCTCTCTCTCTCTCTCTCTCTCTCTCTCTCTCATTCTCTCTCATTTTCTCATTCTATGTTTCCCGTTCTCTTATTCTCACTCTGCTTCTTTTATTCTCCATCTCTTTCTCTCATTCTCTCTGTCTCTCTCTCTCTCTCACACAAACACACACACGCACACACACACACACACATACACTTACACTGTCGAATTTCTTCTCCCTCTTTAATCACGATCTTTCTCTCTCTTCTATAAGTCTTTCTCTTTCTCGTTCTCTCTCTCTCTCTCTCTCTCTCTCTCTCTCTCTCTCTTTCACTCTCTCTCTCACTCTCTCTCTCTCTGCCTCTCTCATTCTCTCTTGATCGATCTCATTCTCTCTCTCTCTCACACACACATACGCACACACACACTCCCTCTCTCTCTCTCTCTATTTGTCTATCCACAGCAGTTGACAGTCTTAAACCCAGTCTGCGATCCCGTTCCCCAAAGAATTATGTGATATACTTTGAAGGCGATTGTTGCTGGGATGAAAAAGGATAATGATGATAATAATGACAACGACTACGATGACGATGATGGCGATAATGAAGATCATCATCATCAGAATCTTCATCACCGCCATCATCATCACCATCATCGTCACTTACACCAAAAACAAACACTACCTTTTTAATACTTTAATCCAAAAAAGCGTTTTCCGATAAATCACACCACACTCGCCAAGCCCGGCTATCAATGACAAACCAATCACCATAGCAACGGAGTGTAATCATTTGTTCAAAATGGCGTTTTTTACAAACAAATACAAAGGCACATCGGTCCGTCTCCTGGGGTGTTTGCACAGATCGGATTTGTTCCCAAAGGGACGGCATGTGATCGCCTTGGCTAAATACTGACTCTACATTTCCTTTCAGGTTTTTAGTTTTCGTTTTTATTATTTTATTATTGTTGAGTGTGTTTACTTGAGACGCATCCTCTCCTAGCGGTATTTAAACAAACTTAAACTTGATCATTTATATAGCGCAATACCCATTAAAGCGTGCTCAAAGCGCTTTATAAGAGGTCCCTGACCAAGAGCAACACGCAACATGAAGAACGAGACACGACGCATGTTAGGCGATATCTCAATTTTTTTTTTCCGACAGAGACAACGCTTTAAACGGCCAAGTACTCATTTTACACCTGAGTACGGTGAAAGAATGTGAGTTAAGTGCCTTTTCCAAGGACTCAACTATGCGCCTAGCGAGGCTCGAACCCAGGACATTCCGATCCGAAAGCGAGTATCATACCACAAGACCACATAGCCGCACAAGTAATGAGCCTTTTCCAACCAAGGACTCAACTATTCGCCGAGAGAGGCTCGAACCCAGGACCTTCCGATCCGAAAACGATTTATCTCACGGTGAACGAGAGACAAGAAATAAAATATATAGACTTAGAGTAAAATGACCAGATTTGGGAAATTTTAGATTTGTCGCTATAGAAATTATTTTGATTCTCATAAATCAAATATTGATATTTTACCCAATTCTCATGGTGTTCAACATCAATCATATTTTAAAAAGTATTTAAACCATCCCGCAAATGCAATACTGTTTTGAGATGGTGAGTGACATTTTTGTTTGTTTTGGGTTTATTTTATGCGTGCGTGACTGTGTGTATGTATGTGTGTATATGAATATGTGTGTATATGTGTGTATATGTGTGTATGTGTGTGTGTAATGTTTTAATCTCATTTATTTCCTTTTACTACCTTTTCGTATCTTCTTTATCATCGCCATCATCATCATTGTTATATCGATCCCCCCCCCCCCCCCCCCCCCCTTTTTTTTTTTATGGAGGATAACTCTACATTTGACATCCACACCAATATAAGAAAGGAAGATAAAAAAAAAAACAACTGAAATCAAACCAAACAAAAACAAAAACAAAAATAAAAACAACAACCAAATAGATAAAAACTTTGTGCGTCTCGCCCCCAGACTCAATGGTCTAGCCTATGGCTAACGGAGATGATGGATTGAATCAAAGATCTAGACGGATAGATCGTTAAACGGTTGTCTGTTGTATACTCGTGCATGTTGTTTTGTGTGTGGGAGTCGCTGTGGTGAAGAGGTAATAATAATAATATGATCTTGGTCTCGATTGGATTCAATAGTCTGACGTCGCGTCCGCCCAGCAACGAGCAGCTGGGTTCTAGACAAATATGCTCTTGGTCTCGATTGGATTCAATAGTCTGACGTCACGTCCGCCCAGCAACGAGCAGCTTGGTTCTAGACAAATATGCTCTTGGTCTCGATTGGATTCAATAGTCTGACGTCACGTCCGCCCAGCAACGAGCAGCTTGGTTCTAGACAAATATGCTCTTGGTCTCGATTGGATTCAATAGTCTGACGTCACGTCCGCCCAGCAACGAGCAGCTTGGTTCTAGACAAATATGCTCTTGGTCTCGATTGGATTCAATAGTCTGACGTCACGTCCGCCCAGCAACGAGCAGCTTGGTTCTAGACAAATATGCTCTTGGTCTCGATTGGATTCAATAGTCTGACGTCACGTCCGCCCAGCAACGAGCAGCTTGGTTCTAGACAAATATGATCTTGGTCTCGCTCACAGCTCGGCTTCGGTTTGAGCCGTTTTATTTTGCTGCAATAGAATTCAATAGATAGTATGCGCTTGGCTAAGAAGCTCATAACATTGCCATCCGGAAGTATAACGGACCAACACACAAAACTGTGTGTATCCATGAACGTTTATAGTCTGGTTAATACAGTTCAGTGAGCATTACTCATAAACGCGGATGGAAAAAAAAACAATAACAAAGACCTAAGTGACGTCATCTTCGAACTATCTATATCTACGTTTTAATGACTCAGAAATACTCATGGAGTTCTGAAATACTCTTCAACAATCGTAACGTCACTTCCTTCCTAATGACGCATGGTAACTTAGTAAAACTGGCTCTAAACTATCGGAACAATGGCGGACGCCCGTATGAAATATTTCTCCGGCGAGCATAAAAGCGTATCCAGAGGGAAAAAAAACAACATTATAAATCTGATCATGTTTTGACTTTTACACAATCTGATCACAAGGCAGGCATATGAAAAGTTCTAGCCAGCATGAAGAATAAAACATAATGATTTTCTTTGTTTGGAACCAAGATGGCCGCCGTTGCCGGGAGGCGTGACATCAGACTATTGAATCCAATTGGAGTCATAATGTCGTAATTCTGTGGACTGTTTGTAGTACTAGGCATGTCTCATTGGTAATCCTATACAAAACATCTTATCTTATCTTATTTTATCTTATCTTATCCTTATCTTATTATCTCGTCTTATCTCCATTTCCAACTCGCTTACTTTCCTATCCTACACACGAATAATGGAAGTTATAAAAATATGATCTAATCCCATCAACCAATATTACCGTCCCTTTTCCCCTAAGATATGCCTCTCATTCTCTCTCTCTCTCTCTCTCTCTCTCCCCCCCCTCTCTCTCTCTCTCTCTCTCTCTCTCTCTCTCTCTATCTATCTATCTATCTATCTATCTATCTGTGTGTGTGTGTGTGTGTGTGTGTGTGTGTGTGTGATTCTTCCTTTCTTTCTCTTTCTCTTTCTGTCTGTTGGGTCGCCTCTCTGAGTCTATCTATTGTCTATCCACCTTTAGATAGTATGCGCTTGGCTAAGAAGCTCATAACATGGCAAAAAAAAACAATAACAAAGACCTGAGTGACGTCATCTTCGAACTATCTATATCTTTCTATCTCGTGCTCCCAACCATCTCCTCTATTTTCTATAGATAGTTAACTGTATTAACCCGACTATAAACGTTCATGGATACACACAGTTTTGTGTGTTGGTCCGTTATACTTCCGGATGGCAATGTTATGAGCTTCTTAGCCCAGCGCATACTATCTATACAATGTCTCAACCTCCATCCCCTTTATGCTTCCGATATATCTCTTACTCTCACCCGGCCAACCTATTCTCTATCTAGCCTCCCCCACCCCCTCCATCCTGGTGCATCCGGTCTGTATCTTACTCTAACCAGTCCTGTCTATTTTCTATCCACCCCCCCCCCCGTTTATGCATCCTATCTAATTCTCTCTCTCTCTCTCTCTCTCTCTCTCTCTCTCTCTCTCTCTCTCTCTCTCTCTCTCTCTCTCTCTCCCTCTCTACCCCCCCCCCCTTTTTGCATCCATTCTATTTTATATCCACTCACCTCTATTCTCACGTACTCTGGAAAAACCCATATCTAGAAATTGGGCCAGAAAACTCGTCTTTCAAATATCGTTCGATTTAAATGACTCTCATCTTGGCAAAAACTCTCAAACCTGAGAGTTTGCCGAAGTGGGTTTTTCCAGAGATCGGCGGTATTCTTCCAATTCTTACGCCCAATCCGTCCAGTCTATACCCCCCCCCCCCCCCTCCCAGCCTTCTCCATACTTTCTATGTATCTATATATTTGTTACATCAACTCCTTCAGTTTATTTTCTTTCCATTACCCCCCCCCCCCAACCACCTCTTATACTTTCTATCTATCTCTCTCTCCCCCCCCCCCTCCCCCCCCCTCCCAGCCCCTAACTTCCGTCTTGTCTTGTTTCTATTCCTATCAACACCTCTCCACTCGAGTTAGCTAAAATGTCACCGTATCTAAATAGCCTTTTCATCCCGCGAGCAAAATCACACCCTTCACCCAGCTTTGCCCACCACCACCACCACCACCACCACAGCCACCACAACAACAATACCGATTTTCTTTTCAATCCGCCCAGCCAGCCAATTCGCCCAGCCAACTTCAAACTGTCTAACATTCTATTTTATTTTCATTTTCTGTGTCAGTATTGGATGCCTTTTTCAAAATTTTAACATTTATAAAAACATATTTTTCCCCTTTTTAAAATCTTTTTATTATTTCTTCTAAGTCTGAATCCTCTTCTTGATTTTCTTGCTGTTGTACATCATCACTTTCTTTTCCTCCTTTTTCTCCTTCTTCTATTTGCTCTTCTCTTCTTTGTTGTTTAACTTCACGATGCTGCTGTTCCCAACATGAAATCCTGAGAAATCCGTTCT
>NC_088368.1:17754639-17757139 GCF_034508935.2 Berghia stephanieae | reverse complement strand
GTCGATGAAAAGATGGATAATGTACCATGTGTTGATGAAAAGATGGATAATGTACCGTGTCGATGAAAAGATGGATAATGTACCGTGTCGATGAAAAGATGGATAATGTACCATGTGGATGAAAAGATGGATAATGTACCGTGTCGATGAAAATATAGATAATGTACCATGATGAAAATATGGATAATAATATATTGACGAAAAGATGGCTAATGTTCCATATGTTGATAGAAAGATTGATAATGTACCATGATGAAAATATGGATAATAATATATTGACGAAAAAATGGCTAATGTTCCATATGTTGATAGAAAGATGGATAATATACCATCATGACAATATGGATAATGTACCATTTGTTGACGAAAAGATGGATAATGTACCATATTATGTTAATGAAAAGAAAACAAGTATCTACAATCTCGAGCACTTTATTTATAAACACATATTATATATTTCCTCTGTACGAGCCCCTCCAATTCAAATAATTCTGTTCTTCTTCTATACTCTCTCTCTCTCTCTCTCTCTCTCTCTCTCTCTCTCTCTCTCTCTCTCTCTCTCTCTCTCTCTCCACCCTTTTCCACAAATGCCATTTATTCCTCCTGCATTTCACGTGATAATTTCATCCACCGTCAATCTTAAAAATACACTCTCCCCTTTTTACTCAAAAATATCTCCCTCAAAACCTGACCCCCAAAATTATCCGCTGTCAACTGTCACCCCTTGCCCCTCCCCTCTCCCCATCACCCCACCCACCCACACTCTCCTCTTTTACTCGCCGCCCTCCTTCTTTAACTCCCCCGCCCCCTCTCTCGAGCTATACACACACACACACACACAAACACACACAAACACACACACACACACACACAAATATTAAGTCCCATCACGAGGTGCCATTCCTTGGACATGTACATCCAGCGTACACGTCTTCTTGAAAATAAATAAAATAAAATTTCCTTTATTCATCCCCAAGGGGAAATTTGTCTTTAGGGTCTTTTCCAAGGGAAGACTGGAATAACCCAAGTGTCAGCCGCAGAGCAGCGCCGCAAAGTGAGCTAGGGCGAGGTGACTTGCTCAAGGCGGGTGATTGAACTCTTTACCTTTCGGGTACGAAGCAAAGACCGTACCACTGAGCCACGCTGCCCCTATGTTATGTCTAATCTTTGACGTACCCGAAACACTAGAGATAGAACGAAGCTTTACGCGGTACAATTGTCACACAAGCGGTGCATAGTTGAGTCCTCGGAAAGAGCTCTTTAATAACATTCTCTCACCGCATCCGGGTGTAAAATAAGTACCTGGTCGTTATCAGCGTTGTCTCTTTTGGGGGGAAAGTGTAACATCGGCTTACAATCACCACAATATCTCGCCCTACATATCAATATATATATATATATATATATATATATATATATATATATATATATATATATATATATATATATATATATAGAATGCGCTTGGCCAAGGAGTTCACAACATTGCCATCCGGAAGTATCACGGACCAACACACAAACTCTGTGTAACCATGAACTTTTATAGTCTGGTTAATACAGTTTAGTGAGAACAACTCACAAACGCGGATGGCAAAAACAATAACAAAGGCCCGAGTGACGTCATCTGCATACTATATATAGTATGTATATATATCACATTTTTAAACAGAACGATTGCATCTAAAAATAGATTCCTCCCGTCATGAGTTCAATTATTCATATTCATATTCATCATCCTATCGGTCTATTGGGATAATGATTTGAATGAATATAGTGTATTTTATCCCCGGGGTGAGAAATTTCCATAACTACTGAATCAACAACACATCATTGGAGCAGAATAGTAATTTGTAATCATTATAATAATATTGGTTTTCAGTTAGTTTTTTTTAACCCTCTACAGTCGTAATTATATTGTAATTTAATGGGAGCGATCTATATTCATGTTTTCGTCCAACCAGGTCATCAATCACATGATTTGTTGCTGTCCAACGATTGGATATTTCTTATCAAATGTAAAAACGCTGCTTTGTTTACAAATGTTATAGATAGTATGCAGATGACGTCACTCAGGCCTTTGTTATTGTTTTTGCCATCCGCGTTTGTGAGTTGTTCTCACTAAACTGTATTAACCAGACTATAAAAGTTCATGGTTACACAGAGTTTGTGTGTTGGTCCATTATACTTCCGGATGGCAATGTTGTGAACTCCTTGGCCAAGCGCATTCTATCTATAAGCATACCCATGTGTCAAGCTGAATCAAATGACCAATCGTGATGTTGGATATAATTTCAAAAGCTGTGAGCACTTTTCGCTAAATGGGTCACTTTGAGTACATTTTTGCAATGTGAACAATGGGCTCGAGCCCATGGAAAGTTAATATAGACCATGCCCATTTACCCTGGTCAAAATCATAATAATATCTCACCCATTGTCTCCCACTGGTATTTTAAATGGTGAACTAGATTCACAATAACTATGATAATATCCAGTTTTGTGT
>NC_088368.1:17729639-17747139 GCF_034508935.2 Berghia stephanieae | reverse complement strand
GTTGTCTCAGTCCGAAAATTTTAAATATCGCCTAACAGTCGTCATGTCTCGTTCTACATGCTGTTGGTCAGGGACCCCTTGTAAGCGCTTTGAGCACGTTTAGTGGAATATGCACTATATAAAAGCAAGCTGTTTTTTTTTTTTTAATTTATCTACCCACCTACCCATCAGTCTATTTACCTCCCCACGCCCACTCACAAATTCACTAACAAACCCTCTCAAAGTAAAACCGAACTAACACCAACGATATAAGACATAAAAAAGACAAAAACACGTTGTTGGGTTGTTGTTTTTTCTTTTTTTTTTAATATATACATTTTTTTAGATCTCATCCTGGCTTTCCAGACCGTCTGAAATCTTCACAGACAGAAGAGTTCCACAGATTTGTTCTCGAGAGTTATCTCCCATGACCCATGGCTGTCATTCAAACCGTCAATACGTTTGTTCAGCGCCCTGTCACTAATGACCCGACATCCTTTATCTCGGTTGGGAATAATCTATTACTCTTTGTGGCCAAATTCGAACAATACACTTTTATTCCATTTTGGCCAGGAAACGTTTACTATTTATTGAAATTAATGAGCTTCTCGTGTAACCGAAACTTTTAAGATCTTCTTTGAAGTTTCTAATTGAAGCCTTTTTTGACCAACTGGTCGCCATTTTAACCTTTTGACTTTTAAAATTAACTATTAATTCCTTGGCAAAAGTAACATTATTTATTTTTGGCTAAGAATAATCTATTACTATTACTCCTTGTGGCCAAATTATATTTACATTTATGGCCAGAAAAAAATAATAATTCAGATTTCGATAAATTTGAAATGAGCTCCAGTCATAAAACAGCTAAATCCAAAACTTTTAAAGATCTTCGTTCCTTGAAGTTTTAAGTTAAAGATTTCGTGTTTTAGGTTGAAATTTGGTATTTTCCTTTATCCCCCTCGGGAATAATCTGTTACTCTTTGTGGCCAAATTCTAACCAAACACTTTTACTATTTGGTTGTGTTTTCTTGTTTGTTTGGGTTTGTTTTTGTTTTTTGGCCAGAAAAGTTTTACTTAAGATCTGGATAGATTTTGAAAGGAACTTCATTTATGGGGAAAAAAAATAATAATAATCGTTCATTGATGTATCAATTGGATTCAGTAGTCTGACGTCACGCCGCCCGGCAACGGCGGCCATCTTGGTTCTAAACAAAGAAAGTCATTACTTTTTATTCTTCAAGCTGGCTAGAACTTTTCATATGTCTTGTGACCAGAATGTGTAAAAGTCAAAACATGATCAAATTTATGTTTCTTTCCCCTCTGGATACGCTTTTATGCTCGCCGGAGAAATATTTCATACTGCGTCCGCCATTGTTCCGATAGTTTAGAGCCAGTGTTGCTAAGTTACCATGCGTCATTTGGAAGGAAGTGACGCTACGACTATTGAATCCTATTTAAAGACCTTTTGACTAAACGAGCGCCATTTTAACCCTTTTGGTGTATGAAGTAAACATTCCAGTTCTTTCTTTGAAGGCTCAGGTTTGAGAGGTTTTTGTTTTATTTTTGTTTGTTGTTTTTTTTTTTATGGGGGTTTTTTGTTTTTGTTTTTATTTTTTGTTTGTTTTTGTTTTGTTTTTTGACAAAGTGAGGGCCATTTCAATTCAACGATATTTTTGAAGGGCGAAATTTCCAACCAAAAGTTTTAAAATTAAATGTTCAGTAAAGGGGAAAGGGAAGGTTTTGATTTTAATACTTTTTGCACATTTCTGACCCTCGCCTCAAAACGGTATTAAGTCGGGATATTAAGATGCTGAAAATGGAATTTGTAGCCAGAAATATCATACTTTAGTTGAGTTTATATGCTTTATAGAGGAGAAGGAATATCATATTTTACTGTGGTAGATTCCAACGTTTCATATTTTTGACCAGTTTAACTATAATTTGACTTTTTAGCATCTGGTCCATCCTGACTTAATACCGTTTTGAGACGAAGGGTCACATTATTTTTCGGTCATATTCCCATTCACTTCACGATCTCGCTTGCGATTGGGTGGGCAACGGAAACAAAGTTTAGATTCCAACACGCAAAAGTTAAGAATATAATTACGTGGTGGGGTCGAGGGGGAGAGGGGAGGAGGGAGGGAAGGAGGGGAGGGGGTGCTTATATTTTCCATCCTGCTTTGAATGACACTGAATGACACGACGTATACATATATACAGGTCTGACATCCGAACCAACCCGCTTATGGCCTAGTGTATTAACATTGTTGTAATGGGCAATACATTGCGTCAAATTTTGAGATTTTTCATATAACAACAAAGAGCCCATAAATAATTGGGTTATCACACCTGCAAATACAGTGCACGTTGCACTGTGTGTATCAGACATTCTCCCTTTTTTTTTTTTTTTTTAGATGCATAACAAATTGTGACCCACCGAATCAAGACGGTTTTATGTCGAGGTGAACTGATTATGTGAGAGTTTTTTTTGTTTTTGTTTTTTTTTTGTTTTTTCTTGTATTTTTCTTTCTTGCTTTGTCTGTCACTGTTTCATACACAATGTCCCTGATTCAGAAACACACACATAAAACCTAGCCAAATTCACAATAATTTTTAACACGTAAATTCAATTTTTAGAATCGGCGACCCCACTCCGGCTTTGACATTATACCGTTTTGATACGATGGGTCACATAAACATAAATTATTATCCTAATCCAGCTTTCTGGCCAAAATGAACCAAAAAAAAAAAAAAAAGAAAAGAAAGAAAAAAAAAAAGGAAGAAGAATAAGAAGAAAAAAAAAGATGACGTCACGTCAATTTATGGCCCAAAAATGTGTTGATATGTGTGTTATTTTCATGCGTTTATTGTCCGGCGGGTTTATGTGCACCGACTAATGATTCTAAAGGAAATTCTGCCGTATTCTGGAGAAAAAAAACCCATATCTAAAAATTTGGCCAGAAAAACTCGTCCTTCAAATATCGATCGATTTAAATGACTCTCATCTTGGCAAAAAACTCACAAACCCGGGACTTCGCCGAAGTCCCGGGTTTGTGAGTTTTTGCCAAGATGAGAGTCATTTAAATCGATCGATATTTGAAGGACGAGTTTTTCTGGCCAAATTTTTAGATATGGGTTTTTTCTCCAGAGTGCGGTTCGAATACTCGTGGGTATCGTAAAGTCTGGTGTAATATCGATACCCAAATGGTGGCCAGCCAGTTTATATTACGTTCATTCCCCTATAAAATCCACATAAATCCTATCGTGAGGTGATATTTTATAATACTAGAGTGGGGGACGGAATGAATGCCTGTCTTACAAAACAGAACAAAAATCCACACATTTATATTATTATTTCCTATAGATAGATAGAATGAAGTTGACGTCACTCGTGTCTTTGTTATTTTTTTTTTTTTTTTTTTTTGCCATCCGCGTTTATGAGTAATGCTTACTGAACTGAATGAACCAGACTATAAATGTTCATGGTTGCACACAGTTTTGTGTGTTGGTCCGTTACACTTCCGGATGGCATTGTTGTGAGCTTCTTAGCCAAGCGCATACTATCTATAGTGAGATGATATAATAATACTAGAGTGAGGACGAAATGAATGCCTGTCTTACAAAACAGAACAAAAATCCACATATTATTTCCTATAGATAGAATGCGCTTGGCCAAGGAGTTCACAACATTGCCATCCGGAAGTATAGATAGTATGCAGATGACGTCACTCAGGCCTTTGTTATTGTTTTTGCCATCCGCGTTTGTGAGTTGTTCTCACTAAACTGCATTAACCTGATAATAAACGTTCATGGATACACAGAGTTTGTGTGTTGGTCCGTTATACTTCCGGATGGCAATGTTGTGAACTCCTTGGCCAAGCGCATTCTATCTATATCGGACCAACATACACACTCTGTGTAACCATGAACTTTTATAGTCTGGTTAATACAGTTTAGTGAGAACAACTCACAAACGCGGATGGCAAAAACAATAACAAAGGCCTGGTGACGTCATCTGCATACTATCTATAGTGAGATGATATGATATGATCAGACCTGCCCTGCAGTTCTACGAAAAGGTCGTAAAAATACGGATTGTTTGGCTCCAGCGACAGATCTGAATTCGCCTCTTTGACCTTCGCCATCGTAAAGTTATAGATAGTATGCAGATGACGTCACTCAGACCTTTGTTATTGTTTTTGCCATCCGCATTTGTGAGTTGTTCTCACTAAACTGTATTAACAAGACTATAAAAGTTCATGGTTACACAGAGTTTGTGTGTTGGTCCGTTATACTTCCGGATGGCAATGTTATGAACTCCTTGGCCAAGCGCATTCTATCTATAGATAGTTCGAAGATGACGTCACTCAAGTCTTCGTTATTTTTTTTTATTTTCTTTTTTTTTCTTTGCCATCCGCGTTTATGAGTAATGCTCACTAAACTGTATTAACCAGACTATAAAAGTTCATGGCTACACATAGTTTTGTGTGTTGGTCCGTTATACTTCCGGATGGCAATGTTGTGCGCTTTTAGCCAAGCGCATACTATCTATAGTGAGATGATATATATAATATTTTGTATATCAATTATTTGAAACTCTCGAATGTACAAGTTGGACATGCCAATTGAATGTAAATAGAGTAAATTATACTACAATAAATATTGAATAAGACACTTATTAATGTATCAGATATAATTTATTTCTTAATAGTAAAAACAATTGACATTGGATACTAATTATATAATTGATAAATTGTATCTATGCATAAATGTTACACAGAGCATTAAAAGGATTTTAGAACCTATTAGCCCATGAACGATACGATACGATACGATACGATACGATACGATATGATATTCATTGTCTTTTATCAATTATATTTTATAAACTTATCCTGTATATTTCATAGGTATGACTATATATATATAGATAGATAGATAGATAGATAGATAGATAGATAGATAGATAGATAGATAATAGATAGATAGATAGATAGATAGATAGATAGATAGATAGATAGATAGATAGATAGATAGATAGATAGATAGATAGATAGATAGATAGATAGATAGATAGATAGATAGATAGATAGATAGATAGATAGATAGATAGATAGATAGATAGATAGATAGATAGATAGATAGATAGATAGATAGATAGATAGATAGATAGATAGATAGATAGATAGATAGATAGATAGATAGATAGATAGATAGATAGATAGATAGATAGATAGATAGATAGATAGATAGATAGATAGATAGATAGATAGATAGATAGATAGATAGATAGATAGATAGATAGATAGATAGATAGATAGATAGATAGATAGATAGATAGATAGATAGATAGATAGATAGATAGATAGATAGATAGATAGATAGATAGATAGATAGATAGATAGATAGATAGATAGATAGATAGATAGATAGATAGATAGATAGATAGATAGATAGATAGATAGATAGATAGATAGATAGATAGATAGATAGATAGATAGATAGATAGATAGATAGATAGATAGATAGATAGATAGATAGATAGATAGATAGATAGATAGATAGATAGATAGATAGATAGATAGATAGATAGATAGATAGATAGATAGATAGATAGATAGATAGATAGATAGATAGATAGATAGATAGATAGATAGATAGATAGATAGATAGATAGATAGATAGATAGACGATAGATAGACAGAAGATAGATAGAAGAAGATAGATAGATCAGAAACGACAGACAGATAGATAGACTAGATCAGATAGACAGACAGACAGACAGAAGACAGAAGAAGACAGACTAGACAGAAGACAGATAGATAGATAGACAGATAGATAGATAGATAGATAGATAGATAGATAGATAGATAGATAGATAATGATAGATAGATAGATAGATAGATAGATAGATAGATAGATAGATAGATAGATAGATAGATAGATAGATAGATAGATAGATAGATAGATAGATAGATAGATAGATAGATAGATAGTAGATAGATAGATAGATAGATAGATAGATAGATAGATAGATAGATAGATAGATAGATAGATAGATAGATAGAATAGATAGATAGATAGATAGATAGATAGATAGATAGATAGATAGATAGATAGATAGATAGATAGATAGATAGATAGATAGATAGATAGATAGATAGATAGATAGATAGATAGATAGATAGATAGATAGATAGATAGATAGATAGATAGATAGATAGATAGATAGATAGATAGATATTAATATTGAAGTATTAGATAGATAATGAAGATAGATGAAGTAGATAAGATATGATAGAATGATATGATAATCGAATAGATAGTAGAAGATGAAGATAGATAGATAGATAGATAGATAGATAGATAGATAGATAGATAGATAGATAGATAGATAGATAGATAGATAGATAGATAGATAGATAGATAGATAGATAGATAGATAGATAGATAGATAGATAGATAGATAGATAGATAGATAGATAGATAGATAGATAGATAGATAGATAGATAGATAGATAGAAGATAGATAGATAGATAGATAGATAGATAGATAGATAGATAGATAGATAGATAGATAGATAGAAAAGATAGATAGATAGATAGATAGATAGATAGATAGATAGATAGATAGATAGAATAGATAGATAGATAGATAGATAGATAATAGATAGATAGATAGATAGATAGATAGATAGATAGATAGATAGATAGATAGATAGATAGATAGATAGATAGATAGATAGATAGATAGATAGATAGATAGATAGATAGATAGATAGATAGATAGATAGATAGATAGATAGATAGATAGATAGATAGATAGATAGATAGATAGATAGATAGATAGATAGATAGATAGATAGATAGATAGATAATAGATAGATAGATAGATAGATAGATAGATAGATAGATAGATAATAGAGATAGATAGTAGATAGATAGATAGATAGATGTATCATTTAAATATTTCTGAAATGTCTTTTACTTAGAGGTGACGAAATCGAAATGGATTGAATGGTAGAATAAAAGATTTCTTACAATCTTGCGTTTTGATATAATTCGAACTTTGTGCTCAACGCGCACTCGCAAGCTCGTGTAACGATTGGGAACTAGACGTTCGGAATTTAAAAATAAAAAATAAAAAGTGTAAGAATCGTATATTGTGAAGTGACTGACGAATCACTGTGTAAAACCATCGAAAGCCCATCCCAGTAAATAATCGTTTGTTTATTTTGATATGGATTGTAAATTGTAGGATTGCGTGTGTAAATAGAACCCACAACGGTGTCAAATTCCCTCTACAAACAGAATTAGCATTCAAAAGTTAGATTTTGTTCCAGTAGTCGTCTGTCTATCTTTGGGTTTGTCTGTCTACCTGTGTGTGTGTGTGTGTGTGTGTGTGTGTGTGTGTTGTGTTGTGTGTGTGTGTATGTGTGTTTGTATATGTGTCTGAATATCCTTCCAATTAAGTATCTCTTTTCTCAATTTCTCCTCCCCCCCCCCCCCCCCCACCCCCCCCCCCGTTTGCCCTTCATCCATCCGTCTATCTATATATCTATCTATCTACATATCTATCTCTCTATTTATGTGTCTATTTATTTGTCTATTTGTTTATCAATATATCTATCTGCTATGTATCAATCTATCTGTTTGTTTATCCACCCATCTATCTATCTATCTATCTATCTATCTATCTATCTATCTATCTATCTATCTATCTATCTATCGATCTATCTATCTATCTATCTATCTATCTATCTATCTATCTATCATTCTATCTATCTATCTACCTACATATCTATCTGTCTGTCTATGATTTATCCATCCATGTATCTATCTATCTATCTATCTATCTATCTATCTATCTATCTATCTATCTATCTATCTATCTATCTATCTATCTATCTATCTATCTATCTAATCATCTATCGGCTTTGCTATTTATCTGTCTATCTATTTATTTTTTGTAACCCCTGTCCTTCTTTCCCCTCCCACTCACCTCTAACCCACCTCCAGTTCCTCCTCCTCCATTCCTCCATTCCTCCATTCCTCAATCCCCAAATTACTGCAATCCCCCCCCCCCCCCTCACTTTGACCCCAGTCAAACAAATCACCAGCTACAAGCAAACCAAATCCACCTCATCCCCATCCATCACAAACTCGAGACGTCCTATCATAATATCGCAGACAAAAACTTCCATCTACAAATAAGTATCTTGGCGTCAATAAACCAAACGGATCAGCCATAGCCACGCCCAAAAAGACTATTTTATCTTACTGCTCTAAAAGTCAATGCCCGGATGTCACGAGATGGAAAGCAATGACCACATTGGACAATTCGAAAGAATTATTATCGGCGAGAATTCTGGAAATATTGAAAGTTTAATTCTTGAACAGAATTCAATATTCAATGGTTGAAAAATTCAATAGAATGATAATAATGATGATGATGATGATGATATAATAATAATAATAATAATAATAATAATAATAATAATAATATAATAATAATAATAATAATAATAATAATAATAATAATAATAATAATAATAATAATATAAAAATAGTAATAATAATAAAAATATAATAATAATAATAATAATAATAATAATAATAATAATAATAATAATAATAATAATAAATATAATAATAATAATAATAATAATAATAATAATAATAATAATGATGATGATGATGATAATAATAATAATAATAATATATAATAATAATAATATTATTATTATTATTATTATTATTATTATTAATTATTATTATTATTATTATTATTATTATTATTATTATTATTATTATTATTATTATTATTATTATTATTATTATTATCATTATTATTATTATTATTATTAGTATTATTATTATCATTATTATTATTATTATTATTATTATTAGTAGTAGTAGTAGTAGTAGTAGTAGTAGTAGTAGTAGTAGTAGTAGTAGTAGTAGTAGTACTAGTAGTAGTAGTAGTAGTAGTAGTAGTAGTAGTAGCAGTGGTAGTCGTAGTAGTAGTAGTAGTACGGGAACAACCCAAATACAAATCACGATGCAATGCAGTGGAGAGAGAGAGAGAGAGAGAGAGAGAGAGAGAGAGAGAGAGAAATAGAGAGAGACAGAGAGAGCGAGAGGGAGGGAGATCAGAAGAGAGAGGGAGGGCGGAGAGAGAGAGAGAGAGAGAGAGAGAGAGAGTAAGGGGGAGAGACAGACAGATAGTCATAGAGACAGAGAGAGCTGGATAGAGAGAGAGAGAGAGAGAGAGAGAGAGAGAGAGAGAGAGAGAGAGAGAGAGTAAAAGATATAAATGAAAGAAAAGAAGAAAAAAAAAAACGTTTTTAGCACTCTAATCACCAACCCAGCAGGGTGGCTGACACCAAATTGACGTCATCAGTTTAAGTGTAGTGACTCCCTACATCGACATCCAATCGATATGGGCGTTAGATTAACATTTATCACGATATATCACGATAACCATCACACTAGGTCGCCCATATCGATATACATATTATAATATACAATAATCAACTATCGCCCAGCGCCTCAAAAGGGTATTAAATCAGCTTTCAGGCGAATGACCGAGAATGTGCTTAACTAAGCGCTTTAAAATGAAATGTCTAAAAGTTAAAATGTGTTAGATTTTAGTTTCCTCACTCTGAGTAACTAGATAAATATATTCTGTCGTACTCTGGAAAAACCCATACTTAAAAATTGGGCCAGAAAACTCGTCTTTCAAATATCGATCGATTTAAATGACCCTCATCTTGGCAAAAACTCTCAAACCTGGGACTTCGCGAAGTCCCAGGTTTGAGAGTTGTTTTGGCAAGATGGGGGTCATTTTAAAAGAATCGATCGATATTTGAAGGTCGATTTTTCTGGCCAAATTTTTAAGTATGGGTTTTTCAAGAGTCCTGCAGTATTTGTCCTCAATATAACCTGGCTTCTTGTTCATTACTATATTATTCCATTTCTATTATATTAACCAACCCGATATCATACCGTTTTGTAACGACGTGTCACAAATGTTTAATTATGTTCGTGTCCGATGACGATCATAAATCTTTCAGACGCTGTGAATTATTTTTTTTAAAAGCTTCTGTTGACTACAGGATTGGATTATTAATTAATTAATTGATTAATTTGGTAATCATTAAGGCAGCGAGACACGGCGTTGGGCGCTTGACTTTGTATTCAAAGGCTGTCGTGTTCGATATCCAGCCGCGTTATATTACATAGAAGGAACGAAATTGACGTCATTCAGCTCTTGGTTATTATTTTTTTTTTTTTGGTTTTTTTTTTTTTGCCAGCTATTTTTAAAAATGAGTAATTGTCACAAAATTGCATAAATCGGACTATTGGTAGTATTTTCTTAACTAAGGTGTTCACAACATTGCCACCCGGAAGTATAACGGGCCAACACATAAAACTGTGTGTAACCATGATAATTTATAGTCAGGTTAATACAGTTTAGTGAGAATTACTCATAAACGCGGATGGCAAAAAACAATAACAAAGACCTGAGTGACGTCAACTTCGAACTATCTATAGCCGTTTAAGGTTACACATTGTTTTGTGTGTTGGTCCGTGATATCCGGCTGGTGGATGTTGTGAGTTGTTTTTTTTAACTGAGCGCATAGCATCAATTGAGAAAGTCACTAACTCACTCACTTATCAAATCACTTACTTACCAGCTCACTCACACAGTCACTCACTCATTAACTCACTCACCAACTCACCAACTCACTCACTCACTCACCAACTCACTCACTCACTCATTAATCAACTCACTTACTCAGTCACTCACTCATTAAGTCACTCACTCACCAACTCACTCACTCAATCCTCTCCGGACCTGCCGGCATTTCTTGGGGCGATACACGGGAACTCCACCTGGTCCTGTCAGCTGCTGGTTTTTGGGGCGAAGTCATCTCTTCATTTACCGCATTCCGAAGCAGTTGGATACATATTATGCATTGTTGAACCATTGGAGGTATAGATAGTATGCGCTTGGCAAAGCAGCTCACAACATATCCATCCGGAAGTAGAAAGGACCAACACACAGACGTCTGTGTAACCATGAACTTTAATAGTCTGGGTAATACAGTTAAGTGAGAATTGCTCATAAAAGCGGATGGCAAAAAACAAAAACAAAGACTCGAGTGACGTCAACTTCATTCTATCTATAGATGTTGTGAGAATGTATATTGTCAACAAAGAGAAAGAAAGAAAGAAAGAGCGAGAGAGAGAGAGAGAGAGAGAGAGAGAGAGAGAGAGAGAGAGAATGAAAGAGACAGAAAGAAATGAATAAAGAAAGAAAGAGAAAGAAAGAAAGAAAGGGAGATATAGAGGTGGAAAGAGAGAAAAAGAACGTGAGAGAAGATAAAGAGAGAAAGAGAGAGATAAAAAAGAAAGAAAGAGAGAGAAAGAGAGAGACACAGAGAGAGAGAGAGAAAGAAAAAAAGAGAGAGAAGGGAGGGGAGAGAGAGAGAGAGAGAGAGAGAGAGAGAGAGAGAGAGAGAGAGAGAGAGAGAGAGAGAGAAAACAAAAGCAATTAACTTCAAACAGGTGTCTTCGTTACATCAGTCTGATTAATTTTATGGAGTTGTGAATGTCAACAACTTTTTAAAAGATCCAGGTGAAAATTACATTTCGACTATAAAATAGTTGGAATGAGATGAAAACGAACACGTGAGAAGTTGTCAAAATCGCTGACGTTGTCGCTATGTCGGTGTCAGAGACGTACAATGGGGATTACATACGTACTTATAATATTGTGATTCTACAACTGTAAGGAAACAAAATTGGAAAAAGTTCACTCTTTATTTTATTATTTTATTCACTTTCAGAGTTTTCGCAATTTGTGACCCCTCGTCTCAAAACGGTATTATGTCGGGATGGACCAGCTGCTAAAAAGTCAAATTATAGTTAAACTGGTCAAAAATATGAAACGTTGGTATTTAGCACTCTAAAATATGATATTCCTTCTCCTCTATAAAGCATTTAAACTCAACGTAGGTCTGATATATCTGGCTACAATTCCATTTTCAGCATCTTAATCATCCGACTTAATACCGTTTTGATACGAGGGGTCACATTTGGGATGATGGGAAAAAAGAAACAAACGAGAATTATAAACAAAAAATTTAATTGATACTTATTGATCTATTAATAGCGGAAGTTTTGTTTTGATGTTACCCAGAGTTATATATAAGCTTTGACGTAAACGGGTGGGTGAATTGATTAAGTAATTAAATAATTATCAAAAATCTGTTATCATGAAATATACTCCACCTGTGAGAGAATAATATATAAGTTAAAAGTCGTTTTCAGCGAGGTAGGTGTGGTCAGTTTCTACAGTTGGTCAAGTTGTCGATTGAATACTTTTGATAAGTGCTGGATAAAATGAGAATTTCTCTCTCTCTCTCTCTCTCTCTCTCTCTCTCTCTCTCTCTCTCTCTCTCTCTCTCTCTCTCTCTCTCTCCCTCTCTCTCTCTCTCTCTCTTTCTGTCTCTTTCTTTACTTCTCCCATTGTTTATCAATCTTTCAATCTTTCTATCTGTTTATACATCTATCTATCAATCTATCCATTTATCCATCTATATATATATATATATATATATATATATATATATATATATATATATATATATATCAGCCTTGATTTGAAATCCTAATCCTACAATTCTAAATTCCCCATCACAGGGACATACATTCCAAACCTCATTCCGAAACAACGCAATTAAGACACTTGTGCTCCCAACCAACACAAACAGTTTGGAAATCCATCGGCCGGAAAGAAGATTAACATTTTAGCGGCAATAAAATTATTTTGGCTCTAATTTTCACAGATCATTTAAATAACCGGCAGCGTGCCAAATCAACGGCCAGCCTCAAACGTGTTAGACTGCGATACACTGCCAAAAATACATTATTTTTTTAATAGTTTGGCCAGAAATCCTTAACTCTCCCCTTACCAGCCATAATTTTTAGAATTTCCCTCGGAAGTTCACACCCACCCAACACAAGAATAGACTTTTCCTAATCAAACAAAAAAGTAACAGGTACATTCTATAGATAGTTCGAAGATGATGTCACTCAGGTCTTTGTTATTGTTTTTTGCCATCCACGTTTATGAGTAATGCTCACTGAACTGTATTAACCTGACTATAAACGTTCATGGATACACACAGTTTTGTGTGTTGGTCTGTTATACTTCCGGGTGGCAATGTTATGAGCTTCTTAGCCAAGCGCATACTATCTATAACGAAATGATGTCTATATTAGAAGTAGAAGAAGAAGAAGAAGAAGAAGAAGAAGAAGAAGAAGAAGAAGAAGAAGAAGAAGAAGAAGAAGAAGAAGAAGAAGAAGAAGAAGAAGAAGAAGAAGAAGAGAAGAAGAAGAAGAAGAAGAAGAGAAGAAGAAGAAGAAGAAAAGAAGAAGAAGAAGAAGAAGAAGAAGAAGAAGAAGAAGAAGAAGAAGAAGAAGAAGAAGAAGAAGAAGAAGAAGAAGAAGAAGAAGAAGAAGAAGAAGAAGAAGAGAAGAAGAGAAGAAGAAGAAGAAGAAGAAGAAGAAGAAGAGAAGAAGAAGAAGAAGAAGAAGAAGAAGAAGAAGAAGAAGAAGAAGAAGAAGAAGAAGAAGAAGAAGAAGAAGAAGAGAAGAAGAAGAAGAAGAAGAAGAAGAAGAAGAAGAGGAAGAAGAAGAAGAAGAAGAAGAAGAAGAAGAAGAAGAAGAAGAAGAAGAAAAAGAAGAAGAAGAAGAAGAAGAAGAAGAAGAAGAAGAAGAAGAAGAAGAAGAAGAAGAAGAAGAAGAAGAAGAAAGAAGAAGAAGAAGAAGAAGAAGAAGAAGAAGAAGAAGAAGAAGAAGAAGAAGAAGAAGAAGAAGAAGAAGAAGAAGAAGAAGAAGAGAAGAAGAAGAAGAAGAAGAAGAAGAAGAAGAAGAAGAAAGAAGAAGAAGAAGAAGAAGAAGAAGAAGAAGAAGAAGAAGAAGAAGAAGAGAAGAAGAAGAAGAGAAGAAGAAGAAGAAGAAGAAGAAGAAGAAGAAGAAGAGAGAAGAAGAAGAAGAAGAAGAAGAAGAAGAAGAAGAAGAAGAGAAGAAGAAGAAGAAGAAGAAGAAGAAGAAGAAGAAAAGAAGAAGAAGAAGAAGAAGAAAGAAGAAGAAGAAGAAGAAGAGAAGAAGAAGAAGAAGAAGAGAAGAAGAGAAGAAGAAGAAGAAGAGAAGAAGAAGAAGAAAAGAAGAAGAAGAAGAGAAGAAGAAGAAGAAGAAGAGAAGAAGAAGAAGAAGAAGAAGAAGAAGAAGAAGAAGAAGAAGAAGAGAAGGAAGAAGAAGAAGAAGAAGAGAAGAGAAGAAGAAGAAGAAGAAGAAGAAGAAGAAGAAGAAGAAGAAGAAGAAGAAGAAGAAGAAGAAGAAGAAGAAGAAGAGAAGAAGAAGAAGAAAGAAGAAAGAAGAAGAAGAAGAAGAAGAAGAAGAAAGAAGAAGAAGAAGAAGAAGAAGAAGAAGAAGAGAAGAAGAAGAAGAAGAAGAAGAAGAAGAAGAAGAAGAAGAGAAGAAGAAGAAGAAGAAGAAGAAGAAGAAGAAGAAGAAGAGAAGAAGAAGAAGAAGAAGAAGAAGAAGAGAAGAAGAAGAAAGAAGAAGAAGAAGAAAGAAGAAGAAGAAAAGAAGAAGAGAAGAAGAAGAAAAGAAGAAGAAGAAAAGAAAGAAGAAAGAGAAGAAGAAGAGAAGAGAAGAAGAGAGAGAAGAAGAAGAAGAAGAAGAAGAGAAGAGAAGAAGAAGAGAGAAAGGAAAAGGAAGAAGAAGAAGAAAGAAGAAGAAGAAGAAGAAAGAAGAAGAAAAGAAGAAAGAAGAAAGAGAAGAAGAAGAAGAAGAAGAGAAGAAGAAGAAGGAAAGAAGAAGAAGGAAGAGAAGAGAGAAGAAGAAGAAGAGGAAGAAGAAGAAGAAGAGAAGAAGAAGAAGGAAGAAAGGAAGGAAGAAGAGGAAGAGAAGAGGAGAGAGAGAAGAAGAGAAGAAGAGAGAGAAGAAGAAGAAGAAGAAGGAGAAGAAGAGAAGGAGAAGAGAGAAGAAGAAGGAGAAGGAGAGAGGAGAAGGAGAAGGAGAAGGAGAAGGAGAAGGAGAAGGAGAAGAAGAAGAAGAGGAAGAAGAAGAAGAAGAAGAGGAAGAAGAACTCTCCCAACAACACTTCTATTTATTTTTTATACCAAGCTGCTAGAAGTTGTGGGCTGTAAAAAGTAATGAACAAAAATGAGTATAACTGATTCAGAAGAGGACCTACTAGAGAGAGAGAGAGAGAGAGAGAGAGAGAGAGAGAGAGAGAGAGAGAGAGAGAGAGAGAGAGAGAGAGACTATTTAATAGAAAATCGGTCACTCTCATTATTGTACTACAACCAAAACAAAAAAAAGGTAGTCAAGCTCTGGGAAGTGCAAGCGTGCAAAGTGGGGCTCGGATTGTTGGAGGAGATAATTCAAAACAAAATTCTTTTTATTCCCTCCCTTTGATGAGATAACTCAAAGCAAATATAGTTTATTCCCTCCCCTTGTTTATATTGATGTCCGGCCTTATTCAAAGCCCGTCTTGTGTCAATATGAGACTTGCTTGCTATCCTCACAAAACACATATCTATCGCAATATCCACACAGAATGCTCAAACCGATTTACAAGATGTCGGTGCTACCGTGCTCTGGGGAGGGGGGGGGGGGGGGGGGGGTGGACAACACAGATTTTAAAAATTTAGCCAGAGAACGCGTCCTTCAAATTTAAATATCGACCGATTTAAATAATCCCCATCTTGGCAACAAACAACAACAAAAAAAAAAACCCTCTCAAACCTGGGACTTCGCGAACTCCGAGGTTTTGAGAGTTTTTTCTTTTTGTTGTTGCCAAGATGGGGATTATTTAAATCGGTCGATATTTGAATTTGAAGGACACGTTTTCTGGCCAAATGTTTAAATTTGTGTTTTTTCCCCATAGTACGACAGCATAGCCCAACACCAACACAATAATATTATGTTAGGGGAAAGACAAAATTTCCTTTTTATTCATCCCATAGGGATAATTTGTCTCTAAATCAAAAATATATAAGATGAAGCCTGTTAACCCCCTCCTTACCAACTACAGGAAAATCGTCACATTCGTTACGATACATTCAACACGTTTCTCTTTCAAATTTCTTTTATACATCATAAAATTCAAACAAAATAAACAGTGTGTTGTAGAGTATCTAGAAGAAATTATTTATCGCAAGAACTTACTGCTTGTGTGTTTTAGTGATAAAGAATCTATTTTTGTGTTAGTTGGGTGTGAAGTTTTGGGGAAAATCCTGAAAATGGCTGGTAAGGAGAGAGTTAAGGCGCTAAACACTTTTTCTTTTTCAGCATAGACGACATTGAGGGTTTTATTTCCAATAATTGACCATTTATATAGCGCAATTTCAAATTAACATGCTCAAAGGGCTTTACAAGGGGTTCCTTTAGCCAACAACAGCAACAAAAAAAAAAAGAAAAAAAAAGTGAGCGTTATATAACGCAATATCCACCTAATGTGCTCAACCCGCTTTACAAGGGGTCCCTGGTCAACAGCATTGTTTAACATGTAGGACGGGACATGCCGCGTGTTAGGCGATATGAAAATTTTTCGGACAAAGTCAACGCTGTTAACGGTCAGGTACTCATTTTACACCTGAGTACGGTGACTGAATGTGAGTAAAGAGTCTTTTTCCAAGGACTCAACTATGCGCCGAGCGCGAGGCTTGAACCCACGACCTTCCTATCCGAAAGCGAGTGGCATACCACTAGACCACATAGCCGCACAGCAACGCTTGACATGCAGGACGTTACATGCCGTCTGTTAGGCGATAGATAATATTACAGGGTTGTTTTTCGGACATAGATAGGCAACCCTATTCCCAGCCACCTACTCATTTTACACCTGAGTTTGGAGAGAGAATAATAATATTATGAGTAATAAACATTTCCCAGTGACTCAACGTTTCGCCGCCCAGATCGGGATTCGAACCTGGGACTTACGGGTTAAGAGCTGAGCGTCACACCACGAGACTACAAAGTCCCAGTTATAGCTGCAGACCTCTTTGTTTTAAAATTGTAAATAAAATACATTCCCAATGCTCCATTCTTCATTCTCCCTGTAGGACAAACAATCCCAAGATCCTATTTCATACAGTACAACTCACCTGTCAGACTATGTGGCTATGTGGTCTTGTGGTGAGACACTCGCTTTCGAATCGGAAGGTCCTGGGTTCGAGCCTCGCGCTCGGCGCATAGTTGAGTCCTTGGGAAAGGCTCTTTACTCACTTTCTCTCACCGTACTCAGGTGTAAAAATGAGTACTTGGCCGATAACAGCGTTGTCTTCGTCCGAAAAATTGTAATATCGCCCAACAGGCGGCATGTCCTACATATTAAATGTTGCTGTTGAACAGGGACCCCTAGTAAAGCGCGTTGAACACATTTATTGGATATGTTGCTATATAAAGCTCAATTTTAATTTTTAATTTTTAATTTTAA
>NC_088368.1:17724639-17727139 GCF_034508935.2 Berghia stephanieae | reverse complement strand
TCGCTTTCGGATCGGAAGGTCGTGAGTTCGAGCCTCGCTCGGCGCATAGTTCAGTCCTTGGAAAAGGCTCTTTACTCACATTCTCTCACCGTGCTCAGGTGTAAAATGAGTACATGGCTGTTAACAGCGTTGTCTCTGTCCAAAAAAATGTAATATCGCCTAATAGGCGTCATGTCTCGTTCTACATGTTACGTGTCGCTGTTGGTCAGGGACCCTTTGTAAAGCGCTTATGAGCACGTTTAGTGGATATTGCGCTATATAAAAGCTCAAGCTCAAGTTTCTGTGGGTGTGTGTCTGTGTGTGTGTTGTGTGTGTGTTGTGTGTGTGTCTTTGTGTTTGTGTGTTGTGTGTGTCTCTGTGTGTGTTGTGTGTGTGTTGTGAGTGTTGTGTGTTTGTGTGTTGTGTGTGTGTCTGTGTGTGTTTGTGTGTTGTGTGTGTGTGTCTGTGTGTGTTGTGTGTATTGTGTGTGTTGTGTGTGTGTGTGTGTGTATTTGTGCATGTATATCTAGTAGCCATTTAATTCCATCTTTTATCCATTCCTGAAATCCCCACCACCACCCCACCCCCACCCCCACCCCCACCCCACCCGCACCCCCTACCCCCCACCATCATCACTAACTCATTCACTCACTTACCATTTTATGGATTTATTTAACATGCTTCCGATACATTCCACTAATGAAATATCCCTTTGTCCGATTACCGCCCATCCCATCGAGTAGTCGATGAATCTTTGATGGGCATGCTGGGCGTATCGACGCTGTCTCTATTTGTTCTTTGGGATCGATATATCATCCATTGTACTCGGGCCGTGTTCAGAGGCAGGTATCAGAGTTATGAGAATCTAATGAATTGTTTCCATTATCCTGCCCAACTCTGAAAAAAAAAAAAAAAAAAAAAAAAAGACAACCCATAACGCGTATTTTTTTAAATTTTCGCCAGAAAACTCGTCCTTCAAATATCGATCGATTAAAATGACCCTCACCTTTCCAAAAATAACCTCGCAAACCGGAAATGGTTGGAAGACTTCCGGAAGTCACATTTTGGAGATTTTTTGCCATTTTAATCAATCGAAATCCGAAGGACGAGTTTTCTGGCCAAAAATTTTAATACGTATTTTTTTTTTATCTCTCAGAATTATATCGCAGTTATAGAACTATGCCTAGTCTATTTATTTCTGCCTATCCTTTGCTATAACAAAAGATGTGACTCACTCGAAGCGTAATAGATGAATGCGACCAGTACTCTCATTAGTGGCAATAAATCGAGGTGAACAGGGTGCTTATACTTATAATGGATCTTCTGTTAAATTGAGCACTTTTTTTTTAGAGTTGTGTCTACTAAACGTGCTCAAAGCGCTTTACAAAGGGTCTTAAGCCAACAGCAACACTTAACATTGTAGAACGATATACGACGCCTGTTATGCGATAATATTACAATTTTTTAAAGACTTAGACATCGTTGTTAACGACCAGGTACTCTTTTTACAAATATGAGTACGGTGAGAGAATGTAAGTAAAGAGCCTTTTTACAATGACTCAACTATAGATAGGATGCGCTTGGCTAAGAAGAATACTGAAAATGGTCGGTAAGGAGAGAGTTAAACGTTTATATCTGGTTAAAACAGTTTAGTGAGAAGTACTCATAATCACGGATGGCAAAAAAACAATAACAAAGACCGGAGTGACGTCATCTTCGTTCTATATATAAGTTAGCGATGGCTATGGCCAGACAGCCTGTCTTCCTGCCCTTCCCATTATGATATCACGTCAAACAAGTTGATCTGGCAGCCAATCATTATGATTAATTAGTGATTAATGACACAATGCACGGCAATGAAATTATTGATGAGCGCTTGTCATGCATCCCTGACCGGTCAGGTAAAGGTTAGATTTCGGGAAAGGATAATGTGCGGATATGTGGTCTGGTGGCGTAACACTCGCTTTCGGATCGGAAGGTCCTGGGTTCTAGCGTGGCCTTCGTGAAGTTATAGATAGTATGCGCTTGGCTAAGAAGCTCAAAACATTGCCATCCGGAAATATAAGGAACCAACACACAAAACTGTGTGTAACCTTGAAGGTATATAGTCTGGTTAATACAGTTTAGTGAACATTACTCATAAACGCGGATGGCAAAAAACGATAACAAATACCAGTGTGACGTCAACTTCGTTCTATCTATAGCCTGACACTGAAACCCAAAAAGACTGGCATTTTGACGTCATGATTTGGTTTTTGCACCGCCTAGTGAGTTGTCGTTAGTAGTTCTCATGGAAACAAGTGGTCCCATTGGTTGAACTATTGAATACAACTCACGATTTGTTTTCTTTTTTGGCCAAATATTGGCATTTTGACGTCATTTTTTGGTCAGTGTCAGGCTATAGATAGTTTGATGATGACGTCACTAAGGTCTTTGTTATTGTTTTTTGAAGAAAGAGAGAGAGAGAGAGAGAGAGAGAGAGAGAGAGAGAGAGAGAGAGAGAGACGGAGAAAAGGAATTG
>NC_088368.1:17699639-17719639 GCF_034508935.2 Berghia stephanieae | reverse complement strand
AAGTTATAGCCTGATACTGACCAAAAATTGACGTCAAAATGCCAGTCTTGTGCCACAAAAGAAAACAAATCGTGAGTTGTATTCAATAGTTCAACCAATGAAATAACTTGTTTCCATGAGCTCTACTAACGACAACTCACTAGGCGGTGCAAAAACCAAATAATGACGTCAAACTGCCAGTCCTTTTGGATTTCAGTATCAGGCTATAACATAACGATGGCTACGCTTTGATACATTGTTATTGTTTTGTTGTATAACCATCTATCCTGCTAAATATCTTATCTTTTACCTTGAGCCACATATAACACAATGTATTTTCTTGTTTTTGGATTAATAAAGTTTATCTAATCTTATCTTTTCTTAAAAACAACAAAACGCTGAGTGACGTCAATTTCGTTTCTTCTATGAATAGAATGAAGTTGACGTCACTCAGGTCTTTGTTATTGTTTTTTTTGCCATCCACGTTTATTATGAGTAATTCTCACCAAACTGTATTAACAAGGCTATAAAAGTTCATGGTTACCCATAGTTTTGTGTGTTGGTGCGTTATACTTCCGGATGGCAATGGTGTGAGTTTCTGAGCCAAGCGCATACTATCTATATCTTCTTATAGATAGTATGCGCTTGGCTAAGAAGCTCATGACATTGCCATCCGGAAGTATAACGGACCAACACACAAAACTGTGTGTATCCATGAACGTTTATAGTCGGGTTAATACAGTTCAGTGAGCATTACTCATAAACGCGGATAGCTAAAAACAATAACAAAGACCTGAGTGACGTCATCTTCATAGAAATCGTTATAAACTTAGGCTCCAAGGACCTAATAACTCTAAATTACAAATTTTAAAATCTTTTTTTTTTCTTTTACATTGATAGATGTTGTATTTGTTGCTCTTGCCGTTGTTGATACTTTGGTACCTCGCTTATCGCATTCGTTGCTGGATATTTTCCCTTTCTTTTCATTTGGGTTGCTGTTGAAGTGATGTGTAGAAGGTGAGAAGGACAGCCGATGTGGTTGAGGATGATTGTGACAGCGGCCGGCCATAGCCTTTGAATCAATTTCCCTTTCCACTCAATTTGCTGGGCAAACTTCTTGATGAATTCGATTCTCGTGAAGAAGTTATAGCCGGATCGATACCAACGTGTGCCCTGGAAATAGGATGGGATGGTGATGGGAAATGGTGATTGTTTTGGCGGTGGTTGTGGGAGTGGATGAGTGATTGCTATTATTATTGTGGTGGTTGTGGTGTAGTGGATGAGTGATTGTTATTATTATTGTGGTGGTTGTGGTGTAGTGGATGAGTGATTGTTATTATTATTGTGGTGGTTGTGGTGTAGTGGATGAGTGATTGTTATTATTATTGTGGTGGTTGTGGTGTAGTGGATGAGTGATTGTTATTATTATTGTGGTGGTTGTGGTGTAGTGGATGGGTGCGGTGAGGTTGTAGTGGTTGTTTTTGTTTTTTTTTTTGGTTTTTTTTTTGTGTGGTGGTTGCGATTTGTATGGGTGGTGGTTGTGGTGGTTGTGGTACTGGTTGCGTGGGGTAGTAGTGATTGTTTTTGTTTGTTTTTATTTTATTTTTTTTTTGTGTGTGTTTTTTTTTTTTAAATTAAATGTTACATCGTATATTTTTTTAAAAATCAACTAAACGTGTTCAAAGCGCTTTACAAAGGGTCCCTGACTAACAGCAACACGAAACATGTAGAACGGTACATGATGCGTGTTTCGCGATATTACATATTTTTCCAACATTGGAACTGCTAGTGGCCAGGTACTCGTTTTACATCAGAGTACGGTGAGAAAATGTGAGTAAAGAGCCCATTTTAAGGATTCAACTATGCGCCGAGCGAGGCTCGAACAAAGGATCTTCCGGTCCGAAAGCGAGTGTCATACCACAAGACCACATATACATATACATTTCTATAGATAGAATGCGCTTGGCCAAGGAGTTCACAACATTGCCATCCGGAAGTATAACGGACCAACACACAAACTCTGTGTAACCATGAACTTTTATAGTCTGGTCAATACAGTTTAGTGAGAACAACTCACAAACGCGGATGGCAAAAACAATAACAAATGCCTGAGTGACGTCATCTGCATACTATCTATAAATTTAGGCTTTCTTTTTTTTTTTAACCTGTTGCATCCCGGTGTGTCTTTTGTTAAGAAACCCGCCGAAACCCGACGAAACCCGACAAAGTTATGGAAAGTAGGTAGCAGTGGGGAGTTAACCTGGGACTCAGGGAAGTGTAAGCCATTGGGGAGTGAACCTGGGACTGGGTTTCGGTTGGTTTCTAAAAAAAGCACAAATTGTTTCGTAAAAAAGCGCTTTGAGCACATTTAGTGGATATTGCGCTATATAAAACTCAATTTTATTTATTATTATTTATTATAAAAAAGACACACCCGTTGCATCCCGTCCCATAAGATAGCGTTTGGGGTAGCTAGTCTAGATATGTTACGAATGAAAGTCTCTTGATCAATCAAAAAAATAAACTTGATTTTCGGACTTCAATGACTTGACTTACTTGACTTAGATGCCTTTCGCGTCTCGACCAAGAGATCGGGTCGCCTTGGCTGTTTCCAGTATTTCCTGTGTGATGTGTCTCCAATATTGCCGGTCCTCTGCTAGGGTTCTCAGATTTTCAAGGTCCCCTGCCGTTATGAGACTAATGCTTTGTCCAAGTGTTGTGAGGTTTTTGTTTAGGATCACAGGGAGTGTTGTGATCGGTCTTCCTCTGAAAAGGTTCCGGTGTTTTTGGAAGCATCCCGACATGGCTTGGTTAGCTGGTATGTTTTTGTCCCTGCGTAGTATGTGACCGAAAAGTTGCCATCGTTGTTGTAAAATGTCAAGGGAGATTGGTCTTTCTTTTGTGATCTTATAGAGTGATTCATTTGAGATCTTTTTTGGGTATTTGATGTCCAGTACCCTTCTTAGCTGTGTGCGATGGAAGGCATCCAGATGTTCTTCTTCGGATTTTGTCAACGCCCAAGTGCCGCAGTTATACAGAAGTACCGGTTTTACAAGAGCACGGTACAGTTTCAGTTTGGTTTTTCTCTTTATTTTGTCACCTCTAATCCATACATTGGTGAGTTTACTGAGTGCGGCGTTTGATAGCTGTTTTCTTCTTTGTACATCCTCGGTGTCTCCAATTAGTGAGCCGACTTTCTTTGTTCTTTTCCATTCCTCTTTGTTCCTCGATATTGTTGTAAATTCGGTTTTATTGGCATTGACTTGGAGGTTATATTTCATGAGGGTATTTCAATTAGATCTTCAAATTCTCAAACTGCTTCGTCCCGACATGATACCAGATTGATACTAATTCCAATCCCGGATTAACAGTATTATATACAACAATGCCATCCTTCCTTCTTTCCTTTGGTCTCCAGTATCGATTTCTAATCATTGAAAGTACTTTATCGATTACGGGGGACAATCATCTCAACGTAATCAAATTAATCGATTATTCATTCGATTTATCGACTGGAAAGAATATCGTCATCAAAGAGATAGAACAGTCCTTAACCAAACTCAATATTTCATGATTGATTCGGTTTGTTTGTTCTTTTTACGTTTGTGGTTACTGTCGCAGTGTTGATGTCCTTTGTTTTTTTTTGTTTTTTGTTTTGTTTTTGTTTTTTTTAGATTTAATATCCAAGTTGTTCAGGTATGTTTTCACCCTCTGGGTTGAATGGTTACGAGTTAGGTCCTGTTGATGTCATGTGTTTAGGTATAATACTCACAACATACGCAAGCCAACTAAAACATACCAACACACACAACTTTGTGTAACTTTTAACGTTTATAGATTGTATGCGCTTTGCTAAGAAGCTTACAACATTACCATTCGGAAGTATAACGGACCAACACACAAAACTGTGTGTATCCATGAACGATTATAGTCTGGTTAATACAGTTTAGTGAGAATTACTCATAAACGCGGATGGCAAAAAACAATAACAAAGACCTGAGTAACGTCAACTTTGAACTATCTATAGATAGAATGAAGTTGACGTCACTCAGGTCCTTGTTTTTTTTGTTTTTTTTGCCATTTGTATTTATGAGTAATTCTCACTGTATTAACCAGACGATAAACGTTCGAGGTTACACATAGTTTTGTGTCTTGATCCGCTTTACTATCTATAGATAGTATGCGGTTGGCCAAGAAGCTCATAACATTGCCATCCGGAAGTATAACGGACCAACACACAAACTCTGTGTAACCATGAACGTTTATAGTCAGGTTAATACTGTTTAGTGAGAACAACTCAGCAAACGCGGATGGCAAAAACAATAACAAAGGCCTGAGTGACGTCAACTTCATTCTATCTATATAATTTGTTTTCAGAGTTGCTTTCTGTCTTGTCGTAAAATGGAATTGGTTTCAACAGTCATGACGTCACTTCCCTCCTAATGACGCATAGTAACTTAGTAACTGGCTCTAAACTTTCGGAACAATGGCGGACGCCCTTATGAAATATTTCTCCGACGAGCATAAAAGCGTATCCAGATGAGAAAAAACATGATAAATCTGATCATGTTTTGACTTTTTTACATTCTGATCATATGACATATGAACAGTTCTAGCCAGCATGAAGAATAAAAAGTCCCAATTTTCTTTGTTTAGAACCAAGCTGCTCGCCATTGCTGGGCTACGTGACCATCAGACTATTGAATCCAATTGCTTGTTTTTGTCCTGGCCCTTTTTTGGAGTTCCTGTTTTAAGGTTCATCTTGCAAACTGATCATGTTGAGCCATGTGCAAGGCGCTTCGTATTTATTCCTATTTATCTCTTAGAACGATTTTAAAAAACTCTATTTATCTAATTCTTCGTTGCTTCGACGCCTTTCCTTTACCTTTGTCCAAACACCCGCATATTTCAAACAAAACAAATCGATCATTCAAATCGATATACCGACTGTAAGAGAAATCGATATTTCTTAAACAAATTTAAGTTTCTCCAATCGATAAAATCTATCGGTTTAATGACCAGATCTCCCTTATGACTCATTGAAAACAGGCTGTTCTGCCTTTTTTAAAAGTGAGAAAAAAATCATAATTGGAATAAAAAAATAGTAACAAAATAAAAAAATTTTCATTGTCTTCAGAAAATTCTAATTTGAAACCAAAAAAAAAAATGCGACTCTGGCGGTAAAAAAGCAATATCATTGTAAAGCGCTTTGAGCACGTTTAGTGGATAGTGCGCTATATAAAAGTTCAAAGCTTAATCAGCTTCATTCATTCTATAGAAGTAACGAAACTGACGTCACACAGCTCTCTTGTCATTATTTTTCGACAGCCTGTTTAGTGATTAGTTTTCACAAAGTTATAGATAGTATGCACTTGGATAAGAAATTCACAACATTGCCATCCGGAAGTATAACGGACCAACACACAAAACTGTGATGTAACCATGATCGGTTATAGTCTGGTTGATACAGTTTAGTGAGAATTACTCATAAACGCGGATGGCAAAAAAAAAACAATAAGAAAGGCCTGAGTAACGTCAACTTCGAACTATCTATAGCAATCAGACTAAAACCCGTTAACAATAGGATTCAGTAGTCTGCTGTCACACCACCCGGCAACGGCGGCCATCTTGGTTCTAAACAAAGAAAATCATTACTTTTTATTCTTCATGCTGGCCAGAACTTATCATTCCCTTTTCATATGTCTTGTGATCAGAATGTGTAAAAGTCAAAACATGATCAAATTGATGGGGTTTTTTCCTCTCTGGAAACGCTTTTATGCTCGCCGGAGAAATATTTAATACGGGCGTCCGCCATTGTTCCGATAGTTTAGAGCCAGTGTTACTAAGTTACAATGCGTCATTAGGAAGGAAGTGACGTTACGACTATTGAAGAGTATTACACAGTTTTGTGTGTTGGTATGTTTAATTTTGGTTGGCGGTATGTTGTGAGTAATTCACCTAAACGCATAACACCAAAAGTCAATTTACGTAATGGAGCTTAGATGCCCCCGAATTCGATTAACCGAGTCTGCTAAAAATGGCTTTATCAAATAATATGATATAAATTCCGTACGAACTTGTGTATGCATTCGAGTGAATCTGGGAAGTGAGTCAGTCGTCTCTCTGGGGTCTACGTAGGTGGGTTGGTATTAGTGTATTGATGCTATGCATTTAGGTAAAGTACTCACGTACCAACACATCAATGAACGTTTGTAGTCTGGCTGATGTAATTCGAGCTGCGTCTGCTAGATAGAGTTGAGTGACGATAATTTTTTCAAAGAGAGAAAGAAAGATGTATATATATATATATATATATATATATATATATATATATATATATATATATATATATATTATATATATATATATTGAATCGTGTTTGATACAAATATGGTACGAAAATGTGCTCGACATGTAGTAATGGAGCGAGTTAATCATTTAAAAAAATATTTACCACAATGTTTGAGACAGTCTACATTAATGTTTCAGGCTTAATTCGCCATCGTCAGGACTGAGTTGTTTTGTTGACTGTTGTTGTTTGTTGAAGTGGTTCCGGTTTAAAGTTAATTAACTACAAACCGGAACCACTTCAACAAACAACAACAGTCAACAAAACAACTCAGTCCTGCCGATGGCGAATTAAGCCTGAAACATTAATGTAGACTGTCTCAAACATTGTGGTAAATATTTAAAAAATATATATATATATATATATATATATATATATATATATATATATATTATATATATATTTATATATTGAGAGAGATAGAGAGAGAGAGAGAGATAGAGAGATAGATAGATAGATAGATAGAGAGGGAGAGAGAGAGAGAGAAAGAGAGAGAGAGAGATAGAGAGAGAGATAGATAGATAGATAGATAGATAGAGAGAGAGAGAGAGAGAGAGAGAGAGAGAGAGAGTGTGTGTATAATTGTATTTTACGCATCACGACATAACACACCATAAACCAACAATACAAATCTAACAATAACAGTCCAGCCCCTCCCTGAGAAAACCTTGGGTTTTATTTTTTATTAATTAGCCAGAAATAAATCATATGAAATTGAATGTAAGCTTCAATTTTATTACAAAAACAGATCAAATGAACGTTTCGGGTTTCCCCTTTAACAACAAAACAGGATGAATGAAACACTACAGATGCATGAGATAATGTGGTAGTGGCGTTGTTACGATCTTATCTCATTCATCTGTGGTGTTTCATTCATCCTGTTTTGTTGATAAAGGGGACACAACTTGCTTGAATTTCAACCTCTTGAAGACCTGAGATGTACATTGATCCCACCAAATCCAAGCATCAGTAACACATGTTATAGTCACCTGGAACAACTATAAAAGACGTCTAACTTCTCCGTCATGGCACAAGACCGAAGGGCTAGAGCTCAGGTGGTCGCTGATTCGGATAAGTAAGTAATTTGATAAATGGGAAACCCGAAACGTTTATTTGATCTGTTCTTGTAATAAAATTGAAGCTTGCATTCAATTTCATATGACTTATTTCTTCGAGCTTCGAGCAGCAAGACTAATTAGCCATGTGAAGCTTTCTTCCAATACAGTCAACGGGGATGAATTTTGCCTCAAGGGCGGGGGGGGGGGGGGGGGGGGGGGGGGGGGGGAGGGGGTGAGACTTTGCTTCTATAAATAGACTTGGACGCTTTCGATTATATTTAATTTTAGTCACAGTTATTTCTTTTGTTAGCAAAAAAAGATGAAAAAGAAATCGTTTTCTACCAAGGGAAATAACTGCGACAGGCCTGAGGATATTATAGATAGTATGCGCTTGGCTAAGAAGCTCATAACATTGCCATCCGGAAGTCTAACGGACCAACACACGAAACTGTGTGTATCCATGAACGTTTATAGTCTAATTGATACAGTTTAGTGAAAATCACTCACAAACGCGGATGGCAAAATGCAATAACAAATGCTTGAGTGACGTCATCTTCGTTCTATCTATACGCAAAATGCTCCAAACACCAAAATCGGTGGCGGCAAAAAGTCACCCCTGTATTCTGCCGTACTCTGGAAAAACTCATATTTAAAAATTTGGCCAGAAAACGACGTGTCCTTCAATTACCGATCGATTTAAACGACTCTCATCTTGGCAAAATCTCTCAAACCTGGGACTTTGCGAGGTCTTACTTACAACGATTATTCCCAGGTTGGAGCGCGGTTTGTTTGTTTTTTTTGTTTTTTTTTTCTCCAGAGTCATTTAAATCGATCGATATTTGAAGAACGAGTTTTCTGGCCAAATTTTTAAATACGTTTCTTTCCAGAATACAGAAGTTATTTGGTTAATATGGTCTATAGATAGTTCGAAGATGACGTCACTCATGTCTTTGTTCTTATATTTTTGCCATCCGCGTTTATGAGTAATGCTCACTAAACTGTAAGAACCAGACTATAAACGTCCATGGATACACGCAGTTTTGTGTGTTGGTCCGTTATACTTCCGGATGGCATTGTTATGAGCTTCTTGGCTAAGCGCATACCATCTATAGCCTGACAAACGTCTTTAAACCAAGACTTCAAATAAAACGTTTGGGATATTTTGGGGCTCGTCTTAAATAATTCATTGATGAGCTCAAACGGTCCTGGCTAAAATTGAATCGGCAAATATGTGACTAGTCAATGAACTGTATTGGAGTTGCCCTTACAACTTGCGGCTATGTGGTCTAGTGGTATGACACTCGCTTTCGGATCGGAAAGTCCCGGGTTCGAGCCTCGCGCTCGGCGCATAGTTGAGTCCTTGGAAAAGGCTCTTCACTCACATTCTCTCACCTTACTCAGATGTAAAATAAGTACCTGGCCGTTAAAAGCGTTGTCTTTGTCCGAAAAAATGTAATATCGCGTAACAGGCAGCATGTCCCGTCCTACATGTTAAATGTTGCTGTTGACCAGGGACCCCTTGTAAAGCGCTTTGAGCACATTTAGTGGATATTGCATATAAAGCCCAATTTAAAGCTAAATTTACAACTTAATTTCCTGCAGTATTTTGAATAAAAAATGTTTTAAAAACGTTTTGAAATATTTTGGCCAGATATATCGATCAAATATCGATACATTAAAATCGATAAAAATTAAAATGATTATCATATCAAAACTCTCAAATCCAGGCCTCCTCGAAGATTTCCATTCAAATCCCAATTTGGAGAGTTTTTGCCAAAATATGGGATATTTTAATTATCGATATTTTAAAGTACAAGTTTTCTGGCCAATTTTTTGAAAAACGTCTGTTTTTTAAATTTTTATTTGTTAGAGTAGTGCAGTGTGATGACTCGTTCTTTTAGCAAATTCTAAATTGGCAATTTATATACCTCGATTGACGAGCTAATAGAAAACAAGAAATAAGCCGGATTAAAAACAAAAGCAACAAAAAACAAATAATTAAAAGAAAATAACTTTTTTTTTTTTTCATTATAAAAAATGACCTTGAGACACCTTTTCCAAACAGAAAATATCAAAGATGTGAACTCATCCAAAAGATACCGAGTGAGTGTGCGCATGTGTTGAATTTCTTTGATGAAATTTAGACGTTTTTATAATTATTTTTATCGCTACTTGACTGAAAAAGAATTTCCGCAAGACCGTTTTTATAAGGGGGATTTTTTTTTTTTTGTCATCAAGATTATCTCTTCTTTTTTCTCCAGGAAATTGGTAGTCTCATATTCTTTTTTTTTTTTAAGTTCGTTTCAACATCCCAGTTGTGGATATCTCCACAGATTATCATTGAAAGGCTCTCCCTGGCAATTCTAATAGAATCAATAAACCTTTCCATCCGGATATGACCTTTCAACTTTACGATCGTGTAAAGGGTCGGTTTTATGATGTATCTTTTTTTAAAGGGTTTTTTTCCCTTTATACAAAAACCACTCACCCCCAAACCCCCCCCCCCCCCCCCCCCCAAAAAAAAAACACAAAGAAAAACAAACTTATGTGACCCACTTCGTCATTCTGGTATTATGTCGTAGAATCTGAATAAATGTTTTTTTTAATCGAATCAATTTGAAGCTTAAGAAATAAAAATTCCCGCACTTTTTGTTCAATAAAGACTTTAATTTCAACTCAAGCTTTATCAGTTGACCCAAAGATTCAAATTAGGCAACGTTTATAAATTTCGACAAAATACCATTTTGGGAAAGTTTCATGACAAATATTGGTGTCAATTAAGAAAAAAGATTTCTTTTTTAAAAACCCTGAAAATAAGGGGTAGGTGACAGAAAATCACAAAAAATAAAGCAATAAAGTAATTAGATCAAAATTCCCAGCTGAGAAAAGTTGAAAATGGTCAAATTTCTATGGAAAGGTTTATGATTTGTAATCAAATATGTGACAATTTGTATATAGTATTATTAAATCGCCTCGTCCATTTTACTGTTATCCTCTTCAGAATATCTCACAGGAAGATTAACCATGTTTATAAGACTGCTCGAGAATTGCTGCCTCAATTCCTTCATTAACGTGACTAGGATAAATAGTTTTACTATAATCCCTACATCAATTTGTAATAGTCTTCAAACCTCATTGATCAAGTGTGACTGGATTATATTGAATTCTGCTTTACCATCAACATCAACATCAACAACAACATCAACAGTAACTAAAGAGACAGTATTCCATTGTGGAGTAAATAAATCTTTTGAACCTGAAAGCGAAAGTAAAAGTAGGAGAGTCGTCGGCGAAGAGCTCTTCAGTGTTTGGAGAAGTACAGGAAGTTCGAAAAGCTTCAACCTTGACAAGACTCGTCATCTCCGTCATCTTCTAAATCATTATCATCACCAAAAGCTTCGTCATTGATATCAGCAGTGGAGCTGAAATTGAGTGGCGCTCTCTTTCACAAGCGCAGCCCCGCCCCCTTTTATTTCTATGAATAGCTTGTCAATCATTTTCGTGACGTCACAGGGGATTTCCCATTAATTGGAGTATAACGTCATGAATATCGTGTACGACGCCTCGGACGAGGGGGAGGAGGACGGAATGGCGGGGGATGACGGTAAGATTTAAACGTATAATTAGTTATCAAAGTTAGATTTTAAATCGCTTTATATGTCGGCATGTCGGAATGTCTGTTGTGCTATTTTTAGCAGTGCAAAATTTGAAAAAAAAAACCCAGCAAAAATGCTGAGGGCAGGAAAACGGAAAAAGAAAAAAAAATCAGAATAATGGGTGATTCACACACTTCCATTTCTATGATGTACGAGTTTTATTAAAGTCATAATCTTGATAAGACTTGATAAGACTGATCTTGTCCGTCTTGTACATTATATATGCCATTCACATCCAAAAATAGACCGACTGCAATGCCTCGGCTCCTTTGATTAGTTCTCTTGTAAATTCTATTCATAGTGAATTATTCTGATCCAAGTCGCTGGTATTTTTCATGTCTTGCTTACTTATTGATGATAAGACTTTCCATCTGTATCCAACTCTCTCTCTCTCTCTCTCTCTCTCTCTCTCTCTCTCTCTCTCTCTCTCTCTTCTTGGTTATTTCTTCTTTGATTCTTAACACCAACGCAAGAAGAGTGATATTGAATATTTCACAATGTATCTTTGTCCCAATGTTGCATTTAATCATAAATTAAAATGCAGGTACTCTTTACAAATTTTGATTTATTTTTTAATGGCTCCAATTTGATAACTTACACAATATCTTCTTCCATATGAACTCCAAGTGTCCTTAACGTTTCATTCACTATTCTATTCATTTTAGTTGATTCCTTTTACCTCGGCTACATTGAAATTACTGTATTCCTAATATCCAAAGCAATACCTTATTGGCCATTAAGTGAGTGATCCGCGAAGCATAGTTTGATGCTCCGCGGAGCAATGGAACTTCGAAATAAAATTTTAAAATAACGGACTCTTGAGATTTTCATTATTTGAAAACACCTTTTATTCCTCTTTATATATAAATAATTTCAGTATAGTGCGTTGCTTTATGTGTATCAGTATAAATATATAATTCACTGGTATATCTAAACTATATGTGTATAATCTATGATTTAGAAAATGAATAAATCATAAACATTAATATATATATGGGGTTTCTTTAACAATATTTATCGATTTCTGGATTAAGAAGACAATTTAGTTTTCAAGCATATTATGGCATGCTGATAGCTAAATTTCTCATATTTGCGACAAACTATGTCGATGTCTTTAAAATAGTCATGTCTCTTTACTTTAAAAGACGCTTAAACTTTTTAATATAATACTTTATAAGACGATCGAACAGATAGCTTTGAACCACACAAACGACTGGCATACAATGTTCTCTATAATGATATAAGTAACCTAAATGATTTTATTGTAAAGAGGATAGCTGAGTTGTTTTTTTTTTTTTTTTTTTGTCAATGGGAGTGATCTATATTCATGTTTTCGTCCAACCTCGTCATCGATCACATTATTTTTTGCTGTACAACGATTGGACATTTCTCAATGTATCTAAACACGCTGATGTGTTTATGAAAGTTAAAACATACCCATGAGTCACGCTGAGCGAAATGACCAATTGTGATATTGGATATTTCTACAAACTGTGAACACTTTTCACGATGTGGGTCATTTTCAGCACATATTCCAATGTGACCAATGACCTCGAGCACATGGAAAGGTACAAGAGAACGCTCCCATTGAATTGCATTGTGAATTAACTGGCGATTGTAACAATAGTATATGCAAAGCGGTAAACAAAATTGAATTCATGCCAGAATTTTAGAGTAAAGTTGGGTTTGTTTTACCTATGCATGAGTAGATTCAATGTGTAATTATTGTAAAACATATAGAATACTTAATGTTGTATAAAAGTTAGTATTTAGAGCTCGACAGTATATTTTGGAAATTTATATCTTAGCTTCATTTCCATAATCAATCATATAAATTGGAGCTTATTTATCTTCTATTAAAATCTAATCATGATTGGTATCACCAGACAAAATAGTGTCATCTTCACTATTAGCTTCCTGCTCCTTCTCCTCGTCGTCCTCCTCCTCCTAATTATCATCATCATCCTCATCATCATAATCATCATCATCCTCATTATCATCATCATCATCATCATCATCATCATCATCATCATCATCATTATCACCATCATTATCAGCAGCATTATTATCATTTTCATCATCATACGCATTAACATTGATTATATCATTCATATCATTATAATCGCCATCACCAAAGTATGAACGCATTCCACCATTAGCTCCACCTCCTCCTCCACCAACACTACCAGCATCAACATTGTCATTATCACTACCATAATATTTGTAACTAACATTTACATCATTTAGCTCTAATATGACTACTACCATTACTACTACTACTACCACCTACACTGTCAGCATTGCTAGCAGTACCACTATTAAAACCAAGAGCACTATTACCATCACTATTGCTACCGCTACAGATGGTACCACTACCACCACCACTACCACCGCCGCCACCAGCACTACAACCGCCGCCACCAGCACTACATCCAACACTACCACCACCACTACCACCACCACTACCACCGCCGCCACCAGCACTACAACCAACACTACCACCACCACTACCACCACCACTACCACCGCCGCCACCAGCACTACAACCAACACTACCACCACCACTACCACCACCACTACCACCGCCGCCACCAGCACTACAACCAACACTACCACCACCACTACCACCACCACTACCACCGCCGCCACCAGCACTACAACCAACACTACCACCACCACTACCACCACCACTACCACCGCCGCCACCAGCACTACAACCAACACTACCACCACCACTACCACCACCACTACCACCGCCGCCACCAGCACTACAACCAACACTACCACCACCACTACCACCACCCCCACTACCACCGCCGCCACCAGCACTACAACCAACACTACCACCACCACTACCACCACCACTACCACCGCCGCCACCAGCACTACAACCAACACTACCACCACCACTACCACCACCACTACCACCGCCGCCACCAGCACTACAACCAACACTACCACCACCACTACCACCACCACTACCACCGCCGCCACCAGCACTACAACCAACACTACCACCACCACTACCACCACCACTACCACCGCCGCCACCAGCACTACAACCAACACTACCACCACCACTACCACCACCACTACCACCGCCGCCACCAGCACTACAACCAACACTACCACCACCACTACCACCACCACTACCACCGCCGCCACCAGCACTACAACCAACACTACCACCACCACTACCACCACCACTACCACCGCCGCCACCAGCACTACAACCAACACTACCACCACCACTACCACCACCACTACCACCGCCGCCACCAGCACTACAACCAACACTACCACCGTCAACCTCGTCATCGTCGTCGTCGTCGATATCCTCATAAAAAAGACCACCATCGAACGCTCTAGACAAAATCGTAAAAGCGCTCCCACTGCCCGCATGAAAATAACTATTGACTTCACCAGCCTTTGCTGCAACAACACATTTAACTGCACTACTGTCACTATCATTTGTTGTTTTCACGATCTTTAAAACATGCAAATCCTCTATCACAGTAACATTCAGAAGACCCGCTGTTATTGATATTACTATTACCATCATTACCATAATTTAAACAACCATTTTGACCAACACGTCCATCGATACTACCCTCACCAACAACATTATTAGGATCTCTATTTTTCTCAATAATTACAGAATTTTCTTCATCATAAGCATCATCATAGTTATCGTCGCTATCACCATTTTCCATCTCAGTAATATTTCCGCATAGTATACAGCAGACTGCGTTGGTACTAAAACAGCCACTGTTATTCATATTATCACTAGAGCAACCACCAGCGCCACGCAGACACCCGCCATTCCTATGCTCTTCATTTCCAACAGCACAGTGACTACATCTTCCGCCAACACCACAACCGCCAGTGACACCTGTATCACAACTATAATATCCTCTATCGCAACCATTAATACCAATGCAACTACCACCACCACTACCACCACAACCACCACTACCACTACCACCACCACCAGCACTACCACCAACACCACCACCACTACAACAAGCACCATAACCATTACTATTGCCTCCATCATCACTGCTACTACAACCACTAACATCAGAACTACCTCTGCAACCACCACCACCACCACCACCACCACTACAACCAGCGCAATTACTGTTGCCTCCATAATCACTGCAACTACAACCACTACCACTAGAACTACCTCTACAACCACCGCCACCACCACTTCCGCCACTCTCGTTACAACCGCTGTTCGCGAAAGCCCCAATACCACTGAACTCGACACCACAACTATAACCTCCACCACCATCAAAACTAACACCACCAGAAACACGATCGCTATTTAAGCCACTGTAGTGACTACTAGCGCCACCACCACCTACACACCTATGACCACTACTTACATCATCACTTCCACTGCTACCACTACTACTACCACTACTAACAGTACCTCTAATATTACTACTACCATTACTACTACCACGTCCACTGCCAGCACTGCTAGCAGTACAACTATTAAAACCAAGAGCACTATTACCATCACTATTGCTACCGCTACAGATGGTACCACCACCAAAACCACTACGACCGCCGCCACCACCACTACAACCAACACTACCACCACCACTACCACCACCACTACCACCATCACTACCACCACTACCACTACCACCACCATCAGTTAAACTACCACCATTACCAACCTCGCCCCCACCGCCACCACCACCACCACCACCATCAAAATCACCATCATTACCACCACCACCACTACCACTACTACCATCAGTGTTTTCATCGTCACCAGATAATACACTCGTTGGTATTCTCATGATTTGCGCCCTTTCCCCGGTTTCCAACACTTTCTTCCGTCTACTACGTATAATGTCCTTGATGACGTGTCGAGTGACGTCATAGTTGGAAAAATGACCCATGACCTGTAAATAGAAAAAGACATATCAAAATATCAAGACGATGACAATTACTTATCTCTGAATAATACTCGCTATACATTCTAATCTTCTAACCAGATATCACGACTGTAAACGTTCACGATAACACATAGTTTTGTTTGTTGGTCAGTTATATTTCCGGATGGCAATGTTGTGAGTTTCTTAGCCAAGCGCACACAAGCTAAAAACTTCATTCAGCCACTGTTTTTGAAACCTAACTTCTGAGCTCAGCTAAAATCCCGATTTGAACAAAATTTTAGTAGTGGGATGCAGGCATTTAAAATCTGATTGTAATTCTTTGACATATCTCAAGATGCTGCTATGTGGTCTAGTGGTATGACACTCGCTTTCGGATCGGAAGGTCCTAGGTTCGAGCCTCGCGCTCGGCGCATAGTTGAGTCCTTGGAAAAGGCTCTTCACTCACATTCTCTCACCGTACTCGGGTATAAAATGAGTACCTGGCCGTTAACAGCGTTGTCTTTGTCCGGAAAATTGTAATATCGCCTAACAGGCGTCATGTCCCATCCTACATGTTAAATGTTGCTGTTGACCAGGGACCCCCTGTAAAGCGCTTTCATTACATAATTTAGTGGATATTGCGCTATATAAAGCTCAATCTTTTTTTGAAAAAAAGGTCTTCAAAAAGGGGAGATAGAAGCATTTAGATACTCATCAGCCCAGGATTTATTTATCACGTGATTAATCGGCAATCACACACACCCCGATGAGGTGAAGATCGAAACATCTGTAGCACAAGATCGGGACAATCCCTTGGACTAACCGTGGCCTTCGTAAAGTTATGGCCTGATACTGACCAAAAAATGACGTCAAAATTCACCAGTCTTTGCCCACAAAAGAAAACAGATCATGAGTTGTATTCAATAGTTCAACCAATGAGGCCACTTGTTTCCATGAGCTCTACTAACGACAACTCACTTGGTGGTGCAAAAACCAAATAATGACGTCAAAATGCCAGTTTTTTTTGGGTTTCAGTGTCAGGCGATAACTTAACGATGGCTACGGACTAACCCGGGCCAAACCGAAGCCATTGGTAATTTATAGATAGTATGAAATTGACGTCACTCAGGTCTTTGTTATTGCTTTTTTGCCATCTGCGTATATGAGTAATTCTCATTAAACTGTATTAACCAGACTATAATCGTTCAAGGCTACACATAGTTTAGTGTGTTGGTCAGTTATACTTCCGGATGGCAATGTTGTGAGCTTCTTGGCCAAGTGCATACTATCTTTTGCCTGATACTGACCAAAAAATGACGTCAAAATGCCAGTCTTTGCCCACAAAAGAAAACAAATCGTGAGTTGTATTCAATAGTTCAACCAATGGGACCACTTGTTTCCATGAGCACTACTAACGACAACTCACTAGGCGGTGCAAAAAACAAATAATGACGTCAAAATGCCAGTCTTTTTGGGTTTCAGGGTCAGGCTATAACTTAACGATGGCTACGGCCAAACCCACTCCAGTATCGATAGTATGCACTTGGCTAAGAAGTTCACAACATTGCCATCCGGAAGTAAAACTGGCCAACACACAAAATTGTGTGGAACCTTGAAGGTTTATAGTCTGGTTCATACAGTTTAGTGAGAAGTACTCATAAACTCGGATGGCAAAAAAAATTAACAAAGACATGAGTGGCGTCATCTTCGAACTATTTATATTATTTTAGTCAAAGGCGGGACGCGACGGAACACAAATATTATCTGGTCAGTCCCAGCCTTCCGTACGTCGTTAGTTCCGTCCCCGGAGAGATCCCAGCGAATTTATAATAAGATATGTAATATTGACACCGGGCGGGTTTAAAAAAAAAAACACGAAGACAGGGAAAGATGGGAAAGACGAGGGTGATTCCGTCTTGGGGATTCCGTCAAAATGGTTCTGACAGCCATGACATCCCAGCCTCAATATTAAATAGCGGCAGGAAGAAGAAGAAGAAGGGGGGGGGGGGGACAACGTTAATATCAACAACAATAACAACAACAACACCAAACAACCAAACAAAACTCGAAGGCAAATTAGAACGAACTAAAAACAGCGGCAAGGACTAAAAACAATAGCAGGAACCACCAAGTAGAATAGCAGCAACAGTTCAGCAGCATTCTCAAGAATAACAATTACAGCAATATCAATAATTATTATAGTAACATCGACAACAACAACAACAATGACAACAACAACAACAACAATGACAACACCAACAGTACTACAATAAAAGCAGCAGCAGTAAAAACAACAATCGTATCAGATACAGTAAAGACAACAACAACAACAACAACAACAACAACAACAACAAGTAATTATCATACTTGATGCCTTAGGAAATTAAAAACCTCTACATTTTGAGCCTTTTCAACTAGTCTGGGTAATCATAACCTACCAACAACTTGAAAGGAACCACCCATGTTGTCCAAGTGAGCGATTTGAAGGTTGATACTCTCGGAAAACCAAGATAACGAAGGTGTCTGAAGTGGCTTTCTTCCCTTTTTTTTTTTTTTTGTCTCGGGATCCCCAGTTTCACAATACAGTGCCGCCATCACCCACACGGTCGCCTTCCCTTTCCCCATTCCATCAATCCTGATCGTTTTAATAGTTGGGTATCACTATGGTGTCAGTTAGACCCTCAAGCACCAAAGTGGACTATACTATTATGGCACGTTTAACAACACTTCGACAATTTCTAATTCTTCTTCCTCTAATTTATTTTTTAATTCAAATGTAGTTCGACTCTCAAAGTTGGATGTTTCGACAAAACGAAGAAGAAGAAGAAGAAGAAGAAGAAGAAGAAGAAGAAGAAGAAGAAGAAGAAGAAGAAGAAGAAGAAGGAGGAGGAGGAGGAGGAGAAGGAGGAGGAGGAGGAGAGGAGGAGGAGGAGGGGAGAAGAAGAAGAAGAAGAAGAAGAAGAAGAAGAAGAAGAAGAAGAAGAAGAAGAAGAAGAAGAAGAAGAAGAAGAAGAAGAAGAAGATATATCAATTAATCTATAACTACAACTTATAATCAAAGCACGAACAATTTTTGGAGTAATAAAAAGACTCCGTGGAAATAATTATCTTTCAATTGTCTTTCCCCCCCCCCCCCCCCCCCCCCTTTTTTTTTTTTCTTCTTGGGATGGATCAATGTTATAACATAATATATATAATATATTATATCAACTCTTTAAAAAGGGAACTCCACACCCTGGAGAGCTAATCCTTCCAATAAAAATCCCCTCCCAATTCCCCTAGGAGACGAGAGATTTCGTAAGATCTACATTCCGTGTCAACAACGCTAGTGGGTGCTGCGCGCGCAAGTTTGATTAAGTGTGTGTTTTGGGGGGAAAGGGTAAAGGGGGGTGGGAGCAGCGCGAGATTGGCCCCGTATATTTACCATTATCTAATTATAAGGATTGCGGACGCCTACTCCATTAGCCATCGGTGGGAGCGATGCCTCGCTCAGCGCCTGGGTGGTATATCTTGTCTTGTCACAAAAATCAAGCGATGTTAAGCGTGGTCTGTGGCCGGATAGGTAATAAGTGATCGTGGAAAATTAATTCTGGTGTGATTCTGGCGTTATTGGGTAAAGCACTTAAATACACACATTATGTTACCCCCCACACGACTCGCGTGTGAATGAGTACCCAGGCTATACGAGTGATACGGGTATTGTAAGAGTGATAGTACAAAAAAAAGGATACCTAACAGGCGCCTTGTGTTGTATGAAATGGAAATATGGGTTAATATGGCCTGCTGGGGGAATAAATGAAATAATATTGTGAAGCGCATTTGCCATGAAATATGTCTGGAGATGCGCTATAACTAATGTTTGTATTTAATTATTTACATATTTATTTGTTTGTTTGTTTGTTTATTTATTCATTAATGTGTATTTTTATATATTTATTTATTAATCTTACCTATTTATCATTTACTTATTTATCTATTTATTCTTTTTTTTTAAATTCATTTATTTGTTTATATATATATATATATATATATATATAATATATATATATATATAATATATATT
>NC_088368.1:17664877-17682377 GCF_034508935.2 Berghia stephanieae | reverse complement strand
TGATGAATGGGTGGGTTGATTGATGGATTGATTGATAGATTGACGGATGAATGGATTGGTTGACGGATGGATAGATTGATTGATTGATTGATTGATTGATGGATAGTTGGATAGGTGGATTGATTGATTGATTGATTGATTGATTAATGGATGAAAGGATAGGAAGGTGTAATGGTGTATTGATGTATGAATTGATTGACTGACTGTTGGATGGATGGAGTGATAGATTGATGGATAGATTGATGTATGGATTACTTGGCAAAAACTGGATAGATGGATAAATAGATAGATAGATAGATCGATGACTTGATGGATTGATGATTGGATGAATGGGTGGATGCATGGGTGAATGAATGGATAGATAGGTAGATAGATGGATATAGATATAGATAGATAGATAGATATAGATATGGATAGATAGATAGATAGATAGATAGATAGACAGACAGAAAGATAGATAGATAGATAGATAGATAGATAGATAGATAGATAGATAGATAGACAGACAGACAGACAGATAGATAGATAGATAGATAGATAGATAGATAGATAGATAGACAGATAGACAGATAGATAGATAGATAGATAGATAGACAGACAGATAGATAGATAGATAGATAGATAGATAGATAGATAGATAGATAGATCGGTAGATAGATAGATAGATAGATAGATAGATAGATAGATAGATAGATAGATAGATAGATAGATAGATAGATAGATAGATAGATAGATAGACAGAGAGAGATAGATATCATTGTAATATTTACCACCAAGTTGGAGTCAGTCTGACGATGGCTGAAAGGCCTGAAACATCGATGTAGACTGACTCCAACATCGTGGTAAATATTAAAATAATGATTCGCTCCATTGTTGCATGTTGAGCACTATTCGTACCATGTTTGTATCCAACACGATTCAATAGATAGATAGATAATAGATAGATAGATAGATAGATAGATAGATAGATAGATAGATAGATTGATTGATAGATAGATAGATAGATAGATAGATAGATAGATAGATAGATAGATAGATCGATAGATAGATAGATAGATAGATAGATGGATAGATAGATATATAGATTGAAAGATAGATAGGCTATTAGACAGATAGACAAATAGAAGGAGAGACGGTCTAGAAACTGGAAAGACAAATAGATTAATCAGGAGGGACAAGGATTTTGCATCTCTCAGCTTTATGAAGAGGAAGTGTCATGCACAGAGACCCGGATCGAAGTCTTGAAGTCCGTCGGAGTCGAGGAATGGACTTGACAGGAAGGGGGAAAAGGGAGGGAGGGGGGGGGGGGGGGAGTGGAGGATGGGTGGGGGGGGGGAGAATAACTAACTGTGGCAAAACAATTTTTTTAAAAACTTTGGCCACAAAATTAGTAGTTCATATTATGTGGTCCACTCGAATCTGTTTTTTGTTGGGATTGAACCCCAAAAGAATGGAGCGATATCTACTCATCATCATATCTTGTCGCGCCAGTGAGTCAGCCAGTCCCGGGCAGTCTGGTTGCATTCCCTCAGGTCAGCATTGGTGCAGTGAGGTCCCAGCGAGCATTCGGACAGGATGTGGTCCATGGTCTGTCTGGGGTGACCGCATGGGCATTCAGTGCCCGGTGAGATTTTCCATTTAAAGAGATTGGTGACGGTGTTTCCCACCTTTGCTCTAGCTCTGTTCAACGCCACCCAGTCTTTTCTCTTGAGGTCTGTGCCTGCTGGGAGCTTTTCTGTTGGGGCTGGAGGGCATCGTTTGCTGTCTTGTCCCATTCTACCCCTTTGTCCAGGCGGAAGAATGCTGAATGGTCTGGGTGAAGGCTCTCTATTGTGAGGAAGCTTTTCCTTGATTTGAGCCTGCTTTTGGGGCAATTGTGGTCATAAAGGGGGTGTCTCTGGTCCATTTCCTGTTTGTATTTTTGTATTTGGGCATGAGTTTTCCTCCGGATGTGTGGTGGGGCTATTCCTGCTGCACGGTAGACCAGTGGTAATGGTGTTGCTCTCAGCTGGCCCGTTACGATCCGGCAGGCGTTGTTGAGCTCGGGGTCTAGCTTGGAGGCATGGCATGATCGGGCCCATACAGCTGAGCAGTACTCCGCAGTTGAGAAGCTGATGGCCAATGCTGTGGTCCTTAGAGTTTTAGGGTCAGTTCCCCAGTTCATGTTTGCCAGCTTTCCAAGGAGGGCATTTCGCGTGGACACTTTTGCCTTGGTCTTCCTCACGTGTTCTCTGAAGGACAGAGTCCGATCAAGCGTCACTCCGAGGTACACTGGGTGGTAGTTGTACTCTAATGTCTGGCCATTCCACTTGATGTTAAGTTTTTTGTGGGCTTGGTGGTTGTTGAGGTGAAATGAACACACTTGTGTTTTCCCTGGGTTGGCGTTCAGCGAGTTTTTAGTGTAGTACTTTGTAAGGGTGTCTAGGGCATTTGTCAGTCTGCTCTCGATTGGTTGGAAGGACACATCCTGTGTTGCGAGGCATAGGTCATCAGCATATATGAATCGGCGGATTTTTGGGAATTCAGGCTGATCATTTGTATATATGTTGAAAAGTGTTGGAGCCAGCACTGATCCTTGAGGAAGACCATTCTTCTGGGTGCGCCACCTGCTCTTCCGGCCATCCATTTCAACAAAGAAGCGCCTGTTTTCGAGAAGTGACTGGATGATATTTACAATTTTCTTATTCTTTATCATTTTAGCCACTTTGAGGAGTAGGATCTTGTGATTCACTGTGTCAAAGGCTGCAGTGAGGTCGACGAAGACTGTGCCAGTGACCTGTTTTGTCTCAAACCCATCTTCTATGAATTGTGTAAGGTTAAGAAGTTGACCATATGTTGACCGTCCTGGTCGGAATCCAGCCTGGTCTGGAGACAGTTGTTCGTCTAGACTGGGTGACATGATATCTACTAAATGTGCTCAAACCGTTTTACAAGAGGCCCCTGGCCAACAGCAACACTTAACACATAGGACGGGACATGACGTCTGATTTACGATATTACAATTTTTTCGGCCAGGTACTCATTTTACACCTGAGTACGGTGAGAGAATGTAAGTAAAAGAAAAAGAAAAAATCTTCAGGATTCAGAAATGTTAACATGTTGATGGTTGAGAAAGGGTAATTATAATCCAGCGATATATTTTCTGATTCTCCCTGTTTACCCAGCAGTAAATGAGTAGCTGGGTCTGTTAGATCTGGCGGAAATTATTTTGCGATAGACTAGCGTCCTATCCAAAGGATAGCAATTAATTGCTATTGTCCGTTTCACGCTATAGAAACCGGGATAAACTCCAGTTCTGAAGGTCAACTTATATATATATATATATATATATATATATAATATATATATATATATATATAATATATATATATATTTTATATATATATACATATATATATATATATATATATATATATATATATATATATATATTATATGATGTAATTGTTTTTTGTTTCGTTTTGTTTTTTCTTTTGGCACTGAATGAGATTAAAACTTGTTTTGTTAAGCATTGCAATGGAAGGGCAATTGGGGATTGGGTTGGTGGGGGGGGGGGGGGATATGGAGGCCGGATAAAAGGAAATTGCAAAGGCCTGGGGATGGGGGGGGGGGGGGGCGATGGAGTGGAACAAGTGAAGGTGTAGGGAGGGAGAAAGAGAGAGAGAGAGAGAGAGAGAGAGAGAGAGAGAGGAAGAGAGAGAGAGAGAGATTGATAGTGATAGAGTTAATAGAAAAGATAACATTTATAAGGGAGAGAGAGAGAGAGAGAGAGAGAGAGAGAGTAAGAGGGAGAGAGAGAGGGAGAGAGAGAGAGAGGAGAGAGAGACAGAGAGGGAGAGATTGATAGTAATAGAGTTAAGATATATATATATATATATATATATATAATATATAGAGAGAGAGAGAGAGAGAGAGAGAGAGAGAGAGAGAGAGAGAGAGAGAGAGAGAGAGATTGATAATAATAGAGTTAATAGAAGGGAAGGACTTATTTCAGGCTGGGGGGGGGGGGGTCGGAAAAAGAAAAGTATTTATATTCAAATTGTTAAGTCTGAGTCAAGCATAATATTCAAATCACGCATTTTCCCGTTGGCCAGAAAATTCAATTGTCCTTCAAATATCATTTTAAAAAGACCACCATCTTGACAAAAACTCTCAATCCTGGGACTTCGTGAAGTCTTAATTAAAGTTCCAGGTGTGAGAGGTTGTTTTGTTTTGCCAAAGATGAGGATCTTTTCAATGGATTTTCGATCCATCAGATAATAAAAACTTAACAAACTCCCCCCCCCCCCCCCCCCCCCCCCCCCCCCCCCCACCATCCAACTAGGTGCCAAAATCAATTTGGGTGAGCAGACCCCCCTGAAAATAAGTAGGCTACACGTCACTCTTAACTCACTCAACCCAAACACAGACTATATCCGTAGCTCACCAGGGTTACTTTTACCCCATGCCTATTTATTTAATTTTTCTGAGACAAATTATAGGCTTAGATTATTAGTATCAAAGCTAATGTTTTTTTCTCATTTTTACAGGCTAATGGTAAGTTGGATAAAAAATATCTATGTGCGTGCTGATATATATTTTGAAATTTAGCCAAAATTTCTAGGATTGAGTGAGTTAATATATTATATTTTTTTATTATAGGGAATTTCCTTTTAATCTATTTATAGTTTGAATAAAATTATCTAAATGAGCAACAAAAATAGAATCTTGAAAGAAGAAAGCTTTTGTGCCGAGGGGTTCAATTTTTGGGAGGTCTTCCGAAAGCTCCTACATCCCTTGTATTCTTTTTTTTTAATAATGTTCTAGTAGGGGGTTTGGGAGGGGAAAACTTTTTTTATTAATAAAAAGTTCACCCCCCCCCCTCCCAAACCCCCTACTAGAACATTATATTTTTTAAAAAGAATACTGGGGATGTAGGAGCTTTCGGAAGACCTCCCAAAATTTTTATTATTTTTATTATTTATTTATTTTAATTCCAGAGGGATTATTTATTTTTATTTTACAAAATCGTCTCTTACAAAATCTTCTCCAGAAAGAGGCTGAGTCGAGATAAGCCGGACGTAATAATCGGTAATTCCCAATTTGACGGAGCACTGAGGCTTAGACGATAGATTAGCATTGCGTGAGGTGTCAAAGGTCGTCTGGATTTGATTCATTGCCCCTTTCTGGGCTTTTTTCAAAGCCTTTTTTTTATTTTTAAGCCTACTTACTTATCTATCTGCTTTGAAGAAGAAAAATAAAAATTATTTGGGCCATGAAATTCGTCCTTCAAATAATATGATGATATCGATCGATTAAAGTGACTCTTCTCGTCTTGTCAAAAGATGTCAATCCTGGGACTTCCTTAAGTTCATGGTGAGAGAGAGTTTATGGGTGTTTTTTTTTAGTTTTTGTTTCTTTTGTTGGGTTTTTGTTGTTGTTGCCAATATGAAGGTCATTATAAATTTTAGATTTAATTTGTAGGACGAGTTTACTGGCCAAAATTTTAAAGACGTGTTTTGTTTTGTTTTTTGTTTTTTTGTTTTTTTTTTCCAAAGCACGGCAATATAATCCTGTTTTGTTTTGTTTTGTTGATGTGTTTTTTCCATTAATTTTTTTTTTGTTTTGTTTTACACTTTTGTTTTTGATTTTCTTTTGTTTAAGCGATTTGAGCATGCTTAGTGAATTTTGCGCTATATAAAAGCTCAAATTATAATTTATTTATTATGTTGTGACGTTTGTTAAGTTTTTATTATCTGATGGATCAAATATCCATTGAAAAGATCCTCATCTTTGGCCAAAAAATACCCTCTCATACCTGGGACGTTAATTAAAACTTTAATTAAGCCCATTTGAAATCCAGGATTTAGAGTTTTTGCCAAGATGGTGGTCTTTTAAAATTGATATTTGAAGGACAATTTTATTTTCTGGCCAACTAGTAAATGCGTGATTTCCCCGAGTGGAGAAGTTTACTGCTTCTTGAAGTCTGAAATACAAATAATAATATAACAAGGAATTTGATTCAATAGTCTGATGTCACGCCGCCCGGCAAAGGCGGCAATCTTGGTTCTAAACAAAGAAAATCAGTACTTTTTATTCTTCATGCTGGCTAGAACTTTTCATATGCCTTGTGATCAGAATGTGTAAAAGTCAAAACATCATCAAATTTATGTTGTTTTTTTCCTCTGGATACGCTTTTATGCTCGCCGGAGAAATATTTCATACGGGCGTCCGCCATTGTTCCGATAGTTTAGAGCCAGTGTTACTAAGGTACCATGCGTTATTAGGAAGGAAGTGACGTTACGACTGTTGAAGAGTATTACTATAGTCCGTTTCACGCTATAGAAACCGGGATAAACCGTAACCATCGTAAAGTTATGGCCTGATACTGACCAAAGAAATGACGTCAAAATGCCAGTCTTTGGCCACAAAAGAAAACAAATCGTGAGTTGTATTCAATAGTTCAACCAATGAAATAACTTGTTTCCATGAGATTACTAACGACAACTCACTAGGCGGTGCAACAAATAAACTCAAATAATTGGACTGTACAACAAATTACCAGTTCCTTTTATGGATTCTTCATGTCATCTAGGCTATAAACATTAACGATGGTAGGATAGAAACTAGCGTACTTCATGCACGTTCGCGTTAATAAGTATAGATAGTATGCGCTTGGCTAAGAAGCTCATAACATTGCCATCCGGAAGTATAACGGACCAACACACAAAACTGTGTGTATCCATGAACGTTTATAGTCGGGTTAATACAGTTCAGTGAGCATTACTCATAAATGCGGATGGCAAAAGACAATAACAAAGACCTGAGTGACGTCATCTTCGTACTATCTATAGCCTGACACTGAGACCAAAAAGGACTGGTCTTTTATTTTTCTGACTAAAAGGAATAAAATATGTTTTTGGCCAGAGTACTTTAGTAGAACTGCGTAGGATGGACTGACATTGCAAAGAACCCTAAAGCCTAAAATGGAAAGACGATGGAAGGAACTACTGGGGACGTGACAGGAATAAACAAGAAGATAGTCTTAGCAGCTAGGGAAGGAAATAATAGAATAATATAAGGAAAACGGTAAAGATGGAAGAAATAAATGAATGTGTTTCTCTTACTCTCCTTTTTATTAATTCGGGAGGGGGGAGAGAGAGAGAGAGAGAGAGAGAGAGAGAGGAGAGAGAGAGAGAGAGAGAAGAGAGAGAGGGGGGAGAGAGAGAGAAAGAGAGAGTGAGAGAGAAAGAGAGAGAGAAAGAGAGAGTGAGAGAGAAAGAGAGAGAAAAAGAGAGAGAGAGAGACGTCATCATACTAACGAAAGAGTGAAAATGGAGAGCGAGGCTTCGGATGGGGACAATACAGACAATGGACGTTTCGGGTACAAGCCCTTCGTCAGCACAACAATAAACAAATAAACGTGGAAAACAAATACAAATAAAAAATGCAGTATAACTTGCATCGTGGAACGAACTACTATGAGATTTGGGTTAATTTTTTATGATCTGTGGAGGGGGAAATGAATAAATGATTTACTAAGATGGCTAAACTATAAATTTAACCCACCTTCTCTAAACGGTATTATGTCGGGATGACTCGGGCGCAAAAAATTGAATTTATTGACAAAAACATGAAACGTGGGGTTTGTTTGGATTTGTTATTTTAGTGAATGAAGACAATTTCTCACAACGCAAAAGCTCAAACATTGGTATTTACTATCAATCTAATTCTAAAGTCACTTTCCGGGGTCCAATTCATTCCGGCATAATACCGTTTCGAGACGAAGGGTGGCAAATATAAATTATTTCTTGTGCTTTTAACTTTAAATTCCTTTTATTTATTTTCTATTTTATTTATTTTCATCTAGTTTACTCACCGACATAATACCCTTCTGAGACAATGGGTCACATAAAATACAATATCGAATCGTCAAGAGCAGGCAGAGTAACAGGAGGAAGGGGGGGGGGGGGATGCGTGAGTGTGGGAGGGGTGGGGTGGATAAGTAAGGGGAGGCAATCAACGATTTATGACGTTTTAGACAGGAAATAGAATTAGTCAATTTATGTCTTCTCCGTTCTCTGTTTCCCCTGGTATTATAAAAAAAAAGAAGTTAAGAACAGAAATAAATATGGATAAATAAATATTCATATTCATGATGTCATACGGTATTAAATCGGATTCTAACAACCCTTTTGTAGTCTCTAATAGGAATAAACCAGTTAAGCTAAAATGTATTAACTCACTCAATCCTGAGACCTATCAAAATTGGAAAATGTATTAAAAATGAGCATGGACAGAGATCAGTGTTATTCAATTACTATTAACATGTAAAAACTAATAACATTAGATGTGATATAACCATTACCATGTAAAAACTAAAGACATTAGCTTTAGATATAATTTGTCTCCTCCTCTATAATTTGTCTCAGAAAAATGTAATAAATAGGCACGGAGTAAAAGTAACCCGGGTAAACTGCGGATATAGTCGGCGTTAAGGATGAGTGAGTTAATGTCCCCTTTTGGGACGTAATTATTGTGTTATTGAGTTAAACAAATTAATTTTACCGAAGGGGAAGATAAGCCGTCATTTAATTTATCGAAAAACTAATGACTGCTGACCTTCACCTTTTTAAACAGTTTTCCGTGCTTCCGGTGAGGGGGGGGGGGGGGACTTTATGCTATTGTAGATGTAAAAAAAATTGAGCTTTTGCACAGTCCAATATCCACGAAACGTGCTCAAAGCGCTTTTCAAGGGGTCCCTCGCCAGCAGCAACATTTAACATTCAGGACGGGACATGACCCCTGGTAGGCGATATTACAATTTTTTTTTCGAACAGAGACAACGCTGTTAGCGGCCAGGTACTCATTTTACAACTGAGTAAGGTGAGAGAATGTGAGTAAAGAGCCTTCTCTAGGGACTCAACTATGCACCGAACGAGGCTCGAACCCAGGACCTTACGATCCGAAATCGAGTGTCATACCATTAGACCACATACCCAAGAATTCATGGTGTATTACTACGCCAAAAAGTAGTGTTCGATATACTAGACAATATTATAATACTACTAATAATAATAGCTTGGCATCCATCCCTCTAGCTATGAACCCAAGCTGTCATCGCTTGTCTGGGCGGGGGGGGGGGGGGGGGGGGGGGGGGGGGGGGGAGCGGATGAGCAAGGGGAGGTAATTGAAGATTTATGACCTCTGGGGAGGAAAGTGGCTTTGAGAGTTCTCTATCGCTACTACTGCTCACTCATCATTCATAATAAATTAATTTTTGTATTGTTTTGTTTTTCTTTTTGTTTTTGTTTTTCTTCTTCCTCTTCTCGACATTTTCTATTAATTTCTTACTCGTTTCATGAATGAAATTTGTGTGTGTGTGTGTGTATGTGTGTGTGAGTGTGTGTGTGTGTGTGTGTTATTATAAACCAATCAAAATGCGATAAATGGGTTAAAATTGTTCCGTACAGCCCGTGTTAAATTTTTATTTATTTTTTTGACAACAAGCACAGAATTACTGGCAAATCTAAAAATTGTAAAACTATTTTTTATTACAGATCAATCAATATACGAGTAAATTGGAAACCTTTTTGTTTGTTTGTTTGTTTGCTTGTTTAACTTAAGGGTAATGTAATCACCCGTTGACTTCAATGACTATTTATATAATCTGCTAGGGGAGGCCGAAAGCTCCTACATCCCCCAGTATTCTTGTTTTTTATAATGTTCTAGTAGAGGGTTTGGGAGGGAGAAAACTTTTTTTTTAAGTCTCCCCCCTCCAAAATCCTCTACTAGAACATTATAAAAAAAGTTTACCCCCTCCCAAACCCCCTACAAGAACAAGAATCCTGGGGATGTAGGAGCTTTCGGAAGGCCTCCCTCTGCTAGGGTATACTGATCGGTGATTTGATATTGGGAATCGCCATCTTGGTGCTGTGGTTGCCAGATTTATTTGCGTGCATCTACAGACTTTATGACCGGGCGGATTTTGATCGTTGATGGCTCAAAAGATTCGTCTCGATCTATGTTAATGTCCACAATTCAGTAGTACAATGATTAGAATAGATAAGTGCCTTTATTTCCCCCACGATCATAGCAGGTTCTCCATAAATTATTGAAAATGATGGGACTTTTGCTTGCACTTTAGAGTTCAGAGCTCTGAAGCAGGGGGAAATAATCCTAATGTTACAGTGAATGACGTAATCAGTCGGATGGTGTAAAATTTTTGAACTGAGATATTGTTAAGTTTAGTTAGAAGGTCAATTTTGATCAAAAATGAGTTCTTGTCATAAATGATTAAATCAGCCCTTTTTGTACATCTTCGGGAAATGTCAAAGCTTGATTTCATTTCTAAATATTTTTACAGCTAGTCAAGTTGAAAAAGTATGAAATTAGAGGCGGCATTGGCAACTTGTTGGACGGTAGAGGTCCTGCATCCAATATAGATAGAACGAAGTTGACGCCATTCAAGTCTGTGTTATTGTGTTTTTTTTCCATCCATGTTTATGAGTAATTCTCACTAAACTGCATTAACCAGACTATCAAAGTTCATGGTTACACATAGTTATGTGTGTTGGTCCGTTATACTTCCGGAAGGCGCACACCATCATCTATAGTAGATGGGTCTGTTAGAGATCTAGTGGAAGGCACATGCGATAATGAGAAGCGTCATGCCTGAAGTGTTGCAAGCCGCGGTCGATATTGTCTGTTTTAAGAAATGGAAACCGGGTTAAACTCCTGCTCCATAACGGGCCTCATAGCGCTGAATTAATAATGTTTTTTATTTCAATTTTTAACGATGCTATGGATTTCCTTTTGGAGGCAAAACTTGTCAATATGCCTTTGGTAATAGGATTCAATAGTCTGATGTCACGTCTCCCAGCAACGGCGGCCATCGTGGTTCTAAACAAAGAAAATCGGTACTTTTTATTCTTCATGCTGGCAAGAACTTCTCACATGTCTTGTGATCAGAATGTGTAAAATTCAAAACATGATCAGATTTATAATGGGTTTTGTTTTTTTCATCTGGATACGCTTTTATGCTCGTCGGAGAAATATTTCATAAGGGCGTCCGCCATTGTTCCGATAGTTTAGAGCCAGTTACTAAGTTACCATGCGTCAATACGAGGGAAGTGACGTTACGACTGTTGAAGCGTATTCAGAAATATTTGTTTTATCTTTGTTTTGTTTTTTGTGTGTTCTCTCATTCCTCCATTATTAATACATCTAATTGATAAATCGTAACACATAACGTGTGAACACAACTGCTACTGAGTCACCTACTTATTGACTCACTCACTGTCTGCTGCACCACGGAGATCAAAAGATATCAAATAATCAGACAATGTCCGAGAACATGAAAACCGGTAAATCACACACTTCTAGAATTAGACCTAAACTAAGCGCATCTAAGCGGGGTAGGGGAGTGGGTGGCGAGGGGGTGGGGGGGGGGGGAGGAGGTTGCCCCGATAGCTCTGTTGGTAGAGATCTAGCTTCACCCGTAAATGACACGAGAAGAACGATCCTGAGTTCTATCCCCCCCCCCCCCCAAAATGCATTCTGTTTGTTTGTCTGTTTGTTTTTGAACCATTTTTTTTGTTGTTTTGTACTTGTTTTTGTTTGGAATTTTGGGGCTTTTTTAATTTATTTTATTTTATTTTATTTTATTTTTTTTTTTTGCTTTTTTTCCCTCAATGTAATGCATTACTCAGGCCTGGGTTATTTTTCTCCGGCTATATGCAAGATTGTTTATCCGCAACTCATACACACACATACCATTTCTGTCTATGAATTCGACGTGTTGACTATATGTAGTGCGTAACTATTCGAGACGATTATACTGTGATTGTAATGTATAATAACATTATTAGAAATAATGAATTAATAATGAATTAATAATGAATTATAATGTATTAGCGTTTCACTGTGTCATGTTGTACTCAGACTTTGATGTTGGTGGAATGTAAAAAGTACATCAAAGATTGGCGGCGATAAATGGGTCCAATTTATTCACAATTGGCTGTTACTTTTCATTTATTTATTATATATATTTTTTTTTTTTTTTTGGGGGGGGGGGGGGATAAATATCTCAAAAGGTGTGTCGGAAGCAGTTCAATAGAAAAACGTAATGAGGAATTAAACATCGGACCCGACTAAGCGGCATCTCCCAGAGTGTACCAGATTCAGAAAAAAATGATTTGGTCTTTGGCGCAAAGTGATGAAATTTCATGTACACTATGTTGTCCGATTTGGTTTGAATGGTTCCCCACACTAACTTCGAGAAAGTCTTTTTTGTTCTTTATTTTTGTTTATTTGGTTGTTGTTTTGTTTTTTTGTTGTTTTTTGTTTTTGTTTTGTTTTTTACTGTTATTTGTTGTTGCTGTTTTTTTTTTTGTGTGTTTTTTTTTTTTTTTGTTTTGTTTTGTTTTGTTTTTTTTTTGTTTTATTGTAACAGTTTCCATTTTAAATTCAATTGACTCAATAGAATTCACTAGAACATGTTAACCCCGACAAGATACTGAATTGAATCGGTGGTCATATATTGTTCTTTAGAAGAGTAGGTAGAGAATCTGTGTGTGTGTGGGGGGGGGGGGGGGGGGGGGGGTCTAGATAAAGAAAGAAAGAGAGAGAGAATGTGTGAAACAGCGTTAAAGGAATAGATTGTGAATGGGGATGTGAGGAGAGATCACTCTCAAGACATAGAGATTACATGAAGATTAATGTGATATATTTTAAGTAGGACCGTAATAGAGAGATGGAAAAAAGGAAATGGAGTGGGAGATTTGTGGGGGGGGGGGGGGGGGGGGGCGAAGAGTGAGAGAGAGGGAGACAGAGGGATCTCTCTCTTTCCTTTTAAATACTCTTTGATGGAGTCTTGGGGAAAAAAAAGTATATTTATATGAAGAGTGATTTTACCAAACTCCATCACTACGTTTTTTTCTCATTTTGATATTTAGGATTATTTCCCCCTGCTTCAGAGAGAGAGAGAGAGAGAGAGAGAGAGAGAGAGAGAGGGAGGGAGAGAGAGATAGAGGGAGAGAGAGTCATACTTCCGGATGGCAATGTTGTGAACTCCTTGGCCAAGCGCATTCTATCTATAGAGAGACTGATACAACGGGAGGGAGAGAGGTAGAGAGAGAGAGAGGGAGAGAGAGAGAGAGAGAGAGAGAGAAAGGGAGATAAAGAGAGAGAGAGAAAGGGAGATAAAGAGAGAGAGAGAGAAAGGGAGATAAAGAGAGATAGAGAGAGAGAAAGGGAGATAAAGAGAGAGAGAGAGAGAAAGGGAGATAAAGAGAGAGAGAGAGGGAAAGGGAGATAAAGAGAGAGAGAGAGAAAGGGAGATAAAGAAGAGAGAGAGAAAGGGAGAGATAGATAAAGAGAGAGAGAGAGAAAGGGAGATAAAGAGAGAGAGAGAGAGAAAGGGAGATAAAGAGAGAGAGAGAGAGAGAGAGAAAGGGAGATAAAGAGAGAGAGAGAAAGGGAGATAAAGAGAGAGAGAGAGAAAGGGAGATAAAGAGAGAGAGAGAGAGAAAGGGAGATAAAGAGAGAGAGAGAGAAAGGGAGATAAAGAGAGAGAGAGAGAGAAAGGGAGATAAAGAGAGAGAGAGAAAGGGAGATAAAGAGAGAGAGAGAGAAAGGGAGATAAAGAGAGAGAGAGAGAGAGAAAGGGAGATAAAGAGAGAGAGAGAGAGAGAGAAAGGGAGATAAAGAGAGAACGCCCCAAGAGACAATACGGTTACATGATCCTATTGTAATATTAATGAGTCTGTGATATATAAAAGCAGGATAAAGCTCATGAAAGCATCATTAGAAATGGTTAATTCTCGAGAGAGATTGATGAGAGACAAAGATAGAGAGAGAGAGATAGAGAGAGATAGAGAGAGAGAGAGAGATTGATGAGAGAGAGAGGGGGGTAGAGAAAAGTATATGGAAAAAGAAGCGAGAGAGTGAGCGAGAGAGAGAGAGAGAGAGAGAGAGAGAGAGAGAGAGCGGGGGGGAGAGGAGAAAGAGAGAAGAGATAGATAGATAGATAGATAGAAAGATGGATTAATAAATAAATAGATAGATAGATCGATAGATATATAAAAACTGTAACATAGAGCTGAATGACGTCAACAGCGTCCCTTCTATAAGCAGAAAAAAGATGAAAATATTACCAGCCGATAAAACCATGATTACATTCTTCCGCCATTTTGACACAAGACATATAAAGGCAAAGCGCCCATATCAAATCACCCTGTAATAAATATAGACTTTAAAAGGATCCAAAAAAAACAAGAGTGTAAATTATAATGAAAAGGATGATGATGATGATGATGATGATGATGATGATGATGATGATGATGATGATAATTATGATAAGAAAAATATATTAATGACAATAAGAGAATGAATTCCCGTAGCGTAATGAAGTGACGTGGCCATTATGTCGTCATCAACGATTACAGATAGAAATGTCAAATGCACCAAATGTAATTACATGCTCTGATTTGTGTGTATGTCAGTATGTGTGTGTGTGTGTGAGAGAGAGAGAGAGAGAGAGAAAGAGAGCGTGTGTGTGTGAGAGAGAGCATGTGTGTGAGAGATAGATAGAGAGAGAGCATGTGTATGTGAGAGAGAGCATGTGTATGTGAGAAAGAGCATGTGTGTGTGAGAGAGAGCATGTGTGTGAGAGATAGGTAGAGAGAGAGCATGTGTGTGTGAGAGAGAGCATGTGTGTGAGAGATAGATAGAGAGAGAGCATGTGTGTGTGAGAGAGAGCATGTGTATGTGAGAGAGAGCATGTGTATGTGAGAGAGAGCATGTGTGTGTGAGAGAGAGCATGTGTGTGAGAGATAGATAGAGAGAGAGCATGTGTGTGTGAGAGAGAGCATGTGTGTGAGAGATAGATAGAGAGAGAGCATGTGTGTGTGAGAGAGAGCATGTGTATGTGAGAGAGAGCATGTATGTGTGAGAGAGAGCATGTGTATGTGAGAGAGAGCATGTGTGTGTGAGAGAGAGCATGTGTGTGTGAGAGAGAGCATGTGTATGTGAGAGAGAGCATGTGTGTGTGAGAGAGAGCATGTGTATGTGAGAGAGAGCATGTGTATGTGAGAGAGAGCATGTGTATGTGAGAGAGAGCATGTGTGTGTGAGAGAGAGCATGTGTATGTGAGAGAGAGCATGTGTGTGTGAGAGAGAGCATGTGTATGTGAGAGAGAGCATGTGTGTGTGAGAGAGAGCATGTGTATGTGAGAGAGAGAGCATGTGTGTGTGAGAGAGAGCATGTGTATGTGAGAGAGAGCATGTGTGTGTGAGAGAGAGCATGTGTATGTGAGAGAGAGCATGTGTATGTGAGAGAGAGCATGTGTATGTGAGAGAGAGCATGTGTATGTGAGAGAGAGCATGTGTGTGTGAGAGAGAGCATGTGTGTGAGAGAGAGAGAGCATGTGTATGTGAGAGAGAGCATGTGTATGTGAGAGAGAGCATGTGTATGTGAGAGAGAGCATGTGTATGTGAGAGAGAGCATGTGTATGTGAGAGAGAGCATGTGTGTGTGAGAGAGAGCATGTGTATGTGAGAGAGAGCATGTGTGTGTGAGAGAGAGCATGTGTATGTGAGAGAGAGCATGTGTATGTGAGAGAGAGCATGTGTATGTGAGAGAGAGCATGTGTATGTGAGAGAGAGCATGTGTATGTGAGAGAGAGCATGTGTATGTGAGAGAGAGCATGTGTATGTGAGAGAGAGCATGTGTGTGTGTGTGTGAGAGAGAGAGAGAGAGAAAGCGAGAGAGCGGGGGGGGATAGAGAGAGAGGGGATATGCATATGTGAGAGAGAGAGATAGATAGAGAGAGCGCATGTCTGTGTGTGTGAGAGAGAGCATATTGTGTGTGTGAGAGAGAGAGATCATATGTGTGTGTGTGTGAGAGAGAGAGCATGTGTTTGTGTGTGTGTGAGAGAGAGAGAGAGAGAGAGAGAGAGAGAGAGACGGAGAGCAATTTTGTATGTGAATACGTATGTATTTCACTGAGTTTTATTTGTGTATTTGTTGAGTTACAATGTCAACGATCGAACAATTTCCGGACGACAACAACCAACCTCACATGGTACAATGGCACGACCACCAAAAGAAAGTGTACAACAATTTGGCTTATAACGTTACCAGATTGATACCAGACCTACAAATAAGTGCACGTTGGTGACCGACCACCATTATGATTATCAGCGCTTGAACACGTTTCTAAATAATCTTGTTCACTATCATAATAATTATCCTTATTATTTCTAAACACGACGACAACGACGATTGCTCCATACCCCCATCTCTACACACTATTAACTCACTCAACCCTAACGACGACTATATCCGTAGTTTACCCAGGTTACTTTTACTTTACGAGACAAATTATGGAGGAGGGGACAAATTAGATCAAAGCTAATGTTTTTAGTTTTTACATGTTGTAGCACCACGACCAGGCGGAGTTGTCATATCAGAAAGGTCGTATGAGCGAGGCCCCATCGCCGCGAAATTTTTATTCTCTATTGTCTTCTGGCGCTTTTCTACTCAATTCATTTCCTGGGTAGTTGAATAAAACTATCAAAATGCTCATTTTTAATACTTTTTTTTCAATTTTGAAAAGTAGCAAAAATCTCTAGGATTGAGTGAGTTAATAGATCTATGTTCCCTAATTACTGCATCATATTATCATTATCATTACACAGTCTATGATCTAGACGGTGTGTAACACATTTATTAATTCATTCATTCCTTCATTCCATACACGATGCAAAACGGTTTGCACCAGATGAATCACATACTAAATCCATCTATATGTTACTAGTAATATAATATAATATTTGAATTGTTCTAGTGTGAGTACTAGATAGATAGTATACACGTGCAGGATTTCATAACACGTGAAAAGTGAGTTTCAGATAAAAATTTGAAAACAAACCTTACTCAACCGTACTCTGAAAAGAAAATCACGTGTTTAAAATTTTGGCCAGCAAAATCGTCCATTTATTAAAATGACACCTTCGAAAAGTTCCTCGTTTTACCTTTTTTTTCTTAATTTAAATAACTTTTTTTTTCTATTTATTTATTTATTTATTTTTGGCTAAATTTAGTGTCATTTCAATAAATCGATATATGAAGGACGAGTTTGCTGACCAAAATTTTAAATACATGTTTTGTTCATTTTGTTTGATTTTTAAAATTGTGTTTTTATGTTCAGAGTCGGCCACAATACGGTTTGATTTAAACTTTCAATGGAAATATTTAATGTTTACAATCTATAGATAGTATGCAGATGACGTCACTCAGGCCTTTGTTATTGTTTTTGCCATCCGCGTTTGTGAGTTGTTCTCACTAAACTGTATTAACCAGACTATAAAAGTTCATGGTTACACAGAGTTTGTGTGTTGGTCCGTTATACTTCCGGATGGCAATGTTGTGAACTCCTTGGCCAAGCGCATTCTATCTTTATAGAGAGCCTCGATTTCAATACATCGCTGATAAAAATGTGAAAACTTCATAATGCCTGG
>NC_088368.1:17654299-17657278 GCF_034508935.2 Berghia stephanieae | reverse complement strand
GTTAACGGTCGGGTACTTATTTTACACCTGAGTACGGTGAGAGAATGTGAGTAAAGAGTCTTTTCCAAGGACTCAACTATGCGCCGAGCGAGGTTCGAACCCAGGACCTTCCGATCCGAAAGCGAGTGTCATACCACAATACCACATAGCCGCATTACCGTTTTGTGATGACAAGTCACAAGTTATAATTAATTAATTCTTGGACTGGGGAAGCTTGGTAGGTTCAGCGGTACGGTCTTTGCTTCCTACCAGAAACTTTCCAAGTTTGAATACCCGCGCTGTGCTGTGTGGCCTTGAGTAAGTCAACTCTCCCTAGCTCAGTTTGCGGCGCTGCAGTCTTACTTTGGAATAGACCCAGTGACATCTATAGAGCGGGACGAATCGCCCACGAAATTTTCCGTTCTACGGGGCCGGTCTACGAGGCCGGACAATTATCGGGACAAGTGTATTACAGTGGAATATGTAATCTTTGGTTGTATTTTTCATCTATCATCATATCATCAATCTTCTTTTACTATCATCCAATCATATCTCCATCCATCCATATTCATATACCATACATTTTCCATCCATCTATCCATTTATCCATCTATCTATCTGTCTATATGAAGTCCTAGAATAGACCCTAAAGACAAATGTCCCCTATGGGATAAATAAAGGTAATTTTATTTATTTTTTTTATTCATTCATTTGGTTTTTGAAATTACCAGTTGACTGCCTGTGTACTGTGGAAAAAAACTCGTATTTAAAAATTTGGCCATAAAACTCGTTCTTCAAATTATATTAATCGATTTAAATAACTCTCATCTCCGCAATGAAAGCTCTCAAACCTGGGAATATAATATAGTAGGGAGAACTCGCGAAGTCCCAGGTTTGAGAGTTTTTTGCCAGGATGCGGGTCGTTTAAATCGACCGATATCTGAAGGGCGAGTTTTCTGGCTAAATTTTTACATACGAGTTCGGTTTGGGTTTTTTCATCCACAGTAACTGCTGCACTTAACTGGTTAATTAGACCCCCCAACGATATGCCATTAGGAAATGATTTTACACGCATTTCTCTCTGCTTATATTTAAGAGGAACATGATTCGTCACTATTCTGCCGTCGTTTTTAAAAACACAGTATAGGGAATGAGATTAGCGGAAGAGTAGCGTCCCTTGATTGGACGTCACCCATTGTCTGTGACGTCACCGGTGGAAAAGTTATTAGAGAGAGAACGTCATGTTGGTTGTGCGCATGCGTCTCTCGTCCTCGCTGACCGCACATACTGTGTTCTTCAATAAAACGGCAGTATTTTTCATCTACTATTTTTCTGTCTTTATAGTGCGACTATAATGTGGTCTTGTGGTATGACACTCGCTTTCGTATCAGAAGGACCTGGGTTTGGAGCTTCGCTTGTCAAATTGTTGAGTCCTTGGATTAGACTCTTTACTCACATTCTCTCACCCTACTCAGGTGTAATCTGGCCTTTAACAGCATTATCTCTGTCGGAAACGAAATTGTAATATTATCGTCTAACAGGCGCCATTTCTCGTTCCACATGTAACGTGTTGCTGTTGGTCAGGGCCACCTTTGTTGAGCACTTTGAGCACGTTTAGTGGATCTTGCGCTATATGAAAGCGCAAATCTATTAGGAAATGCTTTTACACGCATTTATCTCTATTTTCCTCCTACTATTTTTTTTCATGTATTTTGTTTTGTTTGTTTAGTTTTGTTTTTTTTTCTCTACGTAATTGATCTATACAAGCCCGAATCACAGTTCGAAAGTCTGTGTAACAATTTGTGAGATTGCGAAGGGAGGTAAATCAAAAATTGGTAATGCGAAGGGACGGATTTAACTGTGAAAGCTGGTTGATACTCCGTGACTCTCTCCCTCTAATGTTCTATTGATTACCGCTTTTTCTTTTTCCTGCCTCTCTCTCTCTCTCTCTCTCTCTCTCTCTCTCTCTCTCTCTCTCTCTCTCTCTCTCTCTCTCTCTCTTTCTCTCTCTCTCTCTCTCTCTCTCTCTCTTTCTTTCTTTCTCTTTCTCTCGCTCTCGCTCTCTTTTTGTCTCGCTCTCGCTCTCTCTGGAACAACCACACCTCTCGGACACACATTAGAATGTAAACAATGGCAGTGATTGGTAGCCGTAGCGAACAACACAGGTTTTACAACCGATAGTATGTGTCTACCTAAAATATCCACTGTTCTACTGCCTGATGAATACAACCAACACAGAAAACTCTTGTGTAAATTTTAAGGGTTTATAATATGATCGAGAAAATCGTGTGATAACTAGCCACCCATCTGGCGGTATAAAAACAATAACAAAGATCAGAGAGAGAGAGAGAGAGAGAGAGAGAGAGAGAGAGAGAGAGAGAGAGATCGATTTCATTCACGTGATTGTTTATGAACAACCAACTAATGTTTGTCCGAGCACGTGTGAAGGTGTGTCACAAATTCCATGTTTTGATTGGTCAAAAACTCACTGCCTGGTTAATTGAGACGACTGGCCTGGTCACAGAATGAGCTCCGTTCTATGACTGTGTGTCCGAAGCCAGTTCTTGTTTGTACTCAGTGTGTGTGTTTTTCCAGAAGAGTTGAACGCGTGCGACACGCTCAGGTCATCAAAAGATCTCTAAGCGGATAAGCTCCGTTCTTTGACCTCTGAAGACCCCTAATCGCCTCCCGTCGTCCTTGTCACCGTCAGGATGGGGGAATTAAAAATCATTTTTGGCACGGAACGACAAAACGCCTAGTTTTCATTTAGCTCAGAAAAAAAATTAATTAAAGTTTATTTCATTTATGCAATGCTTTAGGTAAAATACTCACGACATCCGCCAGCCGGATATAGCTTTCCGACACACGAAACTATGTGTAACTTTAACGGGTTATATATAGTCTAATCATTAAAATGGCGATCTAAAAAGAATAACAAAGAGCTGAGGGGTGTCAATTTCGTTCCTTATATTAATTATTATGTTCACGCCGTGCTTTTAT